>NC_134856.1:55650164-55984092 GCF_049852395.1 Peromyscus maniculatus bairdii
CCAGGACTCCCTCTCGGCTTCCATCTAAGCTGCTGGTGGAGCCTTCACTCACACACTCACACATGCTCTTGTTCTCAGTTCAGGGATGTGAGGACCACACTGGTGTGGGTCCCCACTCCGGGCTGGCAGTTGAGCTTAGCGGTCTCAGCTGATCAGTGTTCAGGAATCCGAGTGAGATTTCAGCTTACTTGCTCTATGAGTTTCACAGGTCCTTATCTGAAGGAGAGGGAGAGAGAGAACGCACACACAGAACCTGTTTGCAGGGTTGTTGGGGGTTCAGTGAGCTACCACGGTGTCTTCCCAGGAAATGCCCATGCCCGTCCTCAAGTCCTCACTGCTGCTGTGCTAACAGAGAAAAGAGGTACATGGAAGACAGGTCACTATGGCACTTCCTCCCCAAGGAGGTCCTGGGGCAACTCACAGGAAGGAGGCTCTGCTAGAACAGCACCAGCAGGTGTGAAGTCCAGAGGACCCCATGTCTTTGAATCTGGAGCCAGGCTGTAAGGGAATGTAGAATGGCTGGCCTGCACAATGTCTAAAACGAGAACAGTTAAGGAGTGAGAGAGGGATGGTGTGGAAACTGTGATCAGAGTCCTCTTAAGAGCCAAACCCAGAGAGAGAGGCCTGAAAAGGTCCATCAGCATCTGCAGGAGCCAGTGGCCAGTGATCTCAACAGGGAAACGAATGGGCTGGGATCACAATGACAGATGCTCTCAGGACTCGGTGGGTATGATGGACATCTGGCTAGTGAATGGATGATATATGGTGGATGGGGCAGATTGGATGATAGACAGGCAAGTGGATAGTAGATGAATAGTGGGTGAATGGATGGATGGGTGGGTGGGTAGATGGATAGATGGGTAGATGGGTGAGTGGGTGGGTGAATGGATGGAGAATGGGTAGGTGGGTGGATCAGTGGATGGATGATGCACAGGTGAGTTGAAAGGTGGATGAATGGATGGGTGGGTGGGTGAATGGAAAGAGAGAGAGATGAATGGATATTTGAATGGATGGATAAGTGGCTGGCTGGCTGGCTAGATGGGTGGATGATGGATGGAATGGACAGGTGGATGGTTCAATGGAAGATAAAGGATAGGTAGATAATGGGTGAATGATCAGTGGATGGGTGGATGATAGGCAGTAAATGGAGGGTAGAAGGTGTTGGTGGATGGAGATGCAAGTGGAAGTCATTTACAGTCTTTGTGGTGGGATACCAAGAAAAGAACAACCAAGTCCTGCTTTATCTCTCACACTACAGTGCCCATCAATCTACACCCATCAGGCAAAAGGCTTTGTGCAGAATGCATTTAAATAAACCCTCATGTGATGGGGCTGGAGAGGTGGCTCAGCAGTTAAGAGTTCTTACTGCTCTTGCAGAGGACCTGGGTTTGGTTCCCAGCACCCGCATGGTGACTCACAACTTCCTGTAACTCCAATTCTAGAAGATCTGATGCCCTCTTACTACCTCTGTGGGTTCTTGTGTGCTAGTGGTGCACAGACATACACCAGGCTCACCCAGGAAATAAAATGAACATATTAAACACGACATGTGAGAAAAATCTGGGCACCAACAGCTGTTTAGTTACTTTTCTCATTACTGTGACAAAATTCCTGATTAAAAGAAAACACATCTAAGGAAGCAAGGATTTAGTTCAAGCTCCGGTCATCGCTCAAGGCTGGGAAGGCATGTCGGCAAGAACATAAAGGCAGCTGGGCACGCTGCAGCCACAGCCAGGAAGCAGAGGGAGATGATTGCAGGTGCTTAGCTTGCTTGCTCCTTTTTATTCCATCTGGGATCCCGGCCTATGGAATGGTGCCACTCACATTCAGGGGGGTCTTCCATCCTCAGCCAAAGCTCTCTAGAAATGCCCTCACTGACACATCCAGAGGTGTGTTCCCATCCTGATTCTAAGTTCGGTTAAGTTGACAATCAAGACCGCCTCTCTCATCATTGGATATGCAAATAAGACCCCCAACGAGACATGCACCAGCTGAGCTAACCTCAAAAAGTAGAAAATCCCCAAAAGTAGAAAATCTTAAAAGTTATTATTAATGAAAACAAACTCAGGGCCTGGTATTGGGGTAAACTCTGCAAGATCAGAGAAGCAGAACAAACCACAGCCACCTCACCTTGCCAATTCCTCAGCTGATCCTGTTCCTCAGATTGGAAGCTTCTGAGTCCTCATTGAACTCAGAGAGACCCAGACGGATCTCTGCCTTTGGAATGCTAGTATTAAAGGCATGTGTGCCACCATTTTCTGGCCTCTATATCTAGTGGCTGTTCTGTTTTTTGACCCCAGATAAGTTTATTAGGGTGCACAATATTTTGGGGAACACAATACCACCACAGTTGGGAAGACAGGGGTCAGGTGCCTCATGCACTGTGGTGGGAGTACAAAGTGGTCCAGCTATAATGGAAGACAGTTCAGATGCCCTTCAAGAAAACAGAGCTACTTTTATGAACCATCAAGTCAATTTCTGGATACAGATTCAAAGTGCTGAAGGCTTTGGTGCTCACAAAATGGCTAAAATCATAAAACCAGCCAGTTGTCCATTCCCAGATGAACAAATTGTGATCTACTCCTATAGATCGTTAACCTGTAAAAGCAAGGATGCCCCAACCCTGTGCCACAGCATGGATGAGCCTTGAGGGTTATACTAAGGGAATTCATCAGTCATAAAATACTAGGGTCTGGGGAAATGACAACTAACGTTGACCTCTCGTCTACACACACAGGGGTGGGGGATGGGAATGAATACAGTGCTGTGAATCTGTTTCAGTGTGGTCCCTGAGGTGCATACACACACACACACACACACACACACACACACACACACACACACACACACATAGGTGTGTGTGGGGAGGAGGTGGGCACAAGAATGAACACACTGCTGTGAGTCTACTTCAGTGCAGTCCCTGAGTCACATACACACACACGCACGCACGCACACACACACACATACATGCATGCACACAGAGAATGAACACACTGCTGTGAGTCTACTTCAGTGCAGTCCCTGAGTCACACACACACATGCACACGCACACGCACACATACACACAAACACATACACATGCACACACACACATACATGCATGCACACAGAGAATGAACACAATGCTGTGAGTCTACTTCAGTGCAGTCCCTGAGTCTCACACATACACACGCACGCACACACGCACGCATGCACACGCACATACACACACACACACACACACAGAATGAACACAATGCTGTGAGTGTACTTCAGTGCAGTTCCTGAGTCATCAGACCAGAAGACAGAGAAAGTAGAGCCCCAGGAGAGGGTGCTGGGGAGTGCCGGGGCATTTAACGTAACAGCTTCAGCTGGGGAGATGGGAAGAGTTCTGTGTGCGGACCATGGTGAGGACTGCACAGCACCACAAATATACTTAAAAAGTGGTAAATCCTATGTGTATTTCCCCACACTTAGAAATTTTAAAAAGGATGAATCTCACAAAAACCAGGTTAAATAAAGGAAGCTGCCTGATTTCTGCTCATACAACACATGAAGCTGAGCCGCTCACTCTGCCGTGGGAGCCAGGCTCGTGACTGGTCAGGGCTCACCTTGCCCCATGCCTCCTATACTTGAGAGAAAGTAAACTGTGTTTGTTTATGACAGGGTCTCACTCTGTAGCCCAGACTGGCCTTGAACTCACAGAGATCAGCCTGCCTCTGCCTCCTGAGTACTGGGATTAAAGGTGTGCGCCACTTTGCCCAGCAAAAAGTTTGAAAAACAGCTCAGCTCTGCTGTTTAGATCTGACCCCCTCTGCGGCTTCGAATGTGACTCACCGTATGGACTTCAGTCCTCACTCATCACCATGCGGCTCATGAGAATTTCTTCATGGGCCCCATGTGGTCTGCAGACAGATGCCGGAAGTTGCTCCGGGGTACACAGCCAAGCTACATTACAAGTGTGAGCACACACACTATCGCACTAGAAGACTAAGGGAGAACGCATTCGCTTTAAAGATAAAGTGTTCCTGAGATGGTGTCTCCAGAAAGTGGGAACACCCCCCCCCTCCACATCTGTGGGCTGAAGAGATGGAACACAGATGTTCCCATGGGCCAGAGCGACCTGGAAGCTATTAATTGGAGGGCAGATGAGACAGGAGGCTGCGTGAGTTTGGCTCTGGCCGCAGCTGTTTTTATGTTTTGCTGACAGTCTAAGCAATTCACAATGAGATGCGGTGGGTGGGGGCAGCAGCACCTGGAGAGGATAAACCAGACTCAGCATGCATGCAGCTGAGTGCACAGGACCCCAGCCACCAGCCTGGTCCTTTTAAATGAACAGTATCTCCAGGACAGGGAAGAAGATGTGTTTTTGGGGATCGTGTGACTCTGGAGTTGGTTCCAGTAACCAGTGGGTTCTGTGAAGTCACAAGGAATTGGTTTACTTGACAATCTCAGAGTCTGGATTACTGTGGCCGTTGGTGCTCCAGGATCACACTGAGGAGGGAGAGACACTCGAAGCTTTAAGATTCTAGTGATTGTATCCTCCATTCCTGACAAGGCTGAAGAAGACATGCGTCTTTCTTCCTATTTTAGGGGCCGTAGGGAGGCATTGATGGCTGAGCTCGTGGCCTGGCTGGGTTGCAGCCTGGAGCTCTGGTCTCCAAATCAGCACAGCCTCTAAAAGGATGCGCATCATGAGTCTATTTCTTCACTTCCCCAAATGCCTCCCGGGACCCTAGTCGGGAGGGAAGTGCCCTGGCAGAGATTGGCTACTTTCAGCATCTGGTTGCATGGTGAAGGAGCAGAGGAAATCCTAGTCAGAGGGCAGAGAACCCAAACAAGGGGCCAGAAGGCAGGAAGGGCAAGAGCCTCAGATCATCGCTGCTGGCTCAGACCACAAGGTGAGATCTAGACTCGTAGGAAATGGAGATGAAGGCAGCAGAGGACGGAGAAATAGACTCGTGTAAATCAAGGGCTGCTCCTGAGCGTGCTTAGAAGTGAGCCCACCTGGGCCTCAGCATCCAGGCCCCTCCCTATGCATCCCCTAGGTAGCCCAGCACAGACAGACAGCAGCTCCTCTGGGACTCTGTGCAGCAACCAAAAAACGCTCAGGACACAGGGTGCACCGGCAGCCTTGGAATAGAAAGACTCAGTGCATCCAGGGTAGATGGGCATGTATAGAACGACCCTGACGATCTAAACGTGACCATGAGAGCATGGGGGCATATGGGTGGAGCATGTGAGAAGCATCCCTAGAGGTGTGGCAGGGAACCAGAGCCCTTTATACCAGCACCCCTGAGCCGGGCCCCTCTCCCCAATGAGGCCTCCAAAGCTACCACACTTTGTGCCCTGGGGTCTACACTGAGCTGTGTTTTGGTGACAGGCAATATCCACATGGCTCTAATGTTTTGTATGTGATTGACAGAGTCCGTGCTAACTGAGAGCTGTGTGCGGGAGCCCTGCAGACAGGCCTGCTCTTCGATGGAGGGGACACGTCAGATGTGACCAAGGATCCAGAGGTAAGAGTGGCTTTCTCTTTCTCCGGTGTTGATTTGGACTCAGTTCCTGCCGGTTTTGCAGGAACTTGGATTGGATTCTGTCACACAGTCATTGTGGCTCCTGTTACTACTCAGTGGCATTAGTGCCCAAGTGAGTCCTGAGTAAACACAGATACTTGGTTAGCACGATGCTGAAATTAGTGCTCAGGCGTTAGTGTTGAACCCGAAAGGCTGTAGAGAAGTGTTTTCTCAGGCTATGTGATGTGTCCTAGTTTATTTTTGGAAGGGATTCATTCTTCAAATGTCGCATGCTAGCTGAAGATGTCACAGGGACCTCTGGGACTAATGTGCCCAGAAGGAAGCATATGTAAGAGGAGGGGGCCATTGCTGTTGGACAGGACACCTGCACACTCCCCCACATGGCTGGGATACCAAGAGTTCAGATGGAACTCAAAGCCACTTCTCAAATTGTAACTGTGGCCTGCAGGGTGTCACCAGTGCCATGAGCTGCACTGGGAACCTGGGGATGTGTCTGGCCATCCTGGGTGCTCCCTGTCACCAGCCTCTGTAACATCTGCAACTCCTCTGCAGGCTATAAGTTGTATGCTGCATCTATAAAACAGCCTGTCAATGGAGCTTTTTAAAAGACTCATTTTTAGGGAGGCCTAAGAAGGGGGGCTGTCCTGGGATCACAGCTGTCCTGACAGCTTCTAACTCTGAGTGGACGTGCAGTGAGTGTCCCGAAGGCCTTGGTGATCACCTGACCATGAAGGAATGGTGCAGACCTATCAGAATGACTGTCAGAGTCCTGACATTTGCCAGCCTAGATGGCCACGCCCCGTGATGGCTCAGGACATTGTTGTATAAACTGTTTGCTTTGGTTGTTGATATTTATTTATCAGAGCAACTCAGTGTGGTGTGGGGGTGGGGGTGGGGAGGTCCTCTGGAAAGGGTGCCAGGAACCTTCTCTCTTTGGGAGCGTCGGAGTCACCCAGGGCCAACTGCTATCAATCTCATCGACTTGGGCCCCTGACAAGAGTGTTATAGCAATGTGGCATGTGCCAGAGGCTTCAGGTGGTGCAGATAGTGTCTGTCATTCCCTCTGAGATGATGAGAATAAAAAATGATGGAGAAGTGGCAGGATGGAGGGGTGGCTATGTATTGAAGGAAGTGGGCGGAGCTAATGTGTGCTTGAGACGAGGTGGGAGTGTCTGTGCCATCCTGGCTCTTCCGTGTGGATGTTTCCCTCGTAACATAACTAGAGAACAATTTAGATGGCCTGTAGCAGTCAGGTAATTTTCCAGGCCCCACTGGCATGGTGGAATGGATGAGGCTAAGGACCTGGGTGCCTAGACAAGACTTGAGTCCATAAGAAGAGGGAGTGGAAAGAGCCTGAATGTGGGGGTGCAGGAGGTGGCGGGGACTCTGGACCCTGAGTTCTTGTGGAAGAAGACTTTCTTCCAGAGATTGCTCAGATGCCCTGGCTGGTTGTGAACAGTGTGCTCCTTCTTGGGGGCGAAGAATGTTCCACTGGGTCTGCTGAGGTGCCTCTTAGTTCCCAGGCCAGGCTCAGCACCCACCAAGGAGGGTTAATCAGGAGCCCTCTTTAGGGCTAGAGCTGCACCCAGGGGACCAGGGGAAGCTGGGCTTCTCTTCTCAGGGGACAAGGTGGCATTGGGCTCTCTCAGGGCACAGACACACACAGATGTGACCCCTCATCTCAGGGACTTTGAAGCATTCAGTGTGGCCTCAGGGTAGCTCCCACTGTGTGCCGGGTCTTTCTGGGCCTTGTGATAGCCATCACCAGCAGAGGCCTTGGCAGCACCGGCGCCCTCAGCCTGACTTAAAAAGGGACGCCAACTAAGATCACTTTGATATGTCTCAGCTCAACTCACTCCTGTCTATAGACCACTGAGGCCACTGACTGAAGCAGGCCACGTGGCTGTCCTCCCTCTGAACTGTGAGGCAGGGCTGTGCCACCAGAGGGCGATGTGGAGGTCTGGGGAGTGCCTGTAGCTGAGAACCAGGTAGGTGGCAGAGCTGCCTGTCACCGTGGACTCATCCAGCACTTGCAGGGAGCTCTTGCTACCGTGTGCTCCTGTCCTTCTGGGATGAAGCTCACCCCCTGGGGCTCAGTCACCTGCCAGAGGGCAGTGAACAGAGAGGACCATCTTTTCTGATCACTGGTCCATCTTCTGCTGGCTCAAGGGGGCTTGCCCTGAACAACACGCTCTGTTTAAAGATGGGTGAGTCACAGTGGCTGGGCTTCCTGTGATATGGTTGCACAGTCTCTTCTTCCTCCTGCAGGTTTATTTTCATTGCCAGCTTGTCTTGAACAGGAAGATTCAGGACAGGACAGGAGATGGGGGTGAAAGTCTCAAGGCAGCTGGTATCCTCTGGCATCCTTCATGGCACTCTTCATTTCTGAGCAGCACACCCCAGAAATAGTTATATTTCTGCCCCTCTTCTTTTCTTTTGTTTTTCTTCCCCAAATCTAAAGAGGGGTTTTTGTTTTTGTTTTTTTGTTTTTGTTTTTGTTTTTGTTTTTTCATGAACCCAGGTAACCTTATCTTGTAAACTAACTACTCACAGAGTTAGGAGGTATGGTCATCATCCTGGTGTGGACAGTCAGAGACTGGCTACAGTGTTACCAGGGCCAAACAGAACTGGGTCCAGAACCCACAACTTCTGCCCTGAAAGTCCTGGGGTTAGTTTGATGACTGTGAGCCCCACTGTGTGGCATTTGGCTATAAATGAGTTATTATTGACACACGGTAACTCAGTGGCCCAGAGCTTAGGTACTGAAGAATTCTGAGGTCAAACAATACCTTCAAGATTCTCTTTTCTTCCCTCTCCTGCCTCAACTTAATGTTTGGGATCCACAGGGCCCAGGGACCACCATATACCAGGTCTGGACACATGTGGTATGGCCTATGGTCAGGGGGCTATGTACATCTAGTTGGGGTCCATTTCACAAGCCGTAGGACCAAGAGCCATGTAGGAAGTATTCTCCTACCACTGGGCAAAGTCTCACTAGTTTCCAGCTAACCCACACAGTGGCATCTGTCCTTGGAGGTCCATGCCATTGGCCCCTGGAGATAGTGTGTGCCGTCCTGTTCTGACAGGTTCCCTCCAGGATCTTGCCTACAAAGCCCCACAGAGTCCCTTATGGGTTAGGGCCCACAGGATGGGGTGGCAAAAATTGCTCAGCACCCTTCCGAGAGCCGTATCTGCCTGCTGATGTCTGTGTTTGCGGCTCAGTGCGCAGGTGCCTCTGGGGTTTTCTGCACCTGCTGTGGCCATGTGCTCACTGCCATATTCCTCTCCTGCCCCACCCCACCCCTCTGCTGTGGGAGAGCCAGACACTGGCACCCTGTTATCTGTCTGCAGGAGCCGGGGCTGGGCTGTCCTCTGGCCACAGATCTGAGACGTTTGCCATCAAGCGAGGACATGACCTGTCCTCTCCTCCCAACCCTTCACCTGGCCTGGGCCACCGCCAGGGCTCTGTCAGATAGGTATGAGAGGGAAATAAGGGACCGATCAAATTGGGCTCTCTGTGACAAGAGTCCATCACTCAGCTGGGCTGGCTTGGAAGAGGCCCAGGTGAGCTACTGAACATTTGAGTGGAAATATCTGTGTGCCCCCAGTTGTGTGTGTGGACCTGTGACAGGTGCTGCCCAGCTCCAGAGCTCCGCAATCTGATTTGTGTATCCACTTCTGCATGTGGTCGGTAACACAGGTGCTACCTGGGCCTGGCTCCCGCCTGCCTGGCCCCTGTCCAGGCCCCACCTGCTCCTTCATCTTGTACTCTGTATTTCTGCACTCTGTCACTTCTCTTTTGGGCTCTGCATCTGTAATGTTGCGTTCGTCGGGGTCCGTGGCTCCTGGAGGTTGAGCTTTGGGAAGGATAGGTCCATGGGAAAGAGATGTCTGGCCAGGCTGTGTTCTAGCAGCCAAGGGAAGGCACTGTTCTGGCTGCCCTCTGGGCTGCCTTCTGGTTTTCTTGTTGTGGTTTATTTTTTAATTTGCTCACACTGCAGTATATATAGTGTATTCAAATGGAGCCAGGGATCCAGCTATGAGGCCTAAGGTCAGAATCCAGCTGCAAAGGCCAGTGCTTTTCCCTGTGGTAGCCATACCCTGTGCTTTGCATTCTGCATACACACACACACACACACACACACACACACACACACACACACACACACACACAGTCTTACTCTACCTGCAGAGACCTAAGCATGGCACACAGCTTTCCCCTGGGTTTGTATTTTATTAATAATGTCTCAGGGAGGTGTCTCACTTTACCTCCTGGAATGTTCACTTTCCTATATCTGGGCTGTTGTCTAAGGCCCAAGGGCCATTTTTCTGTTCTGCTGGGTGGCAGTCCCTCATGTGAGTGCCCTCTGCTCACAGACTCTTATCCTGAGTCTTAGGAGTCTCCAGGGCTGCGTGTTAAGCTGCTGTGACGACTTGAGGCTCTGTAGAAGTGTACAGAGGTTTCTCCGAGGCTCGTGTGTGCATGACTGCTGGGGGCAAAGGGCGTGTGTGTGCCCACAGAAACTACCAGCAGAAGTAGTTACAGGGTGCCCGCAGCTACAGGTGCTGTAATTAGCTGTCGCTAATGTCTCCATTTTCTTTTTCTGTCTAGTAGGGTCAAAATGGCATCTTTTGGAAGTTGGCTTCTTTGAGGCTATTGTAAGTAGACATTTCTCAAACAGTTCTATAGAGTTGGTGATGGGACACCCCCCCCCCTCAGATCCACTCCACCCTCATTTCCTGTCCCTCACTGTCACTATGCTCAACCTGGTTCCTGGGCCTTTGATCTCTTGTCCTGGATATTGGTGTGTGTGGCTCAGGAGGTCTCTCCACAGGGACTTCTGTGTCTGCACTGAGGTGGTCACCATTGTGTTGTCTTTGATGCTCATGCCACTGTGACTTGGAACCGAGTCCTGTCACCTCCTGTAATTTCCTCTTCTTTGTGGCAGATACCGCTGTAAGTGTGTTGCTTCATGGGGCACGTCCCCTGGTGGCTTCCCGAGAGAGAAGGCCAGGAGGGACATCTGAGAAGGCCTGTGTGTCCCCCGAGTGTTTGTTCTCTTCTGTCATAGTCTGCTTGACCACGGCAAGGTCTGGTTCTGACTCTTCGTGTATTTGCTCACTCCATTTGTCTTGCCTGGAACATGATCTCCCATCCACCTACTGGAATCTTGGTCATGAAGCTGATCTCAAATAACACCTCCTCCAGGAAGCCTCCCTGACTTACTGAATCCTTTGCCCATCGCACCTCTGATCTAGTTTTTATAATACTTACGTATTACACCCACATCACTGTATGTGTTCATTAATCCAGTCTCCATTTTGTGAGCACTTACTGCATATGGACCTACTGAATAGAAAAGGCCATGAGAAGACAAAATTCCATGAGCTCAATGTTCTTAGTGATTCTGTAGTGACAGTGATATGAGGGTGGTGGTGGTGGTGGTGGTGGTAATGATGACGATGATGATGAAGAAGATCATGGTCATGGTGGTGATGGTGATAACAATGATGGTGATAATGACAGTGATGGTGGAGGTGACGGTGATGGTGGTGGATGATGATGGTGGTGATGGAAATATGATGGTAGTAGTGATGGAAATATGATGATGATGGTGAGGATGATGATGGTGGTGATGGAAATATGATGTTGGTGGTGGTGAGGATGATGATGGTGGTGATGGAAATATGATGTTGGTGGTGGTGAGGATGATGATGGTGGTGATGGAAATATGATGTTGGTGGTGGTGAGGATGATGATGGTGGTGATGGTAATGGCAGTAATAATAACAGGGAAAAATAATACAGCAGCACCAGTGGGTGAGCACTGGTTGCTGAGTGCCTATTGTGTACCACCATGCTAGCACCACTCAAGAAGGGGCTCTGTGAAGGTCTAAGAGGTATTCTCCTCATGAAGAAGCCAAAACAGAGGCAGAAGGCAGCTAGTAATCAGCTCTTGCCCCAGGCACCAGACCCCAGGGAGTGCATTCCTGAGCTTCTCTTGCACCATGTGCCTGACAACCCCCAGTAACTGAGGTCAGAAACTCTCAGACTGGCAAATGTGTGTGGTTTGATTCATAGACCAGATCCAAAGGTTCTGAAGCATGCATCTGTTGTTGACTGGCTTTATGCGGTTGTGGGAGGGAGCTCCTTGCAACACCACCTAACCAGGGGTGGATGTCACTGTCCGTGTGAGCAACGGGCATTCCTGAGTGTCTGCAGCCTGGCCTGTGTCACAATCCGTGGAAGAGAGACTCTTCCCAGACATTCCTTGGGAAAGCTCTTTGTTCCAAAGTCATTGCCATCATGTAGCTCCCACGGACTCAAGAGCAGCAGGAGACAGAGCTGCCCACAGGGCGACCCCAGCTGAGGCAGTCACAGCCAGGGGCCAACAGCACCACGCTGACTCACACCCGCTGGAGCTAACACATGCTGCCAAGGCCTCTGGACTGAAGGACTTCCCTATGCCCTTGCTCTCAATGTTGCCTCTGGGACTTCTCGCTTGAGAGCTGTACTAGGAAAGGACACAAGGAGACGCTGTATGCAGAAGGGCGTGGGTCTTAGTTCTTAGAGCAGCTCATCCCTGTGCTGGATGTCCCTTTCCTGGAGCCAGTGTGTCATGTCTGCTGTCCCCAGGGTGATGGCATCTATCTCAGGGCCACATTTGGTTCCACGGGATTAGTTAAGAGCCCCAGTCCACAGTGTACTCAATTGTGTGTTAGTTACTGGGTTCCGAACAGGCCCTTTAAAGGTCTAGGGCTCTCTGCTTTTACAGGGATGTGTAAGTTAATATTGAGATGCTAAGTAGCCTGACTCCAGGCCGCCACACCACACTGGCATTGCCGACTTCCTCATCTAACCTCTCCTCTGGGCACAGTCCCTGCTAAGCCAGGTGTTACTCAACCATATACTTGCTCATCACCAGTTCCTGCGTTGTATGTTCCCACTTCAAGTCTTCTGAATGGGTGAAAGAAGTAGTGAATGAATGAAGTCACATCTCATAGGCACTCACTTGTTCATGATCCTATTGAATATGGCCTTATGGCATCAAGCCAACTGTGTTTCAATTCGATGTCCTCCTTAGGGTCAGCACCCAGAGGCCGAGTCTGATGGTCCTGGGGTGAGTAACTTCATTATGTTGCCCCAGTGCACTGGGCACTGCCTGGACCTGATGGCATCGATTTTAGTCACTGACTCCTGCCTACGATGGCTCCTGCCATGGAAGAGACCTAGGAAGTAACTGCTGAGTGGCTCCAAGTGAGCCAAGATGTGCTTACCTACAGACCGGGGGGGGGGGGGGGGGGGGGGCGGGGGCTGACTCCCTTCGCCTCCCTGCCCTGGCTTTGTAATTTTTGGCCAGCAGAGCTCCCAGCTTCAGGGCAAGATGTCCCTTGGGAACCTGATGTTCACCTGATGCTGTCCCCTGGAAGTTTTGTCATGCACTCTGACCTGCAGCTTCATGGTGGGTTTGATCTGCCAAAGGATCAGAATCCTGGGCTGTTGGGTTTGGAAGCCGCTTCCCATCCAATAAGAAGCCAGCGTATAATCCAGCTGGAGATCTGGGGAGATGGTTCGGAGAGTGTGAGGACTTGCCGCACACACACGAGGACCTGACTTCGAAACCCCAGCACCCACGTCAGAAGCCAGGAGTGGCTGTAAGCCCAATGCTGGGGGGCAGGAGAATACAGCCAAGAGTCTTTGGGGCTTTCTGGCTGCTAGCCTGGCTCCAGGTTCAGTGAGACACCCTGTCTCAAGGGATTACTGTGGAATGTGATAGAACAAGACAGCTAGTATCTTCTTCTAGCCTGAATGCACGCGCGCGCGCGCACACACACACACACACACACACACACACACACACACACACGTACTTGTCTTATCACTGTGCTGGGTCCCCTGGCAGCCTTCCAGGCAGCTGCTGTCTTCCTGTTTGAGAGATGAGCAGACCAAGGCTCAGCTTTGTAGGGTAACTTACTGGAGGTGCCTCCATAATAAAAAATGGAATCAGGGTTCAACTTGCCTTTCTGGTTATTCTGCCAGCTCTCCAGCAGTCCTTCCCACAGCAGGCAGAGACCTGAAGGGCCCATGGGAGACACTCGGCACTGCTCATGGCTCATGTTGGCTATGGAATAGGCAGGCAGGAGAACAGAGTTATCATGGGGCTCCCAGACCTGGTGACCGGGAAGATGCATTAGCTATGCTCAGCCTCACTTCTGGGATAAAGGACCTCTCCTTTGGTAGCTGGTATGGGTAATTAAGATTTGCTCATCTGTGTGCCCCAGGAGCTGATACTGGCCTCCATGTGTGTGGGCATCCTCCTGTGAGGGGTTGGCACCAAAGGGCCTGAGGATCCCATCCTGAGACAAGTCGTACTTGGGGACCCAGACTTACCAGTGTATGCTTGGTTTGAAGAGTAAGAAGTGGACCTAGGTTTAGTGTTCACAGCCGAAGACAAGGAGTGCCATGGGAGGATCTAAGGGACAGAGCAGAGAAGGAGTCTCAGGACCAGTGGTGGAGCCGGAGGAACTCAGCCTATGTGGGCACAAGCAGAGTAAGCATGCAACAGTTGTGGCTCAGAGACAGCAGTGATGGATGCCTTGGACCGAGTCACGAGCAGTGAGCCAGAGAGGCCCAGGGATGGACAGCAGGACACTGGACAGGAGGCCTGACTGTACATCCCTCCCTCACTCCCAGAGTGGTGACTTAGTGTCTGGAGGCCTCTGCCATCCCTTCCGTGAGGGAGGGCTGGCCAGGGCTGCCGCGGAAGACTGGGAGCCATCACTCATGGAAACACTTCCCTGAAAAGCTCCGTGACAGGAGAGGCTCATGGGAAGGAGCCAAACAGACCATGGTGCAGACCGGACACGAAGGGGAGAACAGAGTGTGGGAGCTGGGTGGAGTGAGGGGGCAGTCTAACCGGAGTTCAGTACACTTGGCTGAAGGCTGAGCCCATCGCTACCCCTCCAGTGGCGACACGCAGACTGAGGCTGTCACTTGCCAGTGGCCTTTCCAGCACTTGCTCAAGTCACTTTTTCCACATATTAGCTCCTTCCAGGCCAGGTTATAAAGTTCCTTCTGGCTGAATTTAATTTGTGTACAACTCACTCTACATCTTATGTTCTGGAACCTTACCTGACACTGGTCCACCAGAACGTCCCTTGCGGGGCATAATTCCAAGAGGTTTAGCCTAAATGCCCCAGAGTTGAGAACATAGTTCTCATCCTCTATACAGATAGATGGAGATAAATGGCAAATCCCCATCATAGTACAAATCTACCTCTCTTCCATTCTCTTAAGTCAACAGAGGTGGTTGATGGGGGGATCGATGGGTAGTGAGTGGGTAGATGCACAGATAGATGAATGGATAGGTAAACTGGTCAACTGACTAACAAATCAATGGGTGAATTGTTGTATTAGCAGATAGGGGAGTGGCAACATGGCTTAGGCATGAATGAAAGGGTAGATTAATGAGTCCGTAAAGGATGTTTCATTGATTGATAAGCAAATTGATAGATCAGTGAGTAAGTAGATAGATGGGAGATGAATGAGAATGAAGAGGTGGATGGATGGATGGATGGATGGTGGGTGGATAGGTGGTTGAATGGTTGGATGGATGGATGGATGGATGGATGGATGGATGGCAGATGGATGGACTCATTCGCTAAAGTAGGCAATGATGATCCATTATCCATGCTTGTGTGAGCATTTTTCTTCATGAGGCCTCGGTACTGGCCATTTCTTCTTCCTCAAAGCATCAAAGGATACATTGTTTGCCTCGCAGCCTAAATGTTTCCTCCTAGTGAAGCCTGTCTTTGATTCTCCAAGGAGACCAGCATAAATCAATCAACCTTAAAGGAAGGCTACAGTATCAAATCAGGGTGGGTGTGTGAAGTCCTGGGGTCTGGGTGAGGGTCACAAGGCAGGAAAGGCCATGGGTTTGTGGTTAGGGATGGCGACTTTGAATTTTGGTTTCCGTCCTGAAGCAGAAGTTGGACTGAGGTGACAGGTGGTCCATACTGAGAGGAATACATGCAGGGAGGGCTCAGTGACAACAGGAGAGTCCCAGGTTCCTTCCCAGGTCTCCCAGGAAGCTCTGGCTCACATTCCTCTGTGAACAAAAGCTTCTTGGGGCTGAAACACGCAGGAGCAGTAACAAAGATCAGAGAAACTGTCAGACCGGAACACGCATCAGAATTAATGGCTGACCCATGTGCCATCCAGACATTGCCGGAGACAGCGCCCTACATTCGTGTCCTGCTCCCAAGATGAAGTCCAAGCTTTCCGCCCTCCCTCCCTTCCTGTCTGTCTCCTTTAATCCCCCATTTATTTCCTGCATCCTTTCCTGGTGCTGCCTCACTGTCTCCTGTAAGGTCTGGAGTATCTAAACTGTCTTCTGTATGGTTCTGCAACCCTCTCATTCAATGCGCACTCAACATTCCTGCCCAGCCCTTGGCTAGGTTTGGATCCCCAGCCACTTAGTTCCCAGTCTGCTCAAGGACACTGGCAGGAAAATATATACTTGTAACCTGATGTGCTGCTGTCATTTGTGACCCCCCCAACTCTTGGTAGGTTTAGGACAGACAACTGTGAGTTCAGGGTCAGTGTGGGCTACAAAGTGAGACACTGGCTCAAAATGAAAAAAAAAAAAAAGAAAGAAAGGAGAGAGAGAGAAAGAGAGAGAGAAAGGGAGCGCACATTCTTCAGAGGCAGGGGTTGCCCCATGCAAGAAGCCTTTGCCTGGCGGAATTTGTCACTTCCCCTGGGTATCTCTGCATCTAGCCACTGAAAGCTGGCACATCATCCTCCTGATGACCACGGTCATTCACCCTACAGGCTGGCCTCTGCTGTCTCTGTGACCCAGTGTCTAGCAAATGCCCTGATGATGCAGCAGGGCCTGTATAAATGCACTCGGGATGGGGAAGGCCGCTTCTGAAGGTTCTGCAGCACTGAGGGTAGGCCTGGGAATCATCCAATGGTTATTCCTGTAACAGAAGAACTGTCAGGAATGACCTGTGCCCATGATCTATCCATAGTCCTAGTGAACAGTGAGATATCTGCAGCCAGGATGGGCAGGCCCAGGGTCTTCAGAGGTTTCTGTAACTTCAGTGTACCTAACTAGAGGGAATGTGAGGTTCTGATGTGTCATGGTTTCCATGGGAGGGGCTGCCTGGCAGCACTAGCCTGCCTGTGAGGGTCACAGGTGCTCATTTCAAGGTGGCCACATCCTTTTCTGCACACACAGAGACACCAAGGAGATAAGGGACAGAGCTTCTGGTTTGTCACCATGTCATGCAATGCAGGGCTCAGACACTGGGTTCTATCAGAATTCTTCCTCCCAACAAGGTCTGACAGTGCTGCTCTTAAGACCCGCTTACAGTCCCTGCACACTCGGAACAATACTGCTCTGAAAACACTCTCACAGTCCCTGCACACTCAGACCAACACTGGTCTACAGACCTGCTTAACGTCCCTGCACACTCAGGACAATGCTGCTCTGAAGACCCACTTACAGTCCCTGTACACTTGGAACAATGCTGTCTTGTGATGTACACGTGGCCCCTGGTGGGCACCTCAGAACCTGCGTTCAGCCGGAGACACGGGGGCTTCTTGAGAGGAAGCCACAGGACTCTGTGCACAAGACACATCTCACTATGAGAAGACGGGCCCAGCAGTGTCTGGTTTTGATGAGCCGCAGCCTCAGGCTGTCCACTTCACAGAGAAGGCCCCTTCCTGCACGGATCCTTCCCTGCGACAGCAATTTCCCTTTCACTGCAGCCCTGGAAACCCTGATGAGATTCACCAGCCTGGAGCCACTGGCGCTCTCCTGCCAACGACTCTAGACCCCAGATGCTGTGTGGGAGTGGCCTGGCCTCACAGGCACAAGTTCCTGACCCCATCCTTGCATGGGTGCTAATGGGCATGTGCGTACTCCATGGAAAGGAGGGGAAGCCACTTCACACAAGACAGGGAAATGGTGGCTATAGAGTGGCTCATTGTTTAGGGCTGTTTTTGGCAAGGGTCATGTCAGATGACCACGATGTACATGGAGCCTGAGTGGTCTGTCCAACTTCGTCTCTCAGCATCTCATGATCTCCAGACACTGAGAGCAACATCTCTTCAAAAGAAACTGACTCAGTGTCCGGTACGCAGCCAGCCATGTTAGCCACTGGACCATAACCCAGGTGTCTAGACCACGACCATCAGTTGAAGGGAGCAGGCGAAGTGGAGTGTTGGCACAGCTAGAATGGGTGGGCTGGAGACAAGGCGGTCCTGGTTCCATCTGTCACCCAGAATGGCTGGTGTGTCTTCGCTTCCATTCAGACTCACTTCCCACTCCTGAACAAGGAGTTTGAGAGGAGCGAGTCACAGACTGGTGGACAGTGAGACCAGCCCCATCTACCTGGCCACATCCACTTTCCACCTGCATGCCCCAGGTCCTGCTTTCTATTTACTTGTTTGCTTACCATCATGGCAGATGTGGCCAGATGTTTGCCTCTGTCATCTTTGTCATCCCCAGCAGCCCATGACACACAGCATGTGGCACTAGTCCCCACTTGACAGGCTGCCCGACCTGTCCTTGGAAACCCCTCTGAGGTTTGGAATTGGAAGGGAGTAGGGCTCTGGGGAAGGAAAGGAAGAAGAATCAGAGCCGACGAGGCCGGCCTGCTAGGAGCTTCCAAACCCAGGCCTTCCCACAGCTTCCCAGGACAGTCTGGACCTCAGCCACTTGCCACGTCAGATCTCTGGAGAGGATTTAGTGTGTATCATGGTTTGGGTGTGAGCCGTCCCAGTGTATTGGAGGCTCAGTCCCCAGCTGGTGGTGCTAGTGACATGTGAGTAGATCATGGGGGCACTCACATGATCCGCTCATGATGTCATTGCTGATCAACAAGTGGAAGGTGGGGCCTGTTAGAAGAAATAGGTCACTGGGTGTACGGCTTTCAAGGGGGTGTCTTGTCTGTCCTTCCTCCTCTCCCTTCTTCCCATCAAGAGGTGAGCAGCTCTACTCCATTATACCCTCTTGCCATGATGCTCTCTCTGCCTCATCCATGCCAACAGAGGCGGGGCAAAGAGAACATGAACTGAACCCTCTGAGAGTGTGAGCTGAAATAAATCTTTCTTACATTGGTTTCTCTCAGTGACTAACCTTAAAAATAAGGGGGAGCCATTCTCTTAGAAACCAAGAGCCTGCTCAGGTAGAAGCCTTGGTTTGGGTTATCACAAGAATCACAGAATACTGCTGTGGATCTCATGTCACCACCAATCCATTCCAGAAGTTTCTTATAGAGTTTACAAATGTGTATGTGACCTGTCATGGGATGGCCAAGGACAAGCTCAGGTCTGGTTGAGATGTGCATGCATGATGGGAAGTTTTGTCAGCCTCAGTCACAAGTAGATGGAAACCTGACTGTGTGGCTCATTTTTTCCTGTGACTCCTGAATAGAGCTGCTGCTAAATGCTTCTGGCCCCCCATGACTGACAGGAAACCCTTACACAGCACTGACAACATTGGACCATGGACAGGCAGCTTTGAAAAATCCTGAACCCATAAAGCTGGTAGGAACTAGAGAAAATGAATGTGTCAACACAGGAATGATGGTGTGGATCAGAGGAAGGCTGATTTCCCTAGCACCGGCAAAGCCATCCTGGCTGCTGTGGCCCCAGCCATCCTGGCTGCTGTGGTCTCAGTCATCCTGGCTGCTGTGGCCCCAGCCATCCTGGCTGCTGTGGCCCCAGCCATCCTGGCTGCTGTGGTCCCAGCCATCCTGGCTGCTGTGACTGACCAGGCACCTTGAACACCTGTGCTGGAGTCCAGATGCCTGAGGGCAGGTGCAGTCATTCTGGGGGCCTCCTCAGGATACTAATGTCACCTTCACTCCACGTCTGCAGGTGTTGAAGAGGGTGCTGTCCTGTGGGTCCCTTTCACGTATCACAGTCATCTTCATGAGGCTTTGTTCCATGGATCTGCCACTTTCCAGTGACCCATTTTCTCAGGCCACCCCCTTGGGATCAGGAGTCATGTGAGCTTGGGGGACACAATGGCAGCCTGAATCACATCCTCTCTACTTGTTCCCATGTTCATTCATCCATTTGTTTACTCACTCATTCATTAATTCCTAGGGCCAGACACTGCTGGGATACAGGTTCCCAAGAGAAGCTGCTGGTAGGCACCGTGTCCCAAACATTGAGAACCCAGCAGTCTGTGCACACTCCCTAGGACACACTCAGAGATGGATGGAAGTAAGGCAGAGAAAGGCTAGAAGAGGCTTCCTGAGATAGATGACAGGTCACAGGGAGGGGGCCTCCATAGATGGGGTCCCCAAAGACCTCCAAGAAAGGAGTTCCAGAAAGAGAATACTGATAGGCTATGGAGTGAACATGTTGGGTGGGAGGGTACAGATAAATGGTAGGAAGTCAGGGGATGGGTACAGAGGAGCCAGCAGAGCCAGCAGAGGGCCTGGCAGTGAGCAGGTGCATGCTATAATTTTGAGGCTCCTGGTCAGGTGATCATCACCTCTCTGAACACACCTGGGCTCCATGTGGGGAAGTACTAGGTTCTAAACTCCTGGGTCCTTTCGCTGTTCACTGCCACTAGTGAGGCTTTGAAGAAAGGGCCTCAAGGCTCCCAAGGGAGCAGCTGCCTCAAAGGTCCTGTTCTCTGCTAGGGGAGTAGGTGACAGGTGTGTCCATGATGAGACAATGCCTCAAGCATGGCTCCTACTGGTTCTCTGCCTTGGGGTATGAATGAAAATGAGAACATGACCACCCAAGGTGTGGTGAGGAGAAGGATTTCATCATAGATATGAGGAAGAGAACAGCCAGAGGCATCTGGAAGAGTCCAGAGCAGGGAGAGAAAGTAGTAGACTGGACATGGCTGGCAGACTGAATGGGCCGTGGGAGGATTGGTGGAGGAGAGCAGCAGAGGAAGAAGAGACAGAGCCAAGAGGGCAAAGAGGCTGAGATCAGGCAACAGAGGAGCCAGGAGAACCAAGAGGGCACAGAGCCGAAATGGCGGGGTTAGGAAAGAGAGCTGGCGAAGGAAACAGAAGCCCCTGGGCTGCAGAGGTTTAAGGCAGGGCAGGGTGAGAAGTGCTGAGAGGAGCCACAGGTACTGAATGAACCTAGAGTTAAGAAGACACTTTGGTATGCTAATAGACACCACAATTATCCATTTGTCCCGTGTTTTTTGGGGGGAGTGGTGGTGGTGGTGGGGAGCTACCTTGGAAGAGCTTTAGAGAGCTAGCCAGTCTCAGAATAACATGCTAGGAGTCATCACCTAACCTTCATGTCCTGGATGACCTCCTTGTGTTGTCCCTACAGGGGCAAATCTGGCAGCTACAGATCCCTCGAGCCAGGCTGAGCAGAGGGAGGCAAGAATGGGACACCCTTGTTTGCTTTCAACTTTCCACATTAGGAAAATTTAACAAGGCGTAGACAGGGTGTGGACGTACTACAGCCTCACTAATTCAGATGGACCTATTCCCAGGATGCCGGTCCTATACTGGAAGGTCACAGAGCCCACCCCTCCCTCCTCGCTTGGCTCCAGCCCGCAGAAAGTGTGCCCACAACCTGACTGAGCATAGCATGACAGCAGACCAGCATCCGCTTATGTGAACGAAAAGTATCAGGTGCTCTCTGTCCTCAAAGCCAAAGCCCCATCCCACTAGCCCTGCCTCCTCTTGAGGGCAATCCCCCTGCCGTATCACAGCAGCCCCTGGTGAACACCCTAGCCTGGTGGGGGTAAGCCTGTGGCTGGAGTCTCACGGACACTTGCTCTTTCTCCCTGGATGTGGAGACCAGGCCAGCTTTCTAGTGCTCAGGAAATTGCCAGAGGAGGGGAGAGACAGGCTAGGAACCTGGAGTCGAGAGAGGGCCAGGAGGGCTCCCCAAGAGAAGGGCTTGAAGCGGGTCAAGGACAGAGGTCGAGGTCCATCAGCTCAGATTGTTCCTAGGGAACTAGGTAGCAGTGGATGGACGCCATGGAAGTCTGGAAGAAACATGGCTTGGGGGCCTCTGGAGACTTGTCTTGAAATTGTGACCATCAGAGCCAGAAGCTGAACCCCATGGGGACTGTGATGTTTACATGATAAAGACCTCTGTGTTCTTGGGCACCTTTGAAGGACAAGATCTTGTGAACCCTTCCAAAGTGGGTACCAACCCTGCAACCTTGCCCTGACGAGAGATCTTCAGGGTAAGGGGGCCTTTGCCCAAACCTCGAGGGTCCTACCACTCTGAGTTTTCCCCTTGCTGTTGGACTGTCCTGTGGAGCCCACCGTGTGGCAGAGGAAGGGCCCCCAGGCCAGGGTGGTTCTTGGCGGCATCAGCTGATGAAGGAGCCAGGGCTGAATGCTCAGGGGACAAGTCCCACCTAATCTGTCTGCCTGACCCAATTTGACTTGCATTACCTGACCTGAGGGAAAGAAATTTGAGTCCCCCATCATCAACCCCTCCCTCCTGCGTTGGCGACTTCCCTTGGTGGAGGTCACTTCTTGCTTACCAAAGCCAGTTCCTCTCCAGGAGCCTCTGACCTCTGGAGTGCTCCACCGCTGGATGGACACTGGGCTTGTAGTTAGAAGAACCAAGTTCAGGCTTTGCCTACAAGCTGGTCATTGCCAGTCATCTGTCCCATAATATGGTTTAGACCTTCAGAGATGCTAGCTACCTCTCCCGCTCTCTCTCTCTCGGAAGCTTCTGGAGCAGGCGCATGCCACCTGTGGTGTGTTTTAGTGACGCTCCTCTTTCCATGATGCTGCTGCCATGAGACGTTTGCCTGAAGTTACAGAACTGCTACTGAGTTGAATTCCGCTCACAAATGGCTTCACCTCCTGCAGGGTGGCGCACAGTCCTATCAGATGCTTGGTGATACTGGGCATGGGTACCTTCAGGCAGATTCCCAGCCCAGCCTGTCTCTTCTTCAGTAGTTCTCTGACCAGGGGGTAAGGTATGCCTTCTGCAGGTCTCCTGAGACCCATTCCCAAGTGCCCAGACTCATTAGCTTGGAGCCCAGTAGGAAATGGGTTGGACACACACACTCCAGGCCCCAAGCAATCCTACTCACCTCAAACATTGCTTGCAGGAAAAGCTGTTGCTGCTGCCTGGCACGGCCCTGCTTCCTCTGCAGAGATGCTTAGCGGGGACAGGGAGAGCTGCTGGCTTGAAGCAGGAGCTCCCCAAGGAACCAGGCCGCTCTGGGGCTGCTGAGCCGAAACTCAGTGCCTGCTCAGACTCTTTCTAATGACTTTAGGAGCAGTTTGAGATTTCCCTGAAGAATTCTTCCAGAAAGTCATCCCAGGCTGTAAGCAGAGGCCTGGGAAGGGAGTGAGGCCATCGATTTACAGCCACTTATCTTATCTGGGACTGGCCATGACAATAAACCTGAAGGAATCCATATTGACTCTAGGCACGGCAGTCCCTCCCACACCATGGCCGAGTTTACAGGGCCAGTGCCAGCAGCCCCAAACATCTGGAGATGGGAAATGACAAGAGGCCAGGATGGAGGGGTCAGCAAGGATGTGCTAAGGACCATTTTGACTCATGGTGCCTGAGTCACCCGTCACCCCAGGGAGCCATGAGCAGGACCAGCATGTTCCCACACTCCTCCACGCAGCTCTGGAATGTGCAAAGCAAGGCTCAGACATTGTTTCTGGTCCCTGTGGCATCTTCAGCTTCAGGGGTATGGAGGCCAGGCTGGGGAGATGGCTGGCTGAGTAAAGTGCTGTGCAAGATGAGGATCCGAGTTTGGTTCCCAGAACTCATGTAAAAGTCAGGTGGTGCAGCAGTGTACATCTGTGGGAGTGGTCGGTAGGGACAGGAAGATCCTGGGGGGCTCCCTGGCCGGCCAGTCTACCCAAAACAATAAACTCCAGGTTCAGTGAGAGATCTCGTCTCAAAACGTCCACCCAAGCAGCAAACAGAAAGCAGAGGTCGCTAAAGCAGGACACCTGATGTCAGCCTCTGTCCTTCACATACTCACAGTGAGCGCCTGCACACACATGTGCACACACAGGCATACACACACCACCCACACACACAGAATGTAGAAGCCAAGCAACTGCTAGGGAAGGTGCCAGCCTGAAGCATCCTCACCATCCTGTTGGCACCCTGTCGCTCCACAGGAGCATCTGTAGCTAGAGGCTGCAAACCAATGCCTGGACTCGGCTCCTTCGCTAAGATAGAAATCACAAGTTACTGAGGACCAGGATGCTACCGGTCCCAGCAAGGGGACTGACTAGGACTCCTGCTTGGATTTGAGCAGTAACTCTATTCCTCTGTCTCCAGTTCTGAGTTCCGGGCCCTCCAAACCACACTCATGGTCCACCAAGGAGCTGGATGGTTTAGAAGCTCCCTGCACTCCTTACACTGTAAGGTAGTGTGAGCCATGTTGAGCACAGAGCTATCTGTGACAGCCATGCTGAGTGAACGCACCTGGGCACCAATACCTCCTGATCCTTCTCTGAGGCCATGCCTGGTACCAGGGCAGGCCACACTGGAGAATTCCTGCACATCTAGGAAATGGGAGGGTATGCACACTCACACATGTGCCCATGCTTGCATACCATGCCCATTCTCACACATGTACACAATGCCTGTGCTCACGCATGCATGTACACTCCTCACACTCCCCCCCACATGCCTGCCAATATACACATGTGCACTTACAAGGAAATAGGAAGATAAGACTCCTGTTGCCAGCTTCCCTGAAGTACCCCAACAGGAGAAGTAGGATTAAGGAGGAGTCTTTGGGACATACAAAGTGAGCCTCCTGCCCAGTCGCCAGCATTTCCAGGGGCTGTGACCCATGCACTCTGCATTCAGTATCAAGCAGGCACCGTGTGAGTGTCCTTCGCTGACGAGGCACCTAAGGGACTGAGGAGTCTGCCCATACTCCTGCCTACACCAGGTAAAATGCCCTCTGTGCGGTCAACCACCACATGTCCCCTGTTCACAGGATCTGTAGACATTGGGTGGCCCTAACATCCCACGTGGCCAAGTTGCCTAGGAGGTGACATCCAACATTACTCAGCTGGCTGTGAGCACTGATACCTCCATGCCATGGAGACAGAGTGACCCAGGATTTTGCTCTTAGGAGTAGGTTTGAACAGGTTCTGCTTGAACATACATACATTCTGCTCCGTCTCTACCTTAGCCAGGGTGCAAGGAGGTGAGGCAGTTCTTTAGGACATCTATATTTAGCTGTAACTCCTGTACTGTAAAATCCCACCCTCCAAAAGCATCCAGCTCAGTGGACATATTCACAGAGCTATACAAGCCATCCTGCCTTCTCATTCCAGAGTGGCCCTTCCTCCCTTGGGAAGAACCCCCATAGCCCTCAGCACACCCATAGGCTCCTCCCTTCCTGCAGCTGCTAATTTCCTCTCTGTCTCCATACATTTGTCTTTTTTGACATCTTATGTAACGGAACCACACGGCATGTGGTCTTGTGGGCCTGGCTTCTTTCACTCAGCAAGCTTCAGAGTGCTGTGGCATGAGTCAGCTCTGCATTTGTTCTTATGGCTGAGCGATGGTGTTGCGTGAGAGACCACACTGTGCTGGCCGTTCCCTTCCACTGCTGGAAGGCCTCACAGTTCTCTGCTGCTGTTGTGAGCCACCGACATTTGTGTAGGAGTTTCTATGTGCATGGACGTTTTTTCTCGGGTGTAGATCTACTGATGCAGTCCTTGGGTCACATGACTGCTCTAGATTCACCATTCTGAGGAATGGCCAGAGCGGTATACCAGGTGACCCAGTTTTCCATTCCTGCCAGCAGCATGGAGGACTTCGGTTTTCCCCATCATCGCCATTCCCTGTGATTGTCGGTCTTCATGATTGCTGACCTTGTGGTGTGAAGTGGTTGCAGTTTGCATTTCTTGATGCCTAACGGTGCTGTCCACTTTTTATGCGCTTACCAGCCACCTTCTCTGGAGAAATGCGCATTCAGATCTGTATTGGTTGCTTCTCTGGTCGCTCTGACAGAATACCTGGTGGAAGCCTCTTACGGAA
Source organism: Peromyscus maniculatus bairdii (assembly GCF_049852395.1). Taxonomy (NCBI): domain Eukaryota; kingdom Metazoa; phylum Chordata; class Mammalia; order Rodentia; family Cricetidae; genus Peromyscus; species Peromyscus maniculatus. The sequence goes on from NC_134856.1 coordinate 55,675,682, forward strand.
GGGAAGGGGTATCCCGCCAGCTCATGGTTTAAAGAGGGACATAGCCAATAATGGTAAGGAGGTCATGGTGGGAGCAGTGTGTGGCAGCTGGCCACATGGCATCTGCAGTCAGGAAGCTGGGGGCTGGGGCAGACCAGGAATAAGGCCAAGTATAAAACTTCAAGGCCCGTTGGGGCTGGAGAATTGACTGAGCAATGGTGAAGAGCACTTTTCCTTGAAGAGGGCCCCGGTTTGATTCCCAGCATCTACAAGGTAGCTCACAACTGTCTGCAGCTCCAGTCCCAGGGAATTGGATACCCTCTTCTTACCTCCAAGGGCACCAGGCATATGCTTGGTACACAGACAGGCAAGACATTTTCATAAATAAATAAATCTAAAACAAAACCTCCAAGGCCACCCCTAGTGACCACTTCCTCCAGGAAGGGTCTACCACCTAAAGGTTTTATGGCCTGCACAGCTGCACTGCCAGCTGTGGACCAGGTATTCACACACATGAGCGTACAGGAGACATTGCACGTTCAGACCACAGTGAGAGCCTTTGCCAATTTTCTCATGGGATTTTTGCCTTTCCTTATTGTCTTAAGAGTTACGTATTCTAGCAGGGTGTCGGGGTACATGTCTCTAATGCTGTACTTGGGAGGCAGAGGCAGGCAGGTCTCTGTCAAGTTGAGGCCAGCCTGACCTTCACAGTGAGTTCCAGTTAGCCAGAGCTATGTAGTGAAACCCTGTCTAAAAAAAGAAAAGAGAGGGAGAGGGAGGGAGAGGTGGGGAATGGGTGGGTAGGGGGGAGGAGAATTGTGTATTCTAGGCTCAACCTTTGTCAGATAATTTGCAAACCTTTTTCTCCCAGTAAGTGCACTTCTCGTGCCCTTTCTTAGCGTTATCATTCCATACAAAAGGTTTTGCTTCAGGGAAGCCCTGTTGCCATGTGTGTTTTGAGTCCTTATATAAGAGGCCATTGCTAAATCAAGGATACAAGATTCGTTCCTGCTTTTTCTAAGTCTGTTATGATTTAGCCCTTGTACATTGTGAGTTACCATCTGTAAATGGCACGAGGTAGGGGTCTCACTTCATCCTGTGACATGTAGAGCACCGGTTCACCCCATGCCTTCTGCTGGGGGCCTGCCCTCCGCCTTGCTGAAGCTGGTATACCGCATGTGAGGGTTGATTTCTGGACCCTCAGTCTCTTCCACCCCAGTTCATGGACCAACACACATCTTTCTCTTGCAGATTTCAAGTTAGCTTTGAGGTTGGGGTGTATGAGTCTCCAACTGGGTACTTCTTTGTCCATATTATTTTGGCTACTTGGGGTCCCTTGGATTTCTATATAATTCAAGACCAGCCCAGCAATTTGGGCAAGGAAGCCAGCTAGCACTGTGACAGGGTTTATGTCAAATCAGGAGTGCATTCCTGGACCACTTGATGTTTTAGGAGTTCTTAGGGACCTAGAAACTTCTACCAACAGTGAATTCAAATCCCAAGGCCAGGTCTTAAATCTCCCATGACCAGCCTCATGCTTCTCTCTGCCCTCTGAGGAGTACCAGGGCTGCCCACCGGTCCCCTCCCACATGACTACATCCTCAAGAGTTGCCTCTGTCTCCCCAGGGCTCAGGGAAGAACCAGGATGGACTGGTAAACCCAAGTGTATGTGGAGAATCAGCCTACCTGTTCTAGGGGAGCTCGGAGGGCACAGAGTTCACACTGAATTTAGGAGCTCTGGACAGCTCTTCAGACACTGTCCCAAGTGCCACCTCTAAAATCTGTAGGCTGCACCTCTCAGATCACCCACCTTGGGGCCTGGCCTCTTCCTTGAATCCATGTCACCTGCTCATTTGAGCCAGGCTGGCACCCATAAACCACTCCTAGGCTGGATCAACTTTGGCTTCAACATTGCAATAAAGAGGTGTCCCACCTTGCCCACACATCCTGCAGACATGTATCCATTCACTCTTTGGGCCCCCTTTCCTAGTTCTGCTGCTGGGGTCCCCTGGAATCTCTCTGCTGTCCTGTCCTTGCAGGAGCTTTGCAGAGACGCAGACTGGTCTCCCTGTCTCTCAGAGGAAGGTGAGAACTCTAGGTGCAGTAAATGGAGGCGGGCTATATGGCAGGTGTTGGTAATGTGAGTGGCGGGGCATGGTGTGGCCCTTGGTGCTCCTCCTGGACCTATAGCTCCAAATCTGCCCTGAAGCTCCCATGGTACCCCAGGCCCTGGCAGAGGCAGCTTTTCAGGAACTTGCCCTGTCTTGTTTGGGATTGTCTGCCCTTCAGAATTTCCTATGAAGAGCTTATCTATACTGGGGTGACCACTCTCTTCTCCTAGTTTCACCTCTTGGTCACCTCTGGGTCCCTGAGCTACAGTGGGAGGTCTGGAATGTCTTCTTGCTGTGTACCCCAGGCCAGCCTCGTGGTGCTAGAATAGAACCAGAGATCATGGTAATGTGATCCTTCTCTCAGCCAATAGCTGACCTCAAGAGGTCATAGGTAAGTGGAGCCCACAAGAGGGCAGCATCCCAAGAAGCCCTAAGCTAAGATTCAGGAACTGGATCCTGGACCCAATCTGAGCCTGGCTCCCCTAGCCACCCAATACTCTCAGTGGGTAGACATCTCTCTCACTCAAGATCTCCTAGCCACAGGACCACCACCACACCCTCACAGAATCAAGAATGCCATGTGCTCTGTCTCCCTGGGAACGCAGGACTCCCTAGCTGCTACCCTCCATACCCCCCTGTTTCTCCGTGTGACGTTGGCCAACCCATTGCTGGAGGTGGCCGAGGACTGATGTACCCACTTAGGAATTCACCACTGGCCTCAGGGATGGGACACTGGGATGAGGCCCAGCCTGTGGGGAGCCCTCAGCCTGCCCCTTGATTTGTGGCTATTCTCCATCTTGTCTCCAACCATAATTTCTGCCCTCACCCCTGGTCCCCAAGCAGAGTTGGCCAAACCAAGGAGGAGGCAGGGGTCACAGCAGTGCTGAAGCTCAGCACCTCCTGGTGGCTGACTCCACCTCTCTTAGTCCTCAGAGGCAGAGGCAAGGCTTTCTAGAGGGGAAACTGAGGCTGTGGCAAGCCACAGGGCCGGGACAGGTGGAAGCCTGTGGTGCTTTCCTTTCTCAGGGATCTTTCATCCATCCCATCCACTGGTACTACAGCTTCTGCCAGGCTCAGGCTCGGGACCGACAGGCACAGTAAGACAGCTCCTGTCTAAACAAGCTGTCTCAAAGGGAGAACCAGCGATGTAGAAGCCCCAGGGAGACTTATTCCCAGTTTTGCTCTATGTTCCTTTGGTGATGACAGTGACAATAATGATGACAGTGATAAAAGTGGTATTGATGGCTGAGGCCTGAGTTGCCCTGAACTTAGTGAGCATTGGGGAAGAAAAAAAAATCCCTTCCATTTGTCTTGCCAGGTCTAGGGACAGAGCTGTGGCTCACATACCATCCCTCAGAATGGAGCAGCAAAGGGCAGCTTCCATTCATGTGTCTACCTTTATCTCCTGAGCTGAGGCTGCATGCTAAGTGACTAATAGATTTGCTGCACCGTTATGCCACCTGTTCTGTGACTCTGTGGTCATCCTCTCACTCACACGGGCCTCATCCACAAAAGGGGGACAGCATTCTCTATGTTGCGAAGGCCTTACAAATACTCAGGTCATGCCTGCAAAAGCACCTGGTATACAGTAGATGCTTATTAAATGTTGGGCAGTAGCTATCATCACCACCCTCACCATCATCACCACCACCACCATTACCACCATCACCACCATTATAACTATCATCATTGTTAATCACCACCATCATCACCATGACCACCATTATCATCATTACCAGCATCACCATCATTATCAGCATCACCATTACCGCCATTATCTCCATCACCACCATCTTCCTCGTCATCATAATCATCACTATCATCTCCATCACTCCCATTGCTCATTTTCCCCGTGGAGACACTCTGAGTCCTAGAAGCTCAGATGCTAGCTTCAAAGCCAGCTTCCTCTTTCTACACAGGAAGAATGAGGCCCAGAGCATTAGCAGCTGACTCAAGGTCCCTGAGCTGTGAGCAGAGGTAGTCTACCCCTGGCCCCTTGCATGATGGATCTCTGGACCTCCAGGGTCCTCCAGTAGAGAGATGTTCTCACAGGCTGGGACAGGCTTGGGATGAGGAGACATTCACTCTGTGTTCAGTTACCATCAGCAAAACCACTGAGGGAATCTCAGGAATAAACAAGTTGCATTTCTGACAGAGGATGGAAAACTGACTCACAGGAAATAAGCACTCCAAGTCCACTGTCCCGTTAGGTATGAAGCGAGTCAGGTTTCGGCAGCATGGCCAAGAATGCTGTGGCTTGGTACAAGGAGATGACGCCATCTATGGGGAAGCTGGCGTGGGGGCCAGAGGCCTGGAAGCACTCCGTGGGAACTCTGACCCTCCCTCAGCGTGTGTCCTGTGCCAAGCCCCACCCCACTGGCACCCACAGCTGTGCTGGGCACCTCTACACACATGGGCACAGCCTGATAGCTGGCACTGGCCATAAGCAAGATTCTTGCAGGGGCTGCTGAGAGTGGGCTCCTGGTTTGGTTCTGAATCTGAACCGCAGATTTGGGGACCATCTTGGGGAGACAGGCCTCTCTCTGTACCTATGATGGTCGGGTACCGTGGTTAATAGGATGTGCTGGCACTGTCTGAAGGAGTAAAAAAAATAAATCCTGATGCACAGGGCCCCAGGCTGAGAAGGGGCTGGCTTGAGGCAAGCGTTCTGGGAGTATAGCTGGACCACCTCAGGTGCCAGCTTAGAACCACCCAGCCTGCCTCCGGGAGCTGCAAAGCACAGTCGTCAAGGCCATTAGAAGCCTGGAGGTAGGTCTTAGCACTAACTTCAGAGAAATAAGATGAAGGCTCCGGGGTGCCCCGAGCCTGAGGTCCAGCCCCTGCCGGTCGCCCTTTCTGCCTGTACTCAGAGATACTGAGTTGCATTGCAGCCAATAATATCCTGGCCAAAGCCTCCTGTGGTACCTGGAATTCGTGTCCCTGGCATGGGATACACTCCATCAGGTCCATAGCTACTGCTTAGCATTTGGGTGGACCTGGCAGCAAGATCTCAATTGAGCACCTGTCTTCACTGGCCACAGTGCTATCTTTGTGGGTAAAACAACCATCCTGTATCCACCACATCCCACCCCTACCCAAGGAGCCCACTGTTAGCAATTCGCCCCGGAGCTCCCCACCCTCCCAGAACACAGGCAGACAGGAGATCCCCCTCTGAGCCTAGCGGGCACACAGATGACAGAACTCTCTAGATTTGCTGGGTCATGGCAGAAGGAGCTGAGTCACAGTTCAAAACACGAGGCATTCCTTCCATTTGATGGATGCAGAGAGAGAGAACAGGATATGAAGAGAATGAGGCCTTGCCACTTTACCCAGCCTGTGTCCCACCTCTGAGGGAGGAGCATCTCTCTATCTGAGGTGGGACTGGATGACCTCAGAAACAAGTCTGGCTTGGTACTGAGGATCTCAGAGGAAGAGAAAGATGAGCGAGGAAGCTAAGCACCTCCTACATTGAGCATGAGCTAGAGTATGACGGCGGAGGACCAGGGTGACAGTGGAGACTCCGAGGCTCAGTGCGGGTGTGTTTGTGTGTGTGTGTGTGTGTGTGTGTGTGTGTGTGTGTGTGTGTGTGTAAAGGGAGGCAGGTAAAAATCTTAAGAAGTTTGGCCTTGTGTTACAGATGTCACCCCTTTTCTGAAGACAGTGAAGCTTTCTTTAAAGCTGTCCCCCAGATTTTCAACACATGAACAGAGCTTCCTTCAATGCCTGTGGCCCCAGTTTCATGTCAGAGACCCACGCCCTCCATAGCTATGGTCCGGGATTTGAGCATATTCACCCCTACATTTCTGTTACCGAAGAGTCCAGATCACCGCAGCCAGCTACCTGATGCATACTGAGGGTGAACTGTAACCTACGCAGCATGGCGGGGTGCTGGCCTTCTGGACACTTCCCACCATTTGGTCTTATATTGATGTTGCAAAGCCTCATTCTGCTGGAATGTGCTGCTCTTCACACTCCCTGTGGGATTTCTTTACAAGTGGGACCTGTGTTGAAGCAGCTGATACCTGTAAGCGCAGAGCAATGTGCCAAGGGGCTGTGCCAGCTGTGACTTGATTTCGGGGTGCCAACATGCCTGTTGCCTCATCCTGGCCAGCATCTTTTGACACTGGAAGAAGAAAAGATTAAAGTCTAGAATCATGGGAATGTAGACCATGGGCTACTTTGAAAAAGTCACTCATAGTAAAGCCTACGTCCCAGGAAGAGGTGTTGACGAGGCCAACCAGTAAATCACTCCTCACCTTTGACCCCTCAGAAAAAGATTTAGGACTACAATGATGAATAAAGTCACCAAGGAGGGTGACAGAGCGTTGAGTCCAGTATCGGATTGGGCATGCATGTGTCTCACACAACCTGGGGCAGTGGCCTGGAGGGGGTTGGGTAAATGGTCATCCCTGAGTGTGCATCTCCCACGAGCCAGTGGATGGAACCTCGTGGAATAACAGTCTTTGCAGATGCAATTAAAGCAAAGCTCTCAAGACAAGGTTATCCTGGATTAGGCTGGACCCTCTATCCAGTGCTAAATGTCCTTATAGAGAAAAGAAAAGGAGATTGTAGACCATCTGCTCCCCTCTACCTGTGGTCTCCCAGTCAGGCTCCTTTCCTTTTGTAAGAGCAGTACCAGTTGGGAGTCACTGAGAAATGCTTTTGGCTGGGGATGCCATTAGCACCACCCAGACCCAAGGAACACTTGTGACCTTGACACCAGCTTCTGCTTAGGTCACCTGAAGCCAAGTATTGGAGGGCCCTCTGCTAAGGAGCCAGTGACTGCGGTCTAATGGCTGACCGCTGCTTACCAGGTTGTCAGTCTAGTACTGAGTCACCTCATACCATTGGTGAGGCTGGTTGCTTAGGGAGGCTCCAAGGAGAGCCTGTCTCCTGCCTCCCTTGCTCCTGTTGTCTCATGTGCTCTCTCTCTCTCTCTCTCTCTCTCTCTCTCTCTCTCTCTCTCTCTCTCTCTCTCTCTCTCTCTCTGTCTCTCTCTCTCCCTCCTTCCCTCCCTCCCTCCCTCCCTTCTTCTCTCCCTCCCCTAGACATGTCAGGCATGCTCTCTGGCTCAGCATCATGTTCTCTGGCTCAGCATGCTTGAAGATGTGTTCCATGGCTAGTATTATACCTTTGCTGGGCTAGCCCATTCTTCCCTTTGGTGCTAAACTGCCAGGCTTCCTTGAACAGAGATCTAAAGCCATCAGCACCCTTCCATGGAGCTCTTCCTGTTGCAGGTAAAAAACAAAACAAAACAAAACAAAAACCAAAGAAACAGGTTAATGTCTGAAACACTGTTGCCATCACTGTGTGTCTGGCAGGATTTAGGCTCAGGTTGTTTTTGAGTGGTGCAGGTCCAATCTGACCCCATGGTGCTCTGAGCATTCCCTCTCCTTCCCCTCTCCCTGTCTGTGGCTTAGGTATTTCATCTGTTTCGTTCTTGCCGTGGAGACCATGCTGGAATCAGATGGGAACAGGCCTGTGTTCCCTCCGGCAGCTCTAGCAAGGATCCTTCCTACCTCCGCTGCTTTCTGGCTTCTGGTTGTCCCGGTTGGTGGTGTCGCTCCATCTGCCTTCATGGTCGCATGACCCCATCCACCCCTCTGAGAGACCTCTACTCCTCTAACAAGGACGCCGGCCTTGGTGTATTTGGGCCAGCCCTAATGTAACATGATCTCGATTTAAACCGATTACATTAGCAAAGACCTTCTTCACAGGCTCCAGGGGCCTTGAGTTTGAGGGACAAATTCTACAGGTTTGGAGGAAAATAGAGGGCAGTCACCCACAGCCAAGACTTGGGTTCTTCTGCACATCAGGGCCAAGCTGAACTCCAGTAACAAGCCCAGGCTTAGACCTTCTGATTCATTCTTTGTCTCCTCCACGCTGGCCGGTGGCCCAGGCACCAAAGACATAGGTGGGCTTCAGCGAGGCACAGGGAGTGGTAGATGATGCGTTTTTATGGTGCAGCCTGTCCTGCTGGGATCACAGCCTGTTGCTAGTTACTCCCTGTGTCTTCCACCACCCAAGCCTCTCCAGCGAGGCTCATCTGGAGTAGCAATCAGGACAATCCTGGCAGAGTTGTCAAATGGGCTCTGCGGCCTCTGCTAATGATGATGCCTGCTGTGGGCGAGGTCCTTCCCAAAGTGATTTCCCAGCCCCAGCCTGTGTGCACCATGATCAGCAACAGACAGCTCCAGAGCCCCTACTAGGGAGGGAGAAGACCACTATCACAAGAACTTCCACCCAGGCTTCTGGCTCCTTCCCTGTTCTGGACGCAGGGAGTCCCACGCCTGGACCAGTTGGCCAGGTCCTAGCCTTCCATTCATTCCTCCCCCAGGCAAAGGCAGCCATGCTGTGACCTCTGTACCTTGGGCTTTGCCTTCATTCAGCCACAGGCCATTGAAGTCAATAACCCTCCAGACTGTGCCCCCTGGGGTAGACTGAGTGGACACCTTCATTCTCACGAGAACCTCCTAAGAAAGGGAAGAGTAAGGAGCCAAAGCTGGATTAAACTGCAACACAGCTCCACCCAGTTTTGGACCGTGCCCTTTGCCTTGGCATGGCTGGCTGGCACTAGCCTTGGCATTGGTTGCAGGTGGGTACTCTGAGCCCTCGGAATAATGCAGCTAGATGCCTGTGGTCCTGTCCTGTGGTGTCCTGGGAAATGTTTGTGGCGCTAACAAGATTTCAGATGTTGCATAATACTCCGTTTGAATCTGGAGCCGCCTGTGTGAGGTCAGTGCTGGGGTGCTGGATGCACAGCTCTCTTGTCATCTGTGCCTCCGTGTGCAGGGGAGGAACAAGGTTGCAGGGCAAATGCAGGCCACGTTCTCTCCGGCCACCGCTTTGTGCCTCAGACTGCCTGTGCTACTCAGTGCCTGGTGCTGGTGTCAGGAAACAGGCAAGCTGGCCACCAACTGCAGCGCCACACCGGGCCACTGAAAGTCACTTGGTGGTGTTCAGTGGGCAGACGGCTTGGTTCAGAATTCCAAGGTGCTAGTGTTTGTGCAGCCACATGGTCGTGTCACCGCCACCATCCTGTACCTCTGGAGCACCTTATCATCTCTAAGGCAGCCCCTGTACCCCCAGCAGCCACCACCCCACTCCCTGTCTCCAATAATTTTTTTTTCAGGATTTTCCTCTCTAGTAAGTGGAGTTGGATGTTGTTTGTACCTGGTGTCTGTCATTCCGTATATGTTTGCCGGTGTCAGAACTTGGTTCTTTTCTGTGACTGAGGAATATTCCACTTTGTGATGGGGCATGGAGTGTCTAGATGAGAGGTGGTAAGCATCCTGCTTCTGGCTGCCATGCTGCTATGAGTATACATCCTCTCTACGCCCCAAGATACTCCATGGGCCATGGCCAGACTCCCTTTCCATACTGCAAGTGGCCCATTGGTACCTCTGAGTAGTCAGACATTGGCAGGCAGGCAGGGGTTCTGGGGCCCCGTGGCAATGCTCTACCCACAAAGATGTGCTACTACAAGGCACTGTGTTGGGTCCAGCCTAGGGGAAGGAGCTCTGTCGTTGACTGGTGATATTTGCTCCAGCAACCTAGAGCCTTAACTTGCTCCTGATTCTCCTGCCAGACTGGCTATCACTCTGCTCCAGCTCGGTGGACCAGGAAAGGCTGTCTTGATAATACCTGTGTCTCTACCTGCATCTGGGACATTTTCTATCCTCCGTAGGACTCTGCAATTTTAAATGAGCTGCAGAATGCCCAAGTACAATTTAGCTGTCATAGAAGGACCACGAGGGCCCAAGGAGAACTAAGTCAAGTGTAGACTGACCTCTGAACTGAGTGAGCCTGTGTTCACCTGGGACCTGTGCGTGCACCTTGATTTGGAAATATGGTTTTTGTAGATGTGACCAGTTGCAATGAGATGGTGGCGATATCCCTACCAGAAAGAGGGAAAGGCAGAGCCTAGGACAGCGTTATCATAAGCCAGTAGCATCAGCAATGGGCAGGAAGGATCCTGCCCTGGAGCCGGAGGAGGGGACATGACAGCCACACCTGGGGTTTCAGGCTGTGTGTGTGGCTCCTCCCAACCCCTCCCAACTATTATTCAGTTAGAGCAGAGGTGTGGGGTGAGAAAACTCCATCTGAGGAGAGACCATGGAACAGAGGGTTGGCACTGTCACCCAGAGTCATAGGCCTCCAAGTCCAGGGTGTCATCTGGCTTGGCTCTGGGCAGCCTCCAGCCTGATTCTGTGACTGAGATTCCCGTGTAGACGTGTAGACGGTCTCCACAGCCTCTCTTTGTTATGGGGGTTGGCCCCACGTTTCTGCTCTCTGAATCAAAGGGAATGTTCTCACAGCCTTATACAGTGTGCCTTGTGGGGTGAGGACACAGTGTGTGTGTGTGGGGGGGGTGTCACAGCACGTGGGTGCTTCAGTGTCTCCATGTGTCACTCTGTCGCTCTCTACAAGCAGAGGCTCCTCTTTTCATGGGACATTTAACAAAGAAATTGAGGCAAAGAATGGCCATCTGTCTGAGTTTACCCAGTCAGACCCAGGATGCAGCCCTGCATCCACATCACCTCCTATCACCAACCACCCTAGGGACTCTCCTGGAAGCCCAGAAAGTGGGGCTTGGAACTTGGCCCTGGCCTCTGTCTCTGTAGAGGAGTCAGGGGAGCTAAGAAATGAGAGGATCCTATCCTTGAAATGGTATCCACTAGGGAGCCTCACAGAGCAGCAAGTACCCCAATATACCACTCTGCTGGGCCCTACTCCCCGCAACTGATGTTATCAGTGGAACAGAAGAAGTACTAGCCAAGGCCACCATGAAAGGGGGATCAGACTATACCTTGGGTCACAAGGCATCTGTCCACCCCCCAGGACAGAGCAGGCTAATAGGAACAGGAGTAGGAGGGCAGGCATGAGCCTGGGTGAGGCGGGCCCCAGATGTGTGGCCAGGTGGGTGGGGCAGACAGTGCAGAGGGGGCAGGGGTCCTGGGCCCCAAGACAAGAACTTGGATTCTCTTCTGAGGGTACAGCGGTCTGTGTGGTGTTAAGCAGAATACCGGGATCGGAGCCCAGGACACTGGCCCTGGGGGTTCAGCATATTCTCCACCCTCGCCCCTGCTCACCCACCAGGAGGCCCCTTCCCAGCATGCAATCCAGACCTGCACGGTTAGCAGGGCAACAGTATATAGGAGGGGCACAGAACAACAGTGATAGGAATGAGCCAAGTATAATAAGCCAGGTGTCACAGGCCACATCTACAGGGTCCCATAGGTGTCCATCTGCCATCAGCAACCTCTGGGTGGTCCACAAGCTTTGTGGGGGTGGGCAATGCTGGAATCTGAAGGCCGCAGGGACTTGAGTCTGGACTGCTTACTGAGCACATAAGGAAACTGAGGCCGGGGGCAGGGCCATGGGCTCTGTGCCACAAAGCTCAGAGGAGGTGGATGTGCAAGGGGCGGGGGGGCGTCTCACTGGGAACAGAATTGGCTGGGGGCAGAGCGTTGAGGCCATGAGAGGTCAGGGGCTTCCAGGGAGGGAATGGGCCTCGGTAGGCCAGGCTGAGAACCCAGCTGCAGAATCCTGCTGCCTCTGCAGGCTGCTTGGTGCCTGTCCTTTAGTGCCTAAGATGCGGCTTTGCGTGTAAAGCCCAGATAGCAAACCTTGCAGCTTGGCTGGCCACATATGGTCTCTGTTACGTGGTCCATTTTATTATTTTTTATAATCTTTTAAAAAAAAAAAAACGTGAAAGCCGTGCTGAACTATAAGGAACGGGCCTGGCCAAGGCTGTTAACTCTCCCCACCCTACTGCCAACAGCTCCTTGCCTTGTGGGCGGGCGTGAGGCTGGGAGGGGCGCCTCCCCAGGGGAGGCTTTGTTTGTGCTCATGAGGACCCCACTTGTGCTGAACACTCTGGGCTGGGAGCACTCAGGAACTAGATCACCCCAATCTATGCATTCCCTCGGAGACACGCCAAATCCCTGGGTTCCAAATCCAAAACTTGGGGGGAAGGAACCCCCAGGAGTCCACCACAAGCAAGGGCCACATGTCAGGAAGCTAAGTCACTGTGAACTAAAATGAGCCCTTCCTGTCCCAGGATTAACCATAGGCAGTGTTATGGCACCTAAGATGTCCCTTCCCTGAGGATGAGCTGAAAGGTCAGAGGGAATGGCCTCCCTCAAGCCAGGTCAACCACAGTCAGGGAGTGTGAGCTTCCTGAGCACAGGACATGGAGGTTGCTCTGGCCCCGCAGCCTCTGAGCTCTCTCAGCTGACCTTGAGTTGGTTCTGGAAGCCCCAGAAGTCACCCTGTCCCTGCCCAAGAGGGAATGGGCTACTCAGAGCCTCCAGCCAACACAATGCAGGGCTATGAGAGCCAAGTGCAGCTCATTCAGACAGCTGGGACCTGGGAGCTCCTAGCATCAAGTGAGCCAGGAATGTGCTGGGGCAGGATTCTGCCTCCGGTTTTGCGGCCCCTGCTCAGTGGAAGAGTCGGAAGACTCCTGTGGCTTGGGAGGTTAATGTGTTTAAGGAGAGAAATGCCATTTCTTCCTCACAGACTTTGGAGGAGGCAGAGGTCGGCTGTGGGAGGGGGCATTGCTTCTCTGAACTCCTCTCCGGGGGGACTCATTCCGGGCTGCACTCCAGGTCACTCCACTCCGGTCCCTGACATCATCTCCATCCCCACTTCCGTTCGCATCCGCTTGCATTCCTCACCCTGAAGGCAGATGACTTTGTCCCAAGGCATCCCTACTGCCTCATTGGACGAGTAGATGAGAGGCCAGTGAGGTGGGACCAGCCTGATCCATCTGGGGTAGGACTCTGTGTTTCAGGCTGGCCTCTGTGAAGCAGGGCAGCTGCCCATGCCATTGGAGGGACACGAGCAGCCAGTGACTCCTGGGTACCCAATGACCAAGGATGGGGTGAGGAGGGTATGCGGGTGGGAAGGCTGCTGGGGGCTGTAGCCAGGTGAAAACTGATTGGGCAGGTGACTCAGACAACCGACGCCTGGCAGTGGTCAAGGTCATGATACAGCAAGGACAGGGACAGCTCAGGGGTGCTCCTGTGTCGGGAGGACAGGAAGGGGTGGGAAGTTTTGAGGTCTCCTCTTACTTGTAGTTTGTTCACAGATTCTTGAAGCACCCTCACCCCTAACCCCCACATCCCATCCCCCAATCCCCACATCCCATCCCCCAACCCCCACATCCCATCCCCCAACCCCTGTTAGTGAGGAAAGCCAGTGTTCTACTAACCTTGTACTCTGTGCAGGCATTACTAATCAATCGATCATGAGCACACTCCCCTGAAGCTGGGTAGAGCCTTGGGATCTTCTAGTGCTAGCCCTCCACCTCCAGCTAGTGGGAGTCGGTGAGGCAGGTGTGAGGCAGTTGCTGCCTTTCGCTCACTGCCCAGAGCTGAACTGAGTCCTGGGTTGACTCTATTGTCTCTGGTCCCCACACCTGACACTCTTCTGCTGAGGATGATGTTTCTGTCCTCCACCCCTGCAGCCTCTGGAGGTCTGTGAGGAAGGCGGAGGAGGAAGCCCTTACACATGCTAAGGAACCTAAGATGCTAAGATGCTAAGGACCTAGATGGGATGGAGCGCCAAGCGGGACGCTGCCTGCTTCTCTCTGCGTGGGTATCCGTATTGGATGAGGGGAAGGCAAGGCTGTGTAGGAAGAGAGTGTTGACCTCCTGGTGACACCAAACAGCCTGGGCCTCATGTGTTGCCAGCAGCCTCCTGACCCTTGTCTGTAAAACTGAGAGATACATGGGTAGGTAGCAGACCTGAGGCACACTGTCTCTCAGTCCCCCCCGGGGGTCCAGGTGTGTGTGAATGATGATGACGTCAAGGCTGGGCTCAGCAGGCAGCTTCCATGTCCTCACACACCCCACCACCCTGCGTGGGTCCTGTCTCTGGTGTGCTCACAGGGACTAGCATGGCTGCAGGGCTCAGCAAGGTGGTTTTTCTGTCTCGTGGCCCTCACAGTCCTGGGTTCTTGGTAGCACTGAACGTATCCTCTCTCAGGCCTCCACCCACGGCTTCAGGATGGGCGTAGGACAACGCACTGCCATCTGCAGGAGTTTCGCTACAGTGGCTGGGTAAGCTCTGTGCTGAGCACATACCCGGGCTCACGGGCCTGGCGGGGGGCCTCATGCTCCACACAGAGGATAGAGGACAGAGGAGGGATGGTGTCTTAGTTAGGGTTTCTTTTCTTTCTTTAAAAAACAAAACCACCATGGCCAAAAGCAACTTGGAGAGGAAAAGGTTTTATTTCGTCTTAAAACTCCCTGGTCAGACTCCATCACTGAGGGAAGCCGGGGAAGGAACTGAAGTCGATGTCGTGGAGGGGTGCTGCTTGGTGGCTTGCTTCCCCCTGGCTTGGTCAGTTACTTTGTTATACACCCCAGGAGCACGTGCCAGGGGACAATAAGTCAGTCGCTCTGAGGCCATCTGAAGAAATCATGAATCAAGAAAATAGTCCACAGTTTTGCCTACAGCCCAGTCTGGTGGAGGCATTTACTCATCTGGGGTTCCCTGCTCTCAGACGGCTCCAGCTCTCACCAAGTTTAAAAAAAATGATCAGCATAGGTGGAGATAGACACCACATAGGCTCATGTCTGCCCACCCATCCGCACGTGTGGACTGGGGCTGTCTCCCTAGGTGAAGGCAGTGGCTAGAGTCTCCTCCAGACCCGCTACGGGGTGGTGACCAAGGGAGGCCTGGACTGAGGGATCCTGCCCTTGGAAACCAGAAGCTGAACCTCTCATCTGTGCAGGAGAGCAGGAGGGTCAGCCTTCGTCCCCAAAGAGGCTCCTGGAGGGGGAGGGGGTCTGACCTGAGCCTGGATCAGCACTCTCCTGAGAACCTACAAGACTCAGAAGAAGCAGGGTGCTGCGCTCTGCATGGGGAAATCAGGCTGCAGGTTCTGAACCCACCTCACTTGTCACAGGCAAGTGGAAGTGTGTGCTGAGACAGGTGTCAGAGTAAGGGAGCTGGAGCGCCCTCCTCAGGTCACTCGTATGCAGAAGACACCATAGGAAGCCAGGGTCAACTAGGCAGGCGAGTAGGTGCCTGCATACATCTGCACAATGCATCTGCACCCTTGGCTGCGTCTCACTTAGGACACCTCGAAGCCCTGACTCCCTAGCAGCCATGGGCATCCTCCCAGCTCAGGCCTGGAGTTCTCACACGTCTCCGAGCAATGCCCAGCACACATGTGGGGAAATGCCCCGTTGGGGAATTCCCAAGGGACAAGCCACAGGATCATGGACCACCTCTTAGTGTCAAATACACACACACACACACACACACACACACACACACACACACACACACACACACACGGATGCCTTGGTGTCAGAAGCAGAGGTGCCAACTGAATGACTTCCAGTACCCAAGGCTGGAGCCAGAAAATAAATAACAGTGTAGGGTCATAACCCAAAGCATAAAATAAATACCCACAAGTCCATAATGGTCTAAACAAACTCCCGAATGAATAAATAATAATCGCAAGACAGTAAATGGTTCCCAGACACTATAAGAAAACGCATCCCACCAGAAGGGAAGGAGGGTCCTGTGCCAAGTGGGAGCCATGCTGGGTAGTAGAGGATGAGAGGCTGGAAAGTGACTTCAGGCCGACAGTGACAGTTAGGTGGGCTCAGCCAGGGGACCGAGACCCGTGTCATGGAAGGGCACACTGCTGGTGTGGGCGCCACCATGATATGACAAGAAGGCACTCGCTCTGGATCATCCTCCAGATGACCCCTTACCCAGTTAAACCTTGAGGAAAGCATCCGGGCACTGCAGAGCCCCTGAGCCACACTCCTAAAAATGACTCTTGGGTGCCATGTAACAAGAATAGTCGAGGAGGCTGTCATAGTGGAGTTCATGATGGGAGGTGTGGCTGGGACTCCTCACTTCTCCATAGATTGGATTCCTCTTACACAGGAAGCAGACAGTAGACAGGAAGTGGGGCCCCTGCAGAGACCCACTTCCTCAGATGTAGAACCCCCCCCCCAAGGTTCTACAGTCTCACAAAACAGTGCCACCGTCAGGGGACCGAGTGTTCAAATACGTGAGGCGTCAGAAGACAGTTTACGTTCATTTTACTGCCCACCCTCCCCTCCCTCTGCCAACTCTTGTTCTCACCCAGATCCCAAGCTGTATCAGCCAGCCACTGCTGTGTAACAAATAGCCACAGAAATCACAGCAGCACACAGTGATAGACAGGTTTCTCACTCACTTACCTTTGGGTCGGGCAGTTCTGTTAGGCACTTCTGCACTCAGCCGAGCAGGCTGCAAGCCTGGCCTTCTTCGACTTCACCCCACGTGAGTCTCATGCCTCTCAGTCTGAGGAGATCCCAGGACTTGCTTCTCTCATGGCAGGCACAGGATCCCCCAAGGGAAATTGGAAACACAGCCACTGCCCAGGTCCTGGCTCAGACTCTGTTGTTCATCCACCTCCGTTCTTCCCACTAAGGCCACTCTCTTCCATAGGCAGGGACCTGCTGTCACTCTGTAGAGGTCAATGAGAAACAGGTGATTCCTTGCAGAAGTGTCTTCCTTGCAGGCCTGTGTTGGTGGAGGACATGGGTGTAGCTATAGCAACAGAAGGCTTAGGGGGGAGAAGAGCTGTGGGGAGGACTGTGCATCCACTCCCATGGGCCTCAGGCACGTCATGTCCCTCTTGGCTTCAGGCCCCATTTCAGAGCAAGATGAGGTCTCAGGACTGACCATGCAGGATCTTAGGTCTGGGCAGGCTGCCTTCTTCAGCCACATGGGGACACTCTAGTGTCATGTGCATGCCACGGGGAACCTCATTATGACAGAGTCCTCTTCTAATACCTTTCTCCAGCTGCTGACCACTGACCAGGTGGTCTTTCACACTGGTGACATTGAGCTCTGGAAGGACAGTGGGTTGCACAGGGTGACAGGTCATCTCAGTGGGGTTCACCAGCCAGCAGGACGGATGTCTGTTTCACTAGGCTCTGCATCTGTACATCACAGAGGTGCCCTGGCTCTGCTTCTCCTGCCCTTAATCTTGTTCTGCTGGTCCATTCGCCTGTTGATCTGACCCCAGTCCAGTATCACTCTGATGATTAGCACCACATCACCCTGGACGGAGCACAGGAAAACGACTCCATCTGCTCCCATTATTCTTGGATGAAGTACGGTGTGTGAGGTGGAGTTTTGGAAGGCTCTGCTGTGGGCTCGCCACTCAGATTTCTGGCTGAAGTGCTGAACTTAGCAGCCGAGACCATTAAAAAAGAATTTTTATTCCATTTCTACTTTCTTTGTTGGTGCCCGGGCTGACATCTCCAGGGATCAGAATTCTTGACTTCATCCAGTTGGCCTTGTAAATGCAGGGACAGGCCAGCTTCAGGAGCTGGGCAAAGGGCGATACATGGGCTCTGGTTTCATCATTTACAGGGTGCCTCCAGAAAGGCTGTGGCCACGGAGGGTGGGACTCCATTGTACTTGCCCACTGATCTCCAGGTCGGAGATGCTGAGCTCTGGCAGACCTCTCTGGGACACACTGCCAGCTCCTTCAGAGCCCCTCCCTGTGGACTCTGGCTTGAACCTTCACACGGGGTCACTTGAAGCCACAGAACTCACCTTCCAAGCAGAGACCTTTGTGTCCACTTTTACGAAGAGACAAGATGGACAGCTACATGTCCAGGGCCCCATGGCCACCTGACCGACAGCTAGCCCCAAGCCAGAGCCCATCTTCTAGCTCTCCTGTCCCTGCTGTGTTCAGGCTGCCCCAGCTGCTCTCAGGTGGTCCATGAGGCCACAGGGTGGGGCTCAGCAGTAGAGGGCATCCCACTGTGAGGGTGGCATGGAGTTCCCACCACTGTGGCTGCTAAACTGCTCCTTGGTTCTCTGAGGGGTGAGCTCACGAACTGGGAGAAGCATTCTGATTCTTCCTGGTTCTGAAAAAAAAAAAAAGTAAAATATATTCATGGGAAAATGCAAACGTGTCCACATGTGAACAGACAGTGTAGCCGAGCTCTGTCCAGATTTGGGGAGTTCTCATCGGCTCTGGCTCGTATTTTGTGGAGCAAGCTCTGCTCCCACCCTGTCTTCTGCCTACCAAGGGCTTGGGCCCCACCCCAGGATCCAAAGCAGTGTCCAGGGGGCCTCTGATCCTCCAGATGAAACCCCACAATGATGTTGGCAGCATCGATGTCCCTCTCATGTACCTGTGAGGGCCACTCTTGGAAATAGGGCCTTGGGGAAGAGCCAGTTAGGATGAGGTCAGGAGGGTGGGCCCAAGGCCAGTGCCTGGTGTCCCTTTAAAGGGGAAAATTGGACTGGGACACAGCCCATACAGAGGGAGTCAGGACAAGAGGAAGGCCTGGGACCCAATGCTCCTCCAGTCTCAGAGGCTGGCTGCGCCCCTACCTTGGCCTCAGTCCTGCCCCTCTGTCCTTTGGCCTGGACTGGGTATGGCTTGAGAAGCCCCAGAGGGACCTCTGGTCCCAGAATGGAGGCTAGAAGTTCATTTTCAAGACATCCTTCATCTACATGAGTTCCTAAGTGGCCCTGACGAAGGACCCCAATCTGAGGGTTCAGACAACAGAGATGCCTTGTGTTTGCTCTGTTTTGAGACCAGGTCTTGTGTATCTCGGGCTAGCATCGAACTCACTATGTAGCTGAGAACGACTTTGAACTCCTGATCCTCCTGCCTCTAGAGTTCTGGGACACCACTACGTCCTGTTTTATGTGGCTCTGAGGATAGAACCCAGGGCTTTGTGCATGCTGAGCTGTACTCTGCAACAGAGCTCTGCCTCAGCACAGCAGACATGACTTCTGTCATGTCACAGGCCAAGCTGGTGACTGGCCGGCTCCTAGGGACCCTGAGAGGAATCTTCTCAGGCCTCTCTTCAGCTCCTGGTGCCCAGCAGGGCTTGGTGGCCCTTAGGTAGGCCATGTCACCCTGTCTCTGTTCCATCTTCATATGGCTTCGCCCTGTTTTTCTCCTTAGGTACACCCCAGGCACATAACTTGGGTCACCTTCTCCATCATGACCTCTTACCTGGTCACACCTTCACAGACCCTGTTTCCAGCCCAGGGTGTGTGCATGTGCGTGTGTGTGTGTGTGCGTGCCTGTGTGCGTGCGTGCGTGCGTGCGTGCGTGCGTGCAACTCTGAAAGCTCAGGTCAGGGCTCTGCATGGACTTGGGCAGCGCATGTGTAAGTCTGTAGCCCTGTCTGCTGTGTGGGGCGGGTATACACAGTTCTCTCGCCCCAGTTTCCATCGCTTCACTCGGAAAGATCTGCAGGCAGCACAGCTCTAGCCAGGAGGCAGCGGGTTCCAGCAGTGAGCGGCCATGTTCCCTGTTGCCAGCAAATCGACTCAGAGTCCCAGGCTGCAAAGCAGGGTAGCCCAGCTCTACAGAGGAGGGGGCCGGAGCCCACAGAGAAGACTAGTCTTTGCAGCCACAGAGAACTCCATAGAGACCTAGTTTCCAGCATTCTTCCACGAAGAAGCCAACACACTACACAAATACATGCTGTACCCACACAGTAGCCGGGAGCACACACACACACACACACACACACACACTACACAAACGCACGCTGTGCCCACACAGTAGCTGGGAGCACATACACACACACACACACCCAGCAGCCAGCTACACTCATGCACACTCATGCATGCTGTATCCACACATCACACAAATATATTATATGGCACATATACTATGTATGCTCATACCACACACAGCACATGTATGTGCATGATACACATACACAGTGCACACACTGCATACTAATCCATGCCATACATGCCAAACAAACATACGTATATATCCCCCACCATGTTAGTGACACACAGAGGGACATTCACGTGTGTCTCATACACAGCCCACACACCACACAGAGTACACACCATGCCCACAAACACACCCCCATCCACTTAAGCTATGGATCACAGTCGGTCCCAGCTGCCAACAACCCATCTTTTAGGCAGCCTCACCACAGGCAAGCAACACCTTCTGTCACATTCCCTCTGGCCCATCAGCATAGGGGGTGATGGCCTCACACAGGGTTGCTGTGCGTCCTGAAGAAAGAGGCAGCCAGCAAGGCCTCTCTAACCTGACCGCTGAAGATGCCCCAGGCAGCTGACTGCCGGGCCCTCAGTTCTCTCACACAGGCCCTGTCTTCTGCACCGTCCTCTCATCTCCAGCCATGTAAGGACCTGCCCAGATCCAGCTTTGGCTCAGCTTGCCTGTGTCCCAGCACTGCTACCCACTGGCTCTTGACAGAGAACAGCAGGGAGGAGCCGACAGCCCGGCCTCACCATGCCCCTCAGCAGCTCGCCTCTCTGAGCCTGTTCTCCCCTCTGTAAGACAGTTAAGAACGAGAAAGAGTAGCCTGTGCTCGGCAGAACGATAGTCCCCAAGATGCCCACGTCCCAGTCCTGTGACATCCTGCCTTGACAAAAGAGAACCTATAGGCGGTGGTTCCTATAGGCGTTTACATGATCAGGAGGTGGGGCCTTGGAGGAGGTGTGTCACTGGGGGTGGGCTGTGAGGTTTCGAAAGGTCACGCCATTTCCAGTTAGCGCTCCCTCTCTGCCTCAGGCTGGTGGTTCAGATGTGAGCTCTCAGCTCCTACTCCACTGGCACGCCTGCACGCCTGCTGCCATGTTCTCTGCCATGATAGTCATGGACTCTAGTTTCTGGAACTGTGAGCCCCAAATTAAATGCTTTCTTAAAGTTGCCTTGGTCACAGCAATAGAAAAGTCACTGTGAAGCCGGGTACAGTGGCCCATGCCTTTAATCCCAGCCTTTGGGGGCAGGGGGAGGCTCAAAAAATAAAAAAGAAGAAGAAGAAGAAAGAAGAAGGAGGAGGAGGAGGAGGAGGAGGAGGAGGAGGAGGAGGAGGAGGAGGAGGAGGAGAAGAAGAAGAAGAAGAAGAAGAAGAAGAAGAAGAAGAAGAAGAAGAAGAAGAAGAAGAAGAAGAAAGAAAAGTTCCTGTGATGTCCTTACTGTGACATAAAGGAACTATGACTGCCACCACCACCATCCCCACCATGGTGAAAGGGACTTTGCTGATAGGCTCAGGCCTTAGTTTGGGGCTTGACATGGAAGCATGTCCATCCAGCATCATCCAAGGAACCAAAAGGCGTCGCAGGATCCTTTGAGGTGGGAACACTGCTCCTCTGGTCAGTTGGAGCCATAAGGATGCACATGGGGTCCCAGAGGCTACACCAATAGCTCTGAAGGTGGAGGGAGAGTCCCAGGTCCAGGGATATGGTGGCCACCAGAAGCCAGGAAGCAATGACCGTGCCACCTTCTGGAGCATCCAAGAGGAAGTGGCTCTACTAGACCTGGAAGGTAGAAGGTCAGTGAATGACCTTGAACGCAAGCTTCCAGAGTGGCCATGGAGTGAGTCAATAAGGCTTGTTTTGTTTTTCCTCTTTTGTGGGAGTACTAGAGACAGACCCAGGGCCTTGTGCATGCTAGTCAAGCCCTTACCACTGAGACATGCGGTTTAAGCCACTGAGTGTGGCAGTTTGCTACCCCAGTCACAGGTACCTGAACACCCCCCAGATGATGCTATGTGACCTTATTCAAGTGTCATGACCTTGCCAGGATGTGGCCTTGTCATTAACAGAGGACTAAAGATTCTGCTCAGTACTCACTCTAGGAACTGGGGCCATAGGGGTAAGTTGTGGCATGCAGCTTGTCCCTGGTGGGACATTCATTGTGGGGGACAGTAAAAGACTCAGATAGTATCTACCTGCTGTGACACAGGATGCCTGTTAGTAAGTTCCCAGACTGTTGTGGGATATTTTTCTGTATGCTGTGAATATGTGTTGCTCTGATTGATTGATAAATAAAGCTGCATTGGCTTATGGCAGGGCAGGATGGAGCCAGGCAGGAAAATCCAGGAGAGAGAGGAGGAAGAGAAAGGAGAGGCAGGGAGATGCCATCCCACCGTCCTGGGAGCAGCATGTAATGGCACACAGGTAAAGCCACAGATCACATGGTGACATATAGATTAATAGAAATGGGCTGAGTTTAGGTGTAAAAGCTAGTTAGTAATAAGCCTGAGCTAATGGCTGAGCAGTTATAAATAACATAAGCCTCTGTGTGTTTACTTGGGGGATGTGAGTGGGAGAGATTTGTCCCGACTGCCAGCCAGGCAGGATACAGGAAAACTTCTGACTACACCAGCCTGCCTTGGGCCGTAGTCACCTGCCCCTAAATGAAGAATGTCACTCTTCTAAGATCTTCTCCCATCCAGCTCCTCCTGGCTTTAGGACTGTAGTAAAGGGCTCTGACCTCCAGGAGCTGGAGTCCTGTGGGTCCTTGAATGGCAGAAATACCTATGATGTCACCACTGCTCCCAGGAAAGTCGCCAGAGCTGCTGGCCCATGTTTCTGTTTATAGAGCCCAGTGAATTCTGGTGGCTTCATGGGGCTATAGAGTTGGGATCCAGGCAGCCCTCTGTTGGATCCATATACAACCCCACCCAGTACTCCCCCACATGAAGCTATCAGGAGCTTCCAGGACATTCTGTGGATGCTTGGAGTAACTGTGCATATCCCAGAGGTCCCAATGGATTCCTGGCTCAGGTCTAACCCACTCCGCCTCCACCCACCCTTCTCTTCTGCTGTCCAAGATGCACAGTGACAGAGTGATGTGGCTTTCACTTGCTGTCTCATTTGGGCGTGCTCAGTGGGTTTCAGAATTGGACCATCCAGTTGAGGCACGAATAAACACGTGTCCCGTGTGTAATGTCACTATGTCAGCACCATGTGGAGGACAGAGGTGCTGACGTGCCACAGCATGTTTGGACCGTGGATCACGGTGCTGAGTGACAGGCCATCACAGACACATATCTGTTAGGGGAACAACTCCACAGAGAGAGGACAGGCCACTGTTTCTGGGGCTGCATATGGGATAGGCGACTGCCAATGGAAACTAAAAATCTCCAGAGCTGGTAGAGGTGACAGGCGTCCATCACTGTCTGTGTCCCTCATATATCCAGATCTTTAACAGAGACCCCATGGTAAATCTCATGTACAGATACTTTGTAATTTAAAGGCTCACACAAACCCATCCCTGGACTTGGGACTCTCCTTTACCATGTACCTTTAGCAGCCGTGGTACAAACAAAAATTTTTGAGACTTGGCCTCACTGTATAACCTGAACTGACTTCAAATTGTGATTTTCCTGGTTTGACCTTGGAGTGCTAGAATGATAGGTGTGTACCCCATTTTCTAAAAGTAATTTAATCAGCTGTGGATGTAGCTCAGTTGGCAGAATGTTTGCCTAGCATGTAGAAAACAAAACAAAACAAAACAAAAAACAGGTTTGATTCCAGCACTATACAAATTGGGAATGGTGGCCCATACCTGTAATCCCAGAACTCAGGAGGAACAGACAGGAGGATCAGGAGTTCAAGGCCATCCTCAGCTACATAGCAAGTTCTAAGCCAAATAGTCTACATGAGACCCTATTTAAAAAGTAAGTAAATAAACAAATAAATTAGTGAAAACTGCCATGGAGGGCCCAGTGGGAGCGGTGAGGGGTAAACATAGGCTCAGGGTCTCCTATCCATGAACCTGTATACCCACGTGCATGCCAGCAGCCCAGGCACCGTGGCTGAGCCATCATAAGGCAGCCAGGCTATAGGGATGAGTTCCTGAAGCTACCCAGCCTCAGTTTCTTCGAGTGTCCAGGAATGACAAGCATCTGGCTGACTTCATTTGTGGTGTGATGGAGAGAGACGAGGGCTGTGGTGTGCCTCTAAGACTCTGCCATGGATAGCTGGGCATAGATGCTCCCATGGGAAAGGGCCCAGCTGCTCCCCAGCTGGTGGCAGTCCCAGGGGACGGTAACAATCTGTGAGCATCTTCTCTCCCCTTCTTCTTCCTCTGAGGCAGCTTTATACCACAGGGAGCTACCAAACTCGGCCTGTGCCCCGCCCCACTGTGTGCACAGCCCCTGGGCACCTCCCAGAGAGAACCACTCCTCTCAGCTCTTGCCCATGGCAGGCTCTGTCTGAAGGGGAGAGGGAAATGGGGCCAAGGGCTAGCTCAGCTCCAGTGGGCACCGAGGCCGATGCAGGCTGGCAGGCAGCAGGGCAGGGCAGCAGTCCTGACAGGAGGAATGCCATTCAGTGCACGCTAGGCACTCAGTCAGAGGCACTTGAGAGAGTTCAATGAAAGGGGCTGACTCCCTGTGGTGCTTGCACCGTGCACCCAATTCCTCCTCTCAGGAGAGACTCAATGCCAGAAGTCGGCGTCCAGACCACGTGACAGCTCCTGTGTCCAGTAGCAGCCCAGGGGTGAAGTCTCACATCCTGGTCAGCTGCCCATTGCCAGCCCAGAACCCAGCTGTTTGTAGGGCTGGGACCCTGGGCTTCCTTGTAGGATAGCCGGTTCTTGGTTCTCTGGCTGCTCTCTGAAACTAGAGGATGGGGTCAGTAATGGAGCCTGTGCAGCTGTGGCCTGTCTGTATGTAACAGTGACGACCTCAGCTTCCAGAGATCCCTCACCGGCCATGCAGCCTCAGCCAGGCAGCCTAAACTGACAACTCTGGTTTCCCTGCCTGTCCAACAGGGCCGAGAGCAATGTGTCCAAGACTCAGAGACAAGTGTGGAAGCCTTTTGCCCCAGGCCCGGCACAGACACAGATAGAGAGCACCTGTTGTTACTATGCACAAGTCTGTCTGCCCATCCTCCTCCCATTTATCTCCTGTTCAGGCCAGTCTTCTGTGGAGAGCATGACCCTGAACTTCCTCCTTCCCGTGGGCAGGCTTGCTTCCAACCTCCCTAGACAACCTTGGCTTAAAGGGGCTGGTTTGGTGTGAGTGGGCACCAGAGTGAAAGTGAGAAGTCGCTGGGAAAATTGGCTTGGCTGAGTCCAGAAGTCCATGTAGAGGCCACCAGAGAGCGGCATCCAGCTTGCCTTATCCCCTCTGGGCTTCTGTCTACACTGGGCAGGGACCACAGTGCTCTGCCCACGCTTGTGAGAGGGATAAGGCTCCTGGCGAGTATGGACAGGGCATCAGATCTGGAGGCAGGGCCACGTGCTGAACTGCTGATTACTCCCTCATCCGCACCCCTGCCTATTCTTCTCTTCTCTAAACAAGGCTGGGGCCCTCCTGAGGGCCAGAAGCTCCCCCAGAGAGTTAGCAAAGTGGTTTCTCCCATGACTCCAGCAGTGGACTGTAAGCAGTTCCTGAACTTGGTGGTCTCAGCTGCCCTTAGTGCTACCCTGCCTGGCCAGGAGATGAAACCTTGAAAACACAGCCTAGAGCCTGGAACTCCTGCCCACCCCAGCCTCTGTGCCAACCCCAAATGAACAAGCTGCCCAACCTGAACCAACTTGGGATGGATCTACCACAAGCCCCTGGCTCCTGGGGAGTTGAAGTGAGGTCCCAGGGTTCAGGTTGATCTTCAGGTCAGCTGGGCACAGCCCGGAAGCAGAAGGCTGCCTGTATGTTGCTGGTGTGTCCAGAGCCCATGGGAAACCAGGGGTCCTTGGGCAGCTGCCCCAGTACGTGCGGGGAGAGAGGGCCCTCTTATCTCATTCCATGACACCAGGTGGAGGTGGGCCACAGTGCTGCCCAGGTCCTGAGGAGGTGTGCAAAGGGCATGCCAGCCTGGGCCTGAGGGGCATGTGAGCAGTTGCAGCAAATACAGCCAGGCTGTGGCTGCCAATACACAGTCTAAGATGCCTCTAGGCCACTCCGGGTCCAAACGACACTCATGTAGACAGAATCTGGGAAGAGCCCTGGCTGGCAGGTTTCTGATGAGGGCCTCATTACCTGTGCCACTTTCAGGACGGAGGTTCAGAGCTGGCAAATGCCACTCATGCCCTTCCTCAGCCATTATCAAAACTGAGTATCGGACCCTGCTTCTCCCACCCTGTATTTCCATCCAAGTCACGTCTGAATGCTTGACCCTCACAGACCTATCCCTGCCCGGCTCTCAGCAGACACATCTGTCAGGGTGGGGGAAGACCATGGTCTGAGGACATTGCACCGATGTCCCTGGTCACGGGGGACCAACTAGCCCTGGGAGCTGGGGGTTCAAGTGAGACGTCACGGAGAAGTGGTTGGGTCCAAAGCTTTGGGGTCAGATTCCAGCTCTGCTTTCTCCTGGGTCTGACCAACAGTACCTTCTGCTGTCAGTGTGCTCGCGGGCCTCCCCAGGAAGCAGCCCTGCCCACCCCACAGAACAGTGCACCAAGCAGGCCTGAGCCTCTGACACTGAGAGGGACTGCTTCTCCTAGTGAATATGTGTGTATGCGTGCACGGGTGTGCACACACACTCATACCTGTGTGGAGCTGAGATGGTACGTGTCTGTTTCGGTGTGTGCCTGTGTTGGAGTATGCCTGTATCAGTGTGTCCATGTTGGCGGTTTACCTGGAGTATGTGCCTGGGCACATGTAATCCATTATCACCTTACGACTGGACATCCGAGAGCACATAGTTACATGATGTTGAGGTTGTGATGCGACCATGTACTCACACAAACTAGCAGCTATGACATCACTGCTCAGCATTGACAGAAATCACCAAAACCACACCCATGGTTTTAACTAGGGACATTGTCACCCCAGGCTCCTCCCTGCAGATGGCAATCGTAGAAGAAGCATCTCATGGGGTCCTGGCATGTGGGGGCTCTAGCTCAGCCAGGTGCTTGTAGCTCTTAGGAAGCTCCTTGGATAGGAACCACAGGCTATGCAAGATGCATGGACTAGGATCAATGGGACTACATGGAAGCCTGGATCTCATGCTGATAGCTGCGAAGCCTTGGAGAAGCTTCTAGACACTGGGTGTGTTCTGCTGTGAAGTGGGAATGGAGCTGTGGGTCTCAGCGCTGCACTGTACAGTTTAGGGCTGGGCCTGGGAGGGCCATACACACTCCCTTGCAGCTATGGCTTGGGGCCTTGGAGAGGGTAGCATTGGAGGAACACTGGGGACAGGCCTGTCCCTCTGCATCTTCAGGCCCGAGGACACAGCTACGGTCCCTGAGGTGCTTTTGTGCTCTCTTGTGATCTCTGTCTCTGTCTGTCTCTGTCTCTGTCTCTCTCTCTTTTACCCCCCCTCTGTACAACGGAAAGAATAAAAACCCCACAGAGATGTCATAAAGAGCCTTAGAAGACATCAGAGGCAGAGCCAGCTGTCACCAGGGTGAGCCTTCCCATCACCTGCAGGTGGCTATCACCCAAAGCTTTCAGAAGGCCTCCCAGTGACCCAGAGAAGCTGAGCTGCAAATAGAGGCTGGGTCCTGAACACAGGAGCCTACCTGTCCCTAGCTTGGGTGGGTGGATGGAGGTCAGCTGGGAAGTGGACCGATCTAATGGCCCTTTCCTACCTGGTGCTCACAGTATGAGGACCACCCAGGAGGGAAGAGCTGGGCACATGTTGACCACTGGGATAGTGTGAGACATGATGTGGCGATGGTTCAAGTCTGCAGACAGTCAGCATCCAACACATCAGGTTGCTCCCAAGCTGTGTGGAGTTATTTTACTTTTGACTTACGGGAGATCGTGATTCAGTCGGTCCTCCAGTAGCCCATAAATGAAGAACTCTAGTGTGCCACAAGTGTCGCTATTAAGGAACAACCCAGACATGATGCGTGGGCAGGGAGCAGAGGGGAGCAGGGAGTGAGAACAGAGCCTACTGGAGTGAATGAAGCAGAAGCGAATAGCTTTTTCCCTGCAAGTCCCCTTGTCATC
This sequence comes from Peromyscus maniculatus bairdii, assembly GCF_049852395.1. NCBI lineage: Eukaryota > Metazoa > Chordata > Mammalia > Rodentia > Cricetidae > Peromyscus > Peromyscus maniculatus. The sequence goes on from NC_134856.1 coordinate 55,703,454, forward strand.
CCGCTAGGGCTACAGAGGGGAAACTGAGGCATGGAGTAGGTGGAGTGACCAAGATCACCTGTGTACACAGGGAGTCAAAGAGGCTCGGCTGGCGACCCAGGGTCATTGAAACACACATTCCATCATGCTGGGCTGCCCCCAGGCCACCCCGCCGCATCTATAACTCTCTCCAGTGCGTCACAGCACGTGACCTCAGACCCTGAAGCACAGAGGCAGCATTGTGAGGGCCAGCTAGGCAAGCAGATGGCCCGGAGGCTGGGATTCCCCTGTGCCAAGGGCTCTGACCTTGCATCCTGGGGTTCCCCAGCTGGAAGGGCCACAGGGCCTTCCCACCTAGCCCCGGGGCATCCCTGTGGGCCAAGATTCTCCAAGACTATGAGGTCCTTTATCTACAGAAAGCTCCACAACTCTAACCTACCCAGGTCTGACCACCAGCACAGGAACATCCAGAGCCCAGCATAGACACTCAGTGCTGTCTTGATCTGTCTCCTGTTTTCAATGTTTTTAGGATGGTCAATCTAATCTGTATGGACTGGAACCTAATTGTGTTCAATATTATTGGCTATTGGAATATCAAGTATTTTTAGGTTTTTTTTTTTTTTTTAGGTAGGGTGCTCGAATGTGTGAGTGTGTGCATGTGTGCATGTGGACTTGTGTGTGTGTGTGTGTGTGTGTGTGTGTGTGTGTGTGTGTGTGTGTGTTTGGTGAATTAGGGTCCTGCTGTGTAGCTCAGGCTAACCTCAAATTTGTGAACCTCCTGCCTCAGCTCCCTGAGTGATGGGATTATAGATGTGTGCCACATCACCTAGCCCAAGTGTTTGCTCACTTACCTAAGATGATGTCTCTCTTTTTCTTATTAATTTTAGAAGTATCTAAAAAAACATCTAGATACCATCTTTGGTTGGGAGAAAAAGTGTTGTAAATATTTTCTTTAACTCTAGCTCATGTGTGTTCCCAATATTTGATTATGGAATGTTCAAGGATATAAAATGCTTGGAAGAATTTGACACTAGCCTCCTACATGCCTGACACCTGGATTCCATAATTGACCATAAGTGTACTTGTTTTGTAGCCACTGGATTCTTCGGTACATCCAGCAATCCTTGGACACATTTAAAAGCAAGTAACAGGGGCTGGAGATGTAACTCAGTTAGTAGAGTGCTTGCCTAGTACACACAAAAAACCCTGGATACCATCCCCAGCTCCATGTAAGTCCAGACATGGTGGCCCACATCTGTAATCTCAGAACTGAGGAGATGGATAGAGGAGGACCAAAAGTTCAAGGTTATCCTTGGTACAATAGCAAGTTCCAGGCCAGCCTGGGCTACATAAGGCCCTGTCTATATCTATATATGTATATACATACATACATACATACATACATACACATATATAGACATAGATATATCAGCACAAAGCTTTGACATATCACTAGGTTGCTGTTATCATTGGTTCTTGGTTTTCTCCAATGCAATGAAATGCACAGATCTCACTAAATACTACATAGTGGTCCACCCGCGTGTTCTCAACACTTGAGAGCCTAAGAGGATTGTCAAGAGGTTGTGGCCAGCCTGTGATACAGAGTGAGACCATTTCTCAAAAGAAAGATGGGGATGCTGCCGGGAAAGCTCATCAGTAAAATTCTTGTTGTTCAAGCATGAGAACCTGAGCGCCCCACTCAAGCATGAGCCCCAAAACCCACATGAAAAAGCTGGGCATTGTGGTTCATGCTATCCTGGTGCGTGTTGGGGGCGGGCATGAGGACAGCAGAGTCACTGGGGCCTGACAGCCAGCCAACCACAAGCAGTGAGCTTCAGCCCAGTGAGAGAGACCCTGTCTCACAAAAAAAAAAAAAAAAAAAAGATGGATAACACTTAAAGAACAATGCCTAATGCTGTCCTGGCTTCAATGGACCCCCCCCCTGTGTGTGTGTGTGTGTGTGTGTGTGTGTGTGTGAGAGAGAGAGAGAGAGAGAGAGAGAGAGAGAGAGAGAGAGAGAATGAGCATGCATGCACATGTGCACACATGTATACACACACATGCACAGATGAAAGAAAGAAATGTGTGGACACTCAGCATGCATCTGATGCTCCTGGTGAATTCTAACCAGTATGAGCCAAGTTCTGCCATGGAAGAAAGCATCGCCACCTCCCCAGAAGTGTCACAATTTTAGGGAAACGTAGCCCATCTGCATTCCCTTTGGAGTGTGGGGAGCCCTGTGGTACCAGTGCCATTTGTTGAAGTTGCTAGGTGGCTACCCATTTTCTTTTTGAAAATCAGGGGTGAGTGTTGGTCCCAGGTTGCCCACCTGTCGATCTGCTTACTGACCCCTCTGTCAGGGCCAGCTCTGTACCTGGACCCTAAGTGTACCTCAGGCCCAGGTGTAAGAGGCCTGGTCCCAGCTGAGCACCACTAGGAAGCCATGCAGCCTTAGTAGGTGGAGCCTAGAGGGCGAGCTTCAGGTGACCATGCTCTGAAGGGGAGAGTAGGGCCCAGCTCCTTCCTCCTGTCTTTTGCATCCTGGGCATGAGTTGGATAGCCAAGCTGTGCCACACACTCCCCACCCCTACATGCTGCTACATTGGCATCGGGGCCTAGGATGGATGGAACCATTCATCCATGGACTGGAACTGGAAGCCAAAATGAATCCACCCTCTCTAAAAATTCATTGTCCAAAATGTAGTGGTTCCAGCCTCTTGTGGCATTGGAGAGGGTGTGGGGCTGGGGTTGAGACAGGATTCTCTGTGTAGCCCCGGCTGTCCTGGAATTCACTCTGTAGACCAGGCTGGCCTCAAACTCAGAGATCCACCTGCCTCTGCCTCCCCAGTGTTGGGATTAAAGGGCATGCACCACCACTGCCCAGCTGCAGGTAGATCTTAAAGGACCAAGCAGAGTATAAGTCATTGGTACAGCAGTGCTAGGTTGTCCGTTAGTAAGCTAGAGAAATGGGATTTACCATGGAGGTAAAATGACCTGTGACCCCATCAACCAACATGAACCTTGAGTGCTCCGTTGTCGTTGACGTTGTATGTGCCAGCCTTTTCATCCAGGTCTTGTGGAAAGACCTTTGTCCTCTTTTGAGGATTTCTGGGGTCCGATTTTTGTGTTTGCTTGTGAGTATCTCCCTTGTTCCACCCCCGAGCTTTGCAGGTAGAAAGACAGATTCAAAACTGTTCTGCGGTCCTCACTGAGGTAGAACAATCTTTTTGCAGCAATAAATTACTTTCTACCTAAAAGAGGCCATGGCAGCCCACACACAGATAAGCAAATGCCAAGCTGCTAGAATTTCTTGATGAGAAATGTGTTTTGTTGCTCTGTTTCCTGACAATAACTTGGGTGATGTTCTTGATTTCTCCCTCTGCCTCAATTCCCCAGAACCCACTCATTCTTCTACTCAGGAAGGAACAAGTCATCATTACAGAAGGCTCTGCATTTTGCAGTTGCCTTTTGTAAAAAGCACTTTTCCAAAGAAAAACAAATGTTTGTTGCTGTTTCTCTTTTGAGGCAGGGTCTCTCTTCTATATAGTTCTAGCTGTCCTGGAACTCACTGTGTAAAACGGGCTGGCCTTGAACTCACAGAGATCCACCTGTCTCTGCTTCCTGGGAACTGGGGTTAAAGGTGATCGCCACTATGCCTGGCCTCAAAGTAAAATGATTTTTGAAGAATGAGTTGATTGTCCAGTACGCTGCCGAACAGCTAAAACTTGTCATCTGCTTCCCAGAGCTTCAGATGAAGCCTTGAACTTGCTGAGGCAAGCCCCCGACTCTGTTCTTGTTTTTCAATATTACCTTAGATACTCATCCCTCAATTTTAAATTAGTTTATTCATGCCTACCAAATCTCCTATGAGATTATTCAAATTGTGTCAGCGTCACCATCAGCACCGTCACCATCACAGCCGTCACCATTGCCATAACTGTTGTCACCTTCATCATTGCTATCAATACCATCACCATCATTACCACCGCCACCACCACCTCCACCACCACCACCATCATTGCCACCCTCTTTTATTCGAAGCCCACACCTATGTCATCTCCTTTTGTGTCCCCTCAGAACTTGTCATAGAGACTGGCACATAAGTGCTTAGCTAAGGTTCTTTTAAGTAAATGGAATAAAAGTCCATGTGCCGCATTTTAATAATATGAAGAAATGAGTTAGATTCAGGCCCAGCGGCGGCCCACAGAGGTAGACAGGCCCGGCAGCAGAGACAAGGAGACGCAGGTAGGCCCGCGGAGGCGGCCCGCGGAGGTAGACAGGCCCGGCAGCAGCGGCCGGCAGGGACATTCAGGCCCAGTGGCGGCCCACAGAGGTAGACACGCCCAGTGGCAGCTGACAGGGACATACAGGCCCAGCGGCAGACCGCAGAGGTAGACAGGCCCAGGGACGGAGACAAGAAGATGCAGCTTGGAACAGGGACGCCCCTAACCCCAACACCTGGGGAAGAAGCTATCTCCGTGGGTCGGAACCAGAACGAATCTGAACACTCCGTCTGAGGACAACCCAGGGCCCAGCTGCTGATCCTGTGAAACCTAACAACTTGGAGGTGTTGGTGAGACTACCCTGCTCAGCTGAAACCCATCTGGGAGAGGATTCAGATGCCTACAGTTTGAAGTCTGAAGAAACAAGATCAGCTGAGGAGTTGACAAATGAACAAAACGTGACCTGGGAACACAGAAGAAGGCGCTACCCAGCCACCAAACCAGATCACCAGAATCATAAGTATATAATTCACCAACTGAAATCAGCTGCCCCTGAAGAAATAGCCCAATAGCACCAATTTAACCAAGAACCCCTACTAAACCAAGACTAAAAATTAGAACAAGAGAGGCACTCTCAGACACAGACACCACCTGCACCGCACAGAGGAAGAGATGTGTAGACGCCAGTGCAAAAATACAGGCAACAACATAAAGACCTATATGGCAACATCAGAACCTAGTGATTCTACACCTGCAAGACCTAAACATACCATGACAGAAGAAACAGAAGAAATCAACCCTAAAAATGACTTTAAGAAGATGATAGAGGCCCTTAAAGAAGAAATAAAACATTCCCTCAAAGAGGAAATAAAAACTTTCCTTAAAGAGGAAATGAAAAACTCCATTAAAGAGGAAATAAAAACTTTCCTTAAAGAGGAAATGAAAAACTCCCTCAAAGAGGAAATAAAAACTTCCCTTAAAGAGGAAATGAAAAACTCCATTAAAGAGGAAATAAAAAACTCCCTTAAAGAAATGGAAGAAAAAACGAACAAAAAATGGGAAGAAATCAAATCAAGCCAAGAAAAAGCAATTAAACAGATGAAAGAAACATTCCAAGATCTGAAAAATGAATTTGAGACAATAAAGAAAACACATGCTGAGGGAATGCTGGAAATAGAAATCCTGACTAAATGAACAGGAACTACAGAAACAAGCATAACCAACCAATTGCAAGAGATGGAACAGAGAATCTCTGACACTGAAGACACGATAGAGAAAATAGATTCGTCAGTCAAAGAAAACATTAAAGACAAAAAAGTCGTAACACAAAACGTCCAGGAAATTTGGGACACCGTGAAAAGACCAAACCTAAGAATAATAGGGATAGAAGAAGGAGAAGAATACCAACTCAAAGGCACAGAAAATATATTCAACAAAATCATAGAAGAAAACTTTCCTAACCTAAAGAAAGAAATACCTATGAAGATACAAGAAGCTTACAGAACACCGAATAGGCTGGATCCAAAAAAATGTCCCCTCGCCACATAATAATCAAAACACTAAACACACAGAACAAAGAAAAAATATTAAGAGCCGCAAAGGATAAAGACCAAGTAACATATAAAGGCAAACCCATCAGAATAACACCAGACTACTCAAAAGAGACTATGAAAGCTAGAAGATCATGGACAAATCTCATGCAGACACTAAGAGACCACGGATGCCAACCCAGACTATTATACCCAGCAAAACTCTCAATCACTATAGGTGGAGTAAACAAAATATTCCAGGATAAAACCAGATTTAATCAATACCTGTCCACAAACCCAGCCCTACAGAAAGCACTAGAAGGGAAAATTCAACCCAAAGAAGCTAAACACGTCCATGAAAAATCAAGCAATAGATAATCCCACACCAACATACACCACAGAAGGACAACACAACACAACCACAAAAAATAACAGGAATTAACAATCACTGGTCATTAATATCCATCAATATCAATGGTCTCAACTCACCTATAAAAAGACACAGGCTAACAGAATGGATAAGAAAACAGGACCCATCCATTTGCTGCATACAAGAAACACACCTTAACTCCAAAGACAGACACTACCTCTGAGTAAAGGGCTGGGAAAAGGCTTTCCAAGCAAATGGACCTAAGAAACAAGCTGGTGTAGCTATCCTAATATCTAATAAAATAGACTTCAAACTAAAATCAATCAAAAGAGACCAGGATGGACATTACATATTTATCACGGGAAAAATCCACCAAGATGAAGTCTTGATTCTAAACATTTATGCTCCAAATACAAAAGCACCCACATTCATAAAAGAAACACTACTAAAGTTTAAAATGCACATCAAACCCCACACATTAGTAGTGGGAGATTTTAACACACCACTCTCACCAAAAGATAGATCTACCAGACTGAAACTTAACAAAGAAATAAAGGACCTAACAGATGTTATGACTCAAATGGACCTAATAGATATCTACAGAATATTCCATCCTAACACAAAAGAATATACCTTCTTCTCAGGTTCCCATGGAACCTTCTCAAAAATTGACCACATGCTTGGACACAAAACAAATCTCAACAGATACAAAAAAATTGGAATAACCTCCTGTATCTTATCAGACCACCATGCCTTAAAATTAGACCTCAACAACAACAAAAATTATAGAAAACCCACAAACTCATGGAAACTGAATAATGCCCACCTGAAACATCAATGGGTCAAGGAAGAAATAAAAAAAGAAATTAAAGAGTTCCTAGAATTCAATGAAAATGAAAGTACAACATACCCAAACTTATGGGACACTATGAAAGCAGTGCTAAGAGGAAAATTCATAGCTCTAAATGCACACATAAAGAAGATGGAGCAATCCCATACCAATGAATTAACAGCACAACTGAAAGCTCTAGAACAAAAAGAAACAAACTCACCCAGGAGAAATAGATGCCAGGAAATAATCAAATTGAGGGCTGAAATCAACGAAATAGAAAACAAGAGAACAATACAAAAAATCAATGAAACAAAGAGTTGGTTCTTTGAAAAAATCAACAAGATAGACAAACCCCTAGCCAAATTAACCAAAGGGCAAAGAGAGAGCACCCAAATTCACAAAATCAGAAATGAAAAGGGAAACATAACAACAGACAACGAGGAAATCCATAGAATCATCAGATCATACTTCAAAAACCTGTACTCCACAAAAATGGAAAACCAGGAAGAAATGGACAATTTTCTGGATAAATACCACATACCAAAATTAAATCAAGACCAGATAAACCATTTAAATAGACCAATAACCCCTAAAGAAATAGAAACAGTCATCAAAAGTCTCCCAACCAAAAAAAGCCCAGGACCAGATGGTTTCAGTGCAGAATTCTACCAGACTTTCAAAGAAGAACTAATACCAATACTCTTCAAAGTGTTCCACACAATAGAAACAGAAGGAACACTACCAAACTCTTTTTATGAGGCTACAATTACCCTCATACCCAAACCACACAAAGATGCAACAAAGAAAGAGAACTACAGACCAATCTCCCTCATGAACATTGATGCAAAAATACTCATCAAAATATTGGCAAACCGAATCCAAGAATACATCAAAACAATCATCCATCACGACCAAGTAGGATTCATCCCAGGGATGCAAGGATGGTTCAACATACGAAAATCAGTCAATGTAATACACCATATAAACAAACTGAAAGAAAAAAAAACCACATGATCATCTCCTTAGATGCTGAAAAAGCCTTTGACAAAATCCAACACCCCTTCATGATAAAGGTCTTAGAAAGATCAGGAATACAAGGAGCATTTCTAAACATAATAAAAGCAATTTATAGCAAGCCAACAGCAAACATCAAATTAAATGGAGAGAAACTCAAAGCCATACCACTAAATTCAGGAACAAGACAAGGCTGTCCACTCTCCCCATATTTATTCAATATAGTACTAGAAGTTCTAGCTAGAGCAATAAGACAACAAAAGGAGATCAAAGGGATACAAATTGGCAAGGAAGAAGTCAAACTTTCACTATTTGCAGATGATATGATAGTATACATAAGTGACCCCAAAAACTCTACCAGAGAACTCCTATAGCTGATAAACTCCTTCAGTAAAGTGGCAGGATACAAGATCAACTCAAAAAAATCAGTAGTCCTCCTATACACAAATGATAAAAGGGCTGAGAAAGAAGTCAGAGAAACATCACCCTTTACAATAGCTACAAATAATATAAAATACCTTGGGATAACAATAACTAAACAAGTGAAGGACCTTTTTGATAAGAACTTTAAATCTCTAAAGGAAGAAATTGAAGAAGATATCAGAAAATGGAAGGATCTCCCATGCTCATGGATAGGTAGGATTAACATAGTAAAAATGGCAATCTTACCAAAAGCAATCTACAGATTCAATGCAATCCCCATCAAAATCCCAACACAATTCTTCACAGACTTGTAAAGAAAAATACTCAACTTTATATGGAAAAACAAAAGACCCAGTGTAGCAGGAATCTCAAAAGTTCTTATTAACAAATTCAAACCCGAGGCGAGTTATTGGGGTCCATGCTGGTAGATCAGAGAGACAGAACGAGCCACAGCTAACCTCACCTGGTCAACTTCTCAGCTGGTCTTGTTTCCTCAGACTGGAAGCTTCTGTGTCCTTATCCCAATGGCTCTCAGCTGAATTACTGCTCAAAAGCCTGAAGCTTAACCAGGCCAAATGCTTAACCAGCCAAAATACTCTAGTTTCTGGTCCTCATGCCTTATATACATTTATGCTTTCTACCATCACTCCCTAGGATTAAAGCTTTGCTTCCTGGGATTAAAGGCATGAGTCACCATGCCTGGCTGTTTCCAATGTGGCCTTGAACTCACAGAGATCCAGAGGGATTTCTATCTCTGGAATGCTAAGATTAAAGGTGTGAGTGCCACCATTTCCTAGCCTTTGTATCTAGTGGCTGTCTGTTCTCTGACCCCAGATAAATTTATTAGAGTACACAATATTTTGGGGAACACAATACCACCACAACCCAGGATAGCTAAAAGAATCCTATACGATAAAGCAACCCTTGGAGGCATCACCATCCCTGACCTCAAACTCCACTATAGAGCTATAGTAATAAAACCAGCTTGGTACTGGTATAAAAACCGACATACGGACCAATGGAATCGAATTGAAGACCCTGACATTAATCCATGCACATATGAACACCTGGTTTTTGACAAAGGAGCCAAAACTATACAATGGAACAAAGAAAGTATCTTCAACAAATGGTGCTGGCATAACTGGATGTCAATATGTAAAAGATTACAAATAGATCCATATCTGTCACCATGCACAAAACTCAAGTGGATCAAAGACCTAAACATAAATCCAGTTACACTAAACATAATAGAAAAGAAAATAGGAAGCACTCTTGAACGCATTGGCACCGGAGACCATTTCCTAAATAAAACACCAACAGCACAGACCCTGAGCACAACAATCAATAAATGGGACCTCTCGAAACTGAGAAGCTTTTGCAGGGCAAAAGACACAGTCAATAAGACAAAAAGACAGCCAACAAATTGGGAAAAGATCTTCACCAACTCCACATCTGACAGAGGATTGATCTCCACAATATATAAAGAACTCAAGAAACTAGACATCAAAGTACTGAACAGTCCAATTAAAAAATGGGCTAAAGAGCTAAACAGAGAATTCACAAAACAAGAACTACAAAAGGCTGAAAGACATTTAAAGAAATGCTCAACATCCTTAATCATCAGAGAAATGCAAATCAAAATGACTCTGAGATACCACCTTACACCTGTTAGAATGGCTACGATCAAAAACACCAATGACAACCAATGTTGGAGAGGATGTGGAGCAAAGGGAACACTCCTCCACTGTTGGTGGGAATGTAAACTTGTACAACCACTGTGGAAATCAGTATGGCGGTTTCTCAGAAAATTAGGAATCGAACTACCTCAAGACCCAGCCATCCCACTCTTGGGCATATACCCAAGGGATGCTGATTCATACCATAAAGATACATGCTCAGCTATGTTCATAGAAGCACTATTTGTAATAGCCAGAACCTGGAAACAACCTAGATGCCCATCAACGGAAGAATGGATGAAAAAAATGTGGTACATATACACAATGGAGTACTACTCAGAAGAGAAAAACAATGAAAGCATGAAATTTGCAGGCAAATGGATGGAACTAGAAAAAATCATCCTGAGTGAGGTAACCCAAACCCAGAAAGACAGTTATGGTATGTACTCACTCATAGGTGGATTCTAGATATAAAATAAAGAACAATCAGACCACAACCCATAGAACCATAAAGGCTATATATATATATAGCATGGAGGTCCCTAGGACGACTGTGGCTTATAATAAATTTCAGTTTTACTCAATTATTGAAAAAAATAGCCAAATGAATGGAAACACATGAACTATGAACCAAAGGCTGAGGGGCCCCCAGCTGGATCAGGCCCTCTGAATAGGTGAGATCAGTTTGGGAGGCAACTAGGCAGTGGGACCAAGTCCTGTGCTCATTGCATGAGTTGGCTGTTTGAAACCTGGAGCTTATGTAGGGACACTTGGCTCAGTCTGGGAGGAAGGGACTGGACCTCCCTGGACTGAGTCTACCAGGTTGATCGCAGTCCTCGGGGGAGGACTTGTCCTGGAGGAGGTGGGAATGGAGGGTAGGCTGGGGGTAAGGGGAGGGGGTGGGTGGGGGAGAATAGGGGAACCCATGGCTGATATGTAGAACTGAATGGTATTGTAAAATAAAATATATATATAAAAAAACAAAACAAAAAAACAAAAAACAAACAAACAAAAAAAAAAAAACAGAAAAAAAAATCCTGGAACACTGGGTCATGCCAGATGGTAAAGATGCTACAAAGACTCCAGGAATGGATTGAATCACTCTGGAACAAGCTTTAACAGGTTTCAACTCCTAAAGATAGGACAGTTTGAGTATTGATAGTAATTTCTACAATTACCACCGCCCGGCTTGATTGAATCTAAAGGCCGGCTTGATTGAATCTAAAGGCCGGCTTGATTGGATCTAAAGGCCGGATGATACAAGCCTTTAATCCAGACCTTGAGGCTGGAAGACACACCTTTAATCTGAGCCCCGCCTTCTGCTGGAGGCCTATATAAGGACAGGGAAGGAGGAATAGGCTTCATTCCTTCTTTGCCCGCTTGCTCTCATCTGGTCAGCACATCCATTCCTTCACCGGCATTGGAGCCTACTTTGGGATTTCAGCGTGTACAGAAGACCAGCTGAGACACCCAGTCTTGTGGACTGAACGACTACTAGATTCTTGGACTTCCCATTCACAACTAGCTGTTGTTGGACTGCAGCCTGGTTCCTCTGTGTAGTTTTGGTGCCTGTCCTGGATCTCGATCTGTAGAGCAGCCTGGAACTCACAGAGATCCCGCCTGGTTCTGCCTCCTGAGTACTGGAATTAAAGGTGTGAGCTACCACTGCCCGACCAATAGCCAGTGACTCCACGTCTGGAATATGGCTATGGATTGGCTAGGCAGTATTGTGTCAATCAACTGTGGCGAGAGCTTGGGTGTCTATCAGGGAAGAGTGTCAGCAGTGGATCAGGTCAGCCAGACCATTTCTCTTACTCGGCCCTTCCACAATGGAGTGAAGTATCCTGTACCAGAAGTCACCTTTCAGGCAGGTGATATTATAGAATTGAAAATTCTGGAGATACCAGGTCCTGGAGACAAGCAGCAGTTTGGAGACCTTCATCAGACAGAATTGGGCCCTTCTGGTGTTGGGTACCAAGTGGGTATCAATCAGAATGGTACAGGCAAGGTGGTCAAGAAGCCAACCTCTTCCAGCAGTACCCCTCAGAACATCCCGAAGAGGACAGATGTGAAGAGCCAGGATGTTGCCGTTTCTCCTCAGCAGCAGCAGTGCTCGAAGAGTTACGTGGACAGGCACATGGAGTCCTTGAGTCAGTCCAAAAGCTTCCGTCGTCGTCGGCACAACTCTTGGTCATCTAATAACAGGCACCCAAACCAGGCAACCCCAAAGAAAAGTGGTTTAAAGAACGGCCAAATGAAGAAGAAAGATGATGAGTGCTTTGGAGATGACATTGAGGAGATCCCAGACACAGATTTTGACTTTGAGGGGAACCTGGCCCTCTTTGACAAGGCAGCTGTGTTTGAGGAGATTGACACCTATGAAAGGAGAAGTGGCACCCGTTCCCGGGGTGCCCCAAGTGAACGGCCTGCTAGGTACCGCCACGACAAAAACATCCTGGAATCAGAGCCTATTGTCTACCGTAGGATCACGGTGCCGCACAGTGTGAACAAGGAATTCTGCACTGACTCTGGCCTGGTGGTTCCAAGTGTTTCATATGAGCTACATAAAAAGCTGTTATCTGTGGCTGAGAAGCATGGGCTGACCTTAGAGCGGAGGCTTGAGATGACGGGGGTGTGTGCCAGTCAGATGGCCCTGACTCTCCTCGGAGGACCCAACAGGTTGAATCCTAAGAATGTCCACCAGAGGCCTACAGTAGCCCTGCTGTGTGGGCCCCATGTGAAGGGAGCTCAAGGTATCAGTTGTGGGAGGAACCTAGCCAACCATGATGTGCAAGTCATCCTCTTCCTGCCCAACTTTGTCAAGATGCTGGAATCTATCACCAATGAACTGTCTCTCTTCAGCAAGACCCAAGGTCAACAAGTGTCTAGCCTAAAAGATCTCCCTGCTAGCCCTGTGGACCTGGTTATCAACTGCCTGGATTGCCCTGAGAATGCCTTCCTGCGGGATCAGCCCTGGTACAAGGCAGCTGTGGCCTGGGCCAACCAGAACCGGGCACCAGTGCTCAGTATAGACCCTCCTGTGCATGAAGTTGAACAAGGCATCGATACCAAATGGTCCCTGGCACTGGGCCTGCCTCTGCCACTGGGGGAGCACGCGGGCAGAGTCTATTTGTGTGACATTGGCATTCCCCAGCAGGTCTTCCAGGAGGTCGGCATCAACTACCACTCACCCTTTGGCTGCAAGTTTGTCATTCCCCTGCACTCTGCCTAGAGGGGCTCTGGGCAGCTGGGCCTTGTGTTCCCCTGCACTCCTGCCGCCAAACCCAACAACGGACGTCTTAAGGATGTGAAGCTTTGTGGACCTTGTAGATTATCTTTTGGGTTTGTTTCTTCTGTGAGAGAATAAAACATACTTAAAATTAAAATTTGCCTGCCACCTTCCCTTAATCAGGGAAGGCTTTCCCCCACCCACCCACCCCAAAAAAATGAGTTAGATGCTAAACTCTCAAATTGAGTGTTCAAGTTCACTTTAAGGATGAGAGAAAAATGTGGTGGTATGGTGTTCCCCAAAATATTGTGTACCTTAATAAACTTATCTGGGGTCAGAGAACAGAAAAAGCCACTAGTTAAGCAGTGATAGCACACGCCTTTAATCCTAGCATTCCAGAGACAGAAATCCCTCTGGATCTCTGTGAGTTCAAGGCCACATTGGAAATAGCCAAGCATGGTGACACATGCCTTTAATCCCAGAAAGCCAGCCTTTAATCCCAGAGAGTGGTGGTAGAAAGCAGAGGGATATATAAGGCGTGAGAACCAGAAACTAGCAGCATTTGGCTGGTTAAGCTTGTGGCTGGTTAAGCTTCAGGCTTTTGAGCAGTAATTCAGCTGAGACCCATTCCAGATGAGGACTCAGAGGCCTCCAGTCTGAGGAGACAAGACCAGCTGAGGATCCGGCGAGGTGAGATAGCTGTGGCTTGTTCTGTCTCTCTGATCTACCAGCATGGACCCCAATAACTCGCCTCAGGTTTGATTTTGTTAATAAGAACTTTTAAGATTCCTGCTACAAAAAAAAAATCAAGGCTCCCGAACTTAGTTAGTGGTGATGTTGGGCTTTGAGCATGCTCTGGCTGTCTCTGAAGCCTGGCCTTGTCTCCTGAGGAAGTCTAGGGAGAAGGCCCTCTGCTCTGGAGTGTCTGTGTACTATGAACAGGAAATCTGGGAGGGCTTCAGAAGGGAACGTGCATGGTAAACTCAAGCAGGCATTTCTAAAGCGGGGCAAGTGGCCCCAGCCACCAGTGGAAGGCTGTGTGAGCATTCTTTGTGCTGGAGTTGATAGGAGCGCATCGACCACCCACTATGCACCAGGCACTGCTGGTCCCAGGGGCACCTTCCTGGGCTTGACACACAGCTAGCTGGCCACCGGCTGGGCTCTGGCCCTGGTCTCTGGGGTCCAGGGCTCATGTCCTCATCTGGAATTCAGAACAATGCGATGAAGAGTCCAGCTTTCCAAGACACGTAGTTATGAAAATACAAGAACACAGCTCTCCCAAGCAGCTCCACTCCGGTGAACTCAGTGGACCTGGGCTGGCGCAAACAGCCCTGCATTCTTACCCTAGCCAGCGTCCATGCAGAAGTCCCCTGTGCCCGCAGATGAAAGCATCCCCATCCCGGCTTAATTCCGGATGAGTATCCTCCCTCCAAATTATGAGAGGAAATTCAATATTATTTTAGGACTTGCCTTTGCATAATAGCTGAGGAGAGCAGAGAACAATCCAGGGCTTATGTCAAATACAAACACGCTGTTCCCTCGGCTGACAGCCCCAATTCTGCCCAGGAAGGGAGCTGGGCATCAAGTAGCTGTACCTTTCTGGATAGATCAAGAATAGATCATAGCCATGGGAATGCATGGTGGGAGGAGCAAGGGATACACAAAAAAACCCAGCACGTGATGGACAGTGTTAGGGATCCTCCTGGACTTGGACAGGGCCCTGACCCTGAGTATAGGATTTGCCTGCTCTGAGGAAGGCAGAGCTGGTCTATGCAGTCCTATTTTCTTGAGCACCTAGCTAAGTCTTTGCTACAAGCAGCCTGGAAGGAGGTGTGGTTACAGGTGTAGATCTAGAGGACTTGGTGGTAGAGGGAGGGCATGGCTGTGAACATGGTCTTGGAAAAAGAGGTGGCCTCTACTGTGGCTCTGTGGTTCCTTGTTCTCAGAAGGGGGTCCGAGCAGTGGTCTCTGCAGGTGGAGTAGCTGGCTTCTGGGCAGGGTGTGGCACTGTGAATCCTCCTGGACCCTCAAACTAGAGATTTCCTCTGGGCCCAACTAAAAATCAACCCTTCCTTCCAGGTAAGCAAGACATTCAACACAGGCATCCCTCTGCCCTGTGTGCATCACTGTGGGCCAGCCTGGCATGCACATAATGCAAGCGACATTTGAGTTCACCTTGCTTCTTCCTGGAGCTCCTTGGCATACTTTGGTTTGCAGGATGGAGACAGCACAGGAGGACAAGGGTCATCTGCCACCATTTCTGCCTAGCAGGAGGCAGCCAAGCCATGTGGGGACAACGTGGAATTGAAGTCATTCCATAGCCCTCTGCTGGGTGATCCTGGGCAATTCACTTTGCCTTTCTGAGCCCAGAAACCTCTGGAGATGACGCTAGCATAATATCAAGTCAAGTTCACAGAACAGCTAGGCCAGCAGTGGCAGAACACGCCTTTCAACCCCAGTCAGTACTCAGGAGGCAGATCTCTGAGTTCGAGGCCAGCCTGTTCTACAGAGCAAGTTCCAGGACAGCCAGGGCTACAGAGAGAGACCCTGTCTCTAAAAACAAACAAACAAACAAAAACAAATTCACAGGACAGTCCTCACAGCCATTCCGGGGTGGTACTGTTCCCACCACCCTGATTCTCCGATGACGAAGCAGGCTCACTCTTGCTGCGCTGAGTAGACAGACATGCACCAAGAGGTGAGAAAGCTTGGTCACGGGGTCCAAGAGCCATAGCGAAGGAAGGGCAAGCTGCTTGCATTCGTTCCTTTTCTCATTACTGTGGAAAAATTACTTGGACAGAGCAACTTAGGGGAGAAAGGGTCTCTTTGGGCTCACAGTTTGAGGGACCATCAGTCACGGTGGGACTCGATGACAAGATCTTGAGGTAGCTGGTCACGTTGCATCTGCAGTCAGGAAGGAAGCCGAGAGAGATGGACGCTGGTGCTCAGCTCATGTTCTCCTTTTTACTCAGTCCAGGAGCTCAGCCCAGGGATGGTTCTGCCTTTCCCTCCCCCAGGTAACCCAGCTTAGAACCTCCCTCACAGACATGCCCAGAGGTTTGTCTCCTAGGCAATTCTAGATCCTGTCAGGATTAGCCATCACACTGTTCCATCATGTGTCGAAGTGGCATCTGTCTGCCCCTGCCATCCAGGGTCCTGGCAGGAGCCAGCCTGGGCAGTATGGCTTTGACCATGTGAGCCCTAAGACAAGCCTGTTGCTTTAATTGGCATCGTTTTCCTGTTTCAGAAGCACTGTGCTCTCCACAAAGGTTAGAAACTACAGCAGAGCCCAGGCAGGAGAAGTTCACAGTCATCCATTCTGTAACCCGGAAGCTCTTGCCCTCAGGTGATCTGCTATGGTGTTCCCATCCCTCCTAGGAGTAAATTTTAGTCTTCATGTTGCCTTTCCATAAAATTAGTGCAGGATTGGGGCACAGTGCAGTAGTTGGACACTTGCTGGTGAGTAGGATCCCTGGGTTCCATTCCAGTGTAGGAAAAAAAAATGTAGACACCTTTTGTAATAGCTTTTTACTCGCTATTTACTGGGGGTGGGGGTGGGTGGGAAGCCTGGCCTTCATGCTGTTTTCTGGCCCAGCCTGTATGTTCATGCCACTGTTCTATGGAAGGACTCCTGTCCTCAGCCTCTAACTCTGACCTGGTGTCATAGATAGTTTAGTGGCTGGTCCCCCTCATCACAAAGCTCTATCATCCTCAAAGTGAGTTCAGGAAATGGAGCCACTGGCTCTGAGTGTTCTGGAACATGTGAGGTGTGAATGTTTGCTCTCTAGCCTTAACCAGCCTTGTGGACCTACAGGTGATGAGTCTTCAGTAGTCTACTAAAGAAAATAATGTACTGTCATTCAACTCCTAAAAGGAGGTGGATGTCCATGGTGCTGTGGGCTCTGGCTTTCCTCACTCATGTCCCCTGTCGGTACTGACTAGCTTCCTTCAGGACTGAGGTGTGTGAGGCCCCGGAACTTCTGTGACAGATCCCTGCACACTAGATTAGTGACATCAACAGGCATGGATCCTCCCTTGGTCTCGAGAGAGGGTTGGGGTCAAGAGTAAGATGTGCTCAGTTTCTCTGCTTTGTTTCATGGTCCTTCGTGTGACCCAATGTGACAACAGTCACCTGAAGAGGACCAAGTCTTACCCAAACCAAAGTGGACAGCTCCACAGGACATACCAGGGCTGCTGCTGACCTCCTGGCGCCCTCCTTCCATCATGGAGAGCCAGTGGCTTGCTCAGGGTCACACCTTACAAAGCCTTAGCCCCAAGCAAGGTATCATAACTCAGGCCTACCCCTGAACTCGGGCCTTCTGCCGATTTTTGTGCCGTCAGACCCAGAGACTGACAACCCACAGAAGGAGGCACCCACTCTGCAAGTCAGTCTTTCTGATGCCCCTGGTTCCACGGGACCCACTGCCCAAAGCTACAGAAGCCGTCCCTGGGCACAGCCAATGGTGCCTTCCCTAAACAGCCTCCTTCCTGCATGCGGCCCCCTGCAGCTCCTGCCATGCATGTCTGCACAGTGAAGTATTCAGTCTCCTGTTTAAATTAAATGAAACCCCCAAACCATTGCCTGGGGCTGGGGCCAGCTCAGCTTAACACCCCTTAAGTCCAGCCCCAAGAGGCCCTTATGACAGAAGAGGACCCTGGACTTTGTGGGGTACCTGGACACTCCTCATGGCTTCACTAGTGCTTTAGTGGGGCCAGCTAACTCAATATTCAAGCTGCATGCTCCTCTTTTAGCCCGAGAGTCAGGCCAGGAGCAGGTGTGTCCCCTGAAGATAGGCCCCGCCATACCTCACAGACCCCCTGGCACACAGCCTGAGAATATCCCTGGCAGGGACTATAATGTGTGCCCTTGAGTTACCTGCTCTGAAGACATCGCTGACCCTCTGTGCCCAAACGCAGTGTGTTCTTATTCTCTGTAGGACAACAACGTGTGTGCTGTGCTTGCATCATACAAGGTGTTTTGGGCTCAGTGGCCCTGTGCAGCCCTGAGAGAAATGTCCTCTCTGGGTCCCCACTTAACAGCTCACCATATCCAGACTTCAAGAAGACAAGGGAGCTGGCCCAAGACCCTCAGTAGGTCCCAGCAGCAAGACTGTGACCAGTCTTGACCCCACCCAGAGCCACTGTGATGCCTGAGCTCCCTCACAGGTGACTAATGTCTTCCCTCCCAGCAGAGCCTGACTCTCCATTCCCTGAATTCACTCCCACAATGTGACACCAGTAAATGGGGCACAAGCAGCAAAACTCCAGAAACTTGGCTGGCAGGTGTTTGCCCCCCCATGCTGAGAACCTGTAATCCCCACTGGCTGAGCAAGCCAGCTAACTGCTGGATGAATGAAGCGTGGGGCCCAGCAACATCTGTACCCAACTGATGAAAGACAGCCATGGACAACCCAGGCCCTCCCAGATGGCACCAGTCAGCCAAGCTAACCCACACCAGTGAACTGTTGGTGCCCTGTGGATCTTCAGTGCCAATATTTTAGCCATTTGTTGTGGGATTGGTTGTTATGCAGCAAAGACTAACCGCTACAGCATCAGATACAGATATTGCTTCTTCTCTGTCTTGAGACTGAGCTGCTTAGTCTTCTCCTGAGGCAGGAATACAAGACAGGGCTTAATAGGTGCCATTCTTCAGGGAAGGGAAGTCTGAGACACAGACTCACCCTAGGATCCTCACACAGCCAAGTGCCAACCCCCTCACCTGTGTAGACCATGACAGTGGACAATGAGCTTGGTGCACGTCCACAAACCTCTGACAGAAGCCCTGCAGGTCTGATCATCAGTGTGAGGAGCCCTGCAGGGGAGGTGGTCTTCTGGGTCCCACACTATGCTCTGCAGAGGCAGAACTCAAGCCTAGGTCTCCCACAAGTAAGTTAAAGCACCATGCTGCCAACAAAACATGTTGACACTTGTTCTCTGAACGCATGTGGCTTGTCCTTCCTGGTCCAGTTCTTTCTCAGTGACATCACTAGTGACTGAACACTGCTTGTTCTTTGTTCTCCGTTTGCAATGCTCAATTTGGGATCCTGGAAGTCTCGGTGCATTGCTCTGTGACATTTTCGTCACTACTATCCCCTTCACTTTTGTCCTCCTCATGCCATCCTCAACCCCATCATCCTTACATCACCACCTTCAGCAACATCATCACCACCAGCAGCGCATCACCATCACTGCCAGCATCATTACATCATCACTCTCATCATCAGTGTCATCACCACCGCCATTATCCTTACCCTAACCGCTACCATCATCAGCAACACTGTCATCACTACCGCCACCGTCATCACCACCATACCCCCACTGTCAATCACGGCAGCATCACTGTGATCCTGTTTACCATCATCCTCATCATCACCAGCAGTAACAGCATCATCACCCTCATCCCATCTCATAGTTACTATTACCATAATCAGTCACCATTGTCACCGTGATCCCAATCCTCATAGTCATCCCCATCACCACCATCATCATCACCACCATCATTACCATCATCATCACCACATCACTACTGTAACAAATCACCATCACCATCATCACCTCTCCATCAGTATCATCATTATCGTCACCATCATTCATTGTTACTACTATCAACATCATCATCCCCACCACCACCATTATCAACTTCACCATCATCTTCCCCACCCTTTATCACCCTCATCATATTGGGATGAAAACACTGTCCGATGGCTCTGTGCCAGGCACCTCTTCAGCACATTCTATTATTTCACTGAATCTTTTTTTTTTTTTTTTTTTTTTTTTTTTTTGGTTTTTCGAGACAGGGTTTCTCTGCGTAGCTTTGCGCCTTTCCTGGAGCTCACTTGGTAGCCCAGGCTGGCCTTATTTCACTGAATCTTATGACTAGCCTTTAAGATGGTTTCCTATATGTTAGTTCTACTTTTCAAATGAAAACGTTGGAATTCCTGGGGGTGTGGGAGGGGAAATGCAACTTGTCCACGTTCCACAGCTACAGCAGGCAGGGTCTCCTTCCTCTCCGGCCACCACTGCAGACTCCCTTCAGGGGTGTCTCCTCTTGCAGTCAGACCATGCAAGCAGGCTGTGGGTAGTGAGATAAGCAAGGGCACAGGAGAGCCGGCAAATGGGAACAGAGTGTGGGATTTGCCATCAAGACAGGATGCTGGACTACCTCTATGGGGCAGACAGGGTGACGTGCAGATGGCAGTTTTGGACTTCTGACCTAAAGAGCACAGAAAGCCCTCTTCGGGGACTGAACTCTGCCTATGCCCCATGGCGTCTCGTCTTCCCTAGGCCTCAGTTTCTGTGTCTGTGATATGAAAAGCCTAGAGCAAGCTGTGTCCCCACGGCTTCTGGGCCTGGTCTCCTCATGACGTCACCCATGACGCGTCCACACTAGGTCAAGCACGGAGGACTTTCTGGAGGTGCAGGTTTCCTGAGAAGGTTCTAAAGGACAGACAGAGCTTCTAGTGTAAAGGTGAGAGCATTCCATGTCAGAGAGTGAGTGTGGTGTGATGGAGTGGAGGGATGGACCCTGTCTGTCGTGGATGGATAAAGCAGTGTTCAGGCCCAAGCCTCTGCAGTGGAGTAGACAGTAGGTCCCACCACCTGCGGTCCATCAGAGGAGGAGGGTGCACAGATAGCTTCAGGCCACAGCAGGAGGAGGTGACCCGTGTGGATCTTGAAGAGTAAGTCAGAGTTTTCCCAGCTAGCAGAGGTTGCAGGATGAAGGAATTTTCCAAGAAAGAAGAACATCAAATACAGAGTCATCGAGGAGTAAGGGACTGAGGAGCACTGGGATGACAGACAGCAGCTCATCCAGCTTGAGCTGGGGTGGCAGAAAGTGATCCCGAGACTGCTTTAAGGGCACGAGGCTGTAGCTGAGTATGAATCTTTATCTTTCCTATGGGGGCCAGGAAGCCACAGGGTACTTCTGCGAGGGGACATGGCACCTCAGTCTGTTTAGAAGGCTTGTCCATGGTGTCCATGAACAGTTATGCAAATGTCTGGTGACAGTGACCCCCATTAGCAATTAAAGCATGGCTAACGTGTTGACAGAATGGCACCCGTGGGGGCCAAGAGCTGCTGGGCACCTGGCTGCTCCAGCCTGAGGTGCACACCACTCAAATGACACCTGCAGTCACACCCTGACAGCACGGATGTAAGAATGACCTCACGCCCCGAGCCTGCGTCTGCCACAGTAACAGGGCTATGTGCACAGACAGGCCGTATGGTGAAGACAGGCTTGGCGTTGTAACGGGATCTGAAGTGTGGTAGGCGGTTGACATTAGTAGACTTCTTACTGATAGGAAAGTATAATTTGTGGCCAGTGTAGAAATGTGGGACAGTGGACGCAAAAACAAGTCACCTATAAAAGTCACCAAAGGATCTAGGGAGACGTCTCAGTCAGGGAAAGGCTGGACTGAGTAAGCTGAGGATGTGAATGTGGCTCTCTAGCACCCATGTAAAAAAAAAATGCTGGTACAGTCCAGGTCCTCTCAGTCTTGGGGCTTCAGAGACAAAAGAATTCCTGCAACTCACCAGCCAGACTATCTAGCTCAACTGGCAAGTCCCAGGTTCAGTGAAAAGCCTTGCCTAAAAATGAGATTGAAAGTGGTAGAGGACACACAGTGTCAACCTCTGGCCTCCACACACATACACCCATACAACATACACAGAAAGCCACCAAGACTAGTCAGAGTTATCCGTGAGAATCCATCATGGGCGGCTCTGAATTCTCAAAGCAGATTGCTCTTAGTCCCTGCAGAGATAGGGTTGGGGAAACTGAGGCAAGGGGAGGCACGACAGTGTTGAAACTTGAACCTGGAGTCTCTCTCAGGCTCGTGGCCCTTTGGTAGTGAGGTGGACAAGTTCCCAAGTCCAGGTCTGTGAAAGCCCTCCAGGGGCCATATTACACTGTTACCAGAGTGGAGGCCCACCAGGGGCCATATTACACCATTACCACAGTGGGGTCCATGCTTCCTACCCAAGGACTCAGCTTGTTCGTCGTAGGTTTCCTTCTACCGGTTTTTGTGTTTCTGTTCCTGTATTCACTCAACAAACACAAACTGTTCTACATGCCGGGCATGCTCAGGGCCCTGGAGTCACTGCCACTGGCTGGACTGGGGCCATCAGCCTTCACTGTCACACAGAAGGAAGTCTGCTGACTGCCCTCCTGCCCACGGAAAGTCAGAGGGGACCATTGTTCAGGCCACAGCAGCAGGTGGTAAAACGGAAGCGTGGTTTTTCTTTAGTGTCGCCAAAGGGAAGAGGCGCTGGCTTGAGTCTGGCTGGCCTGGGATGGTAAGTTATCTGGAGAAAGATCCCAGGAGCCTTGCCACATTTTTTTCTAAAAGAATGTTGGAAGTCTCCGTGGCCAGGTATGGAAAAGACAGCTTGGGCACACTGAGGCCATTCAGGGTGCTGACGCAGACCCAGGTGGCAGAGAGAAGGACGCTGCTGTTCACCACAGACCCTCAAAGGGCCGGTTGTCTGCACACTCAGTGGGCACCCTGCGGATGAACAAAAACACTCCTCACAGCGCCTTTTACACAGACCTTTCTTGCAAACCTTCCCTGGCACCCCGAGGGAGTGATGGACCAGGACATGCAGAGCCACAGAATTATAGAAAAATAAAGGCTTAAAGATTTAGACGGAGGACATCCAAGTCCCCTTGCAAGCCAGGTTGGGATGCAGAGAAAGGATGGAGGCCGGCCCCAGGCTGCTGTCCCTCTCCTCCATGCCCAAGGAACTGCCACTCCTTGGGCCCAGCCTGGTGCCTCAGCCTGGCCTCCCTCGGGTTGTGACTCATGAAAGGGCCCATTCATGCCCTGGCTGCTGGCCTGGGTTCCTGCAGCGGCTGCTCTCCACAGCCTCTGTTTTCTTTTCATTAGAACTCCCGTCCTGAAGGTCCGTGCTTGGCTGAGTCAGGGATGCTCCAGAGAGGATGTCTCGACAGAGCCACCCACAGGCCCCAGCACATCAACTGAATGGCAGATGGGGAAACTGAGGCCACGCTGCTCGGAGTGTAGGAGTGGTTTGGGCTTAAGCCACCAGCTGCTATGGTACCTCAGACACTCAAGGGGCCTCAGAGGCAACCAGAAGGCAGGGAGCCCTGATAAGATGAGTGTTGACAGCCAGCAGGGTTCCTTTCAGACATGCCCAGATCCAGGTCCTACACGCGGAATGAGTGGTGTTTGCCAGGGCTGGGAGAATGGAGGGCCTGGCACAGGCCTGGCTCCCAGCAATATAGCCTCAGCCACTCCTAAGGACTTTCCAGGGGTTCAGGCAGGTGTTCAGGACCTTCACACCCTGCTTCTCTCAGGTCTTCCCAAGTTCCCTTGGTGGAGGCAGGACTCGCACCTCAAGCAGTGCCCATGAGAAGCTCTATGGGACCGAAGAGGGAGGGCTTCATGGAGGAGGTGTCACACAGAAGACCCTCTGCCAATGAAGGTCAGTGGTCTTGACCAGCCACGTGCTAAGCGAATGTGGGTGGGTGAGCATCATTGATGTGTGAAGCTCTCAGGAAGGACATCTTTGCCTGACCCCTCTTTAAAAAAAAATGGGACCACTTGGAAGCTAAGCAGAAAAAAGTTTTGCTCAGGGCTCTGAGTCATGCGCCACCGTCTGTCTGGAATGTCTCCTGGCCCTGCAGCTATTCACTCAACACTCAGCCCGCCCTAACTGGGCCTGACCAGTGAAGCTTCCCGAATCAGATGAGGTCAGGGTGGTTTGACCACAGACCCCTCCTTTTCTGTCTTCTCTCCCCATCCCTCACTCCCTCCTTCTTCTTCCCTTCCCTCCGACCTTTCCAACACTATCTGTCCTTTCCTCCCTCTCTTCCCATCCTTCCCTCTCCTTCCCTCCCTCCCTCCCTCCCTCCTCCTCTTCCCCTCCCTCCCCTCTCCCTGCTGCTGCCTGCTGCTCCAGGTACAACAGGCCCCTTATAATGTGCGGACTTAAGAGATGAGCTGAGAGCAGCATTGAGCTTTATTCATTCCTGTGTGATTTCCTTCCTCTACCCCAGAGCCTGTATTTTGTTTTCTGATGCCAGGGGGGAAACTTGGCCCCATTTCTGACCAGACACTCAGGAGCAGGGTAACCTGGGGATCTCAGAAAGCTGTTCCCAGGGCCAGCACCCCTACATCTTCAGAAGCCCCACATGTTCCTCCTGCCTTGGACAGCAGTTGCTAGGTACAACTGATCTTGACCACCACCACTCCCCCCGGCCCCCTGTGGCGGGGCATGTGAGGACAGAGGCACCAAGGCCTCTGGCAGCTCTGCCCTCCTGACCAGGGGATGTCGAGATGGCTGCCAACCAGAGCAAGTGGAAACTCAGAGAGGTTGCTCACTTACCCAAGGACGCAGAGCTGGCAGGAAGCACGAGAGTGGGTGAACTCTTTGGATGGTTACAGGACCTGAACTTCTGAACTGACCAGTGGGATCCACAGACACTGGCCGCGCTCCTAGTGGAGCACATGGCTGCACTTCCCACCAGCCCCACAGATGTCCCACGCTCTGCCCTGGCCTCGCGGCAGTTCCTAGAGAAGTCTCCAGAGCTGTCAGAGCATCCTGATGAGGAACAGGCATAGGACCCCCCAAGTCCACTTGCCTCCATAGGCCCCAGGCCCCAGGCCAGAGAGGATGGATCTACCTAAGCACACATTCCATGATGTGGGAGCCCCACTGTCCCTTTGGTTTTTTCGTGAAATGCTTTTACATGAGGTGCTGAACTGGCCAGGGTAGGAAGGGGAGCTTGACCCTAAGCCTGGAGCCCGGGCTGTTCCCACTCTACCCTAGCCTCAGCGAGGAGGCAAGACGGGCAGCATAGTGTGATGGTTGTGCCTGGTGTGCTCCACCAGCCTCCCATGCCTGTCTGGGTGGGCTTCTGTGGTCTTCCAGCCTCACCCAGCCTCCATGTCTCCACTCTAGCAACTGGCTTTGAAAATGCCCGGAGGAATCCAAGCAGCACACAGTTGCTCAGGCTCTAACTGAGGCTGGTCTATGGGGTGGAGCATCACCTCTCAACACTTACTGGGGTGAGTGCCCTGATGCCCCCAAATGTTTCTGGTGCAGGCATCTGGGGCAGGGTGAGACCTGGCCTTCGAAGTGTGTGTGTGTGTGTGTGTGTGACTTGTGACCACAGGCTAAGGCTAAGGTAGCTGGAGTCAAGCTTGCTGGAGTGTGACAATGTGGTCCGGGAATCTGCCAGCGGCCTCTGCTCCTCCCAGCCTGCTCTGGTGATGGTGGTGTGGTTTGTTTCTGCTTCAGGCAGAAGTTATGGCGATGACTCAGGAGCACGGCTGGCTCCCTGGACGCTCCAGAGCCAGGAAGCCTCTGCCAGAGAGTGGCCAGTGCCGGCCTTGAGTGCTGGGGTGAGAGGGCCTTGGTCAGGTCTAGAGACCAGGACTCTACCAAAGTGGCTGGATAAATCGAGCTAGCCACTCTGGGTGGGCCCTGATTCCCCGGGAGAATGGAGCTTCAGAACTCTCAGTTCTTCCCAAATAGTTCATGCTGGGGTGAAAGGCGGGAGCAGAGAGGTCCATGCTCCCCAGGAACCCCTTCTCTTCCCAAAGCCACCATGACTCACCACCCCGCCCCCCAGCGGCTCCTCCCAGGGTCAACAGGTCACACTGTCAGGAACTCTGGCCCGTGTTCAGGACTGAGAGGAGGATGTAAGGCTACTGGAGATGAGCCCGAGGCATCCTCGAGGACCCTGTCACCCAGAAAAGCCACATAACAGTACTCTCATGCTCACATGACCGATGTCTAGAGTTGGGGGGAGACCTTGTGCCAGCCATCCCATGCACAACTGAGGTTCATGGTATCACAGTGGCCCCCCACCTGCGCCATCCTGAACATCACTGGTCAGTCACAGGCAGATGTGGAAGAGTGCAAGACAAAGCTTTCTCCAAACAGACGGCTGGAGACAGCACAGGAGCCTGGAAAGGGCCAGCAGCTCCCAGAGCAGAGGAGGCCTGCTGTGCTTGTGGCCTCCTGGGCAGCAGAGCAGGGTTATAGGCTTTACGCCTGCCTGGCCCCAGGAAGCACAGGGTCCACCCACTGTTAAGGCTGTGGCAACAGGTCTGGGCACCAGTGACCATGTCTATTGTGTCTGTACCCTGGGCAGTGTCCAGGGGCACAGAGCTAGAGAAACGTGTACATACACTGCATGCATGCACACATATACATATCCACGCACGAATACATGTGCACATGTGCACACACATGTATAGGTTTACACATATACATGCATATTATGTATGAATACACATGCACACACCAACACACTGGTGTGTTTTGAAATCCTGGCCTTTCTTAGAGTCAAAGCAGACACCAAGAGGAAAAGAAGGTCATGTCTTCCAAGGTCTCTGAGGTGGGGACTCCTGCTATAGGGACTAGGAAGCCCTGTTGCTGAGGCACGCCTGCACTCACAGTTGCTCGGACCTTTCCTGGGTGTTTTCTGAGGAGCAGGAGATCCTGGGTCCACAGGCCCAGAATGATGCTGCAGAAATGTGATCTGAGTCTCAGTCCTGGGGTACAGGGCAGGGTGGGGGCCTCTCAGCCCCTACCCAGGTTCCATTCACATTTGCAGCCATTTCTGGCTCCCTGTCATGTGCCATGCTGGAAAGTCCCAGGAAGATCAGCTTTGCTCTGCAGTTCACTAGAGCTCATAGCAAATCACAGGTGAGTTGTTCAGCATAGGCCTTGGGGCCTGCCCAAAGCCAGGAGTTTCCCAGGAAGCAGCCTAGAAGCCTGTGCCCAGCCTTGCTTTGCATGATAAAGGTGTTCCCAGGAGGCGTGAAACCGGAACTTCTGAGTGGCAGCTAGACCCACTGTGGGGGTGGGGGTGGGGGGCTGTTGAAGGGACTCACTCTAACAGGGTCTCTGTGAAGAGCCTTCACCTGGTCGTTTATCATGCAGAAGCCCACAAATCCGTGGTCAGTGACCTGGTTCATATAAATTGGGGCAACCTCAGTGGTCCTATCTCTCTGCACTTGGTGTGTGAGCTCACATCTTGTCTGTGTGTGCATGCGTATGGAAACCAGCCTCGGGTGTCATTTATCAAATGTTGTCCACTTTGTTTTGGAAGATAGGGTCTCTCATTGCCCTGGAGCTCACCAAATACTAGGCTGCCTGGCCAGCAAGCCCCAGCGTTCTGCCTGGCTCTGCATCCCCTGCGCCGGGATTATAAACATGCACCACACCTTGCTTTTTACCGGAGTGCTGGGCATCGAACTTACATCCTCATGCCCAGCTCAACATCTTAACCTCTTCCAGCTTTGTGGCCTCTGTCAGGTAACTGATCTGTGAAGCTTAGGTTCATGTGTTGGATGTAGCATTTGGTCAGATGATCTTAAAGGGGCCTTCCCCTCTCTAGGGACCTAAATGAGACTCCTTTTCTCCCTACTGTGTTTCAATGTGCCAGCCCCAGGCTGGATGAGGGCCCAGCAGGAAGCCACCAGGGTTGGGGACTGCAAGCTCTACTTCGATGACAAGAGCCCCCTGGACATCTACTACCATAGCTCCTCGGAGTGCCAGACTTGGGGGAGGGGGTGTTGCTCAAGCTGAAGTTTCCCTTAAACAGGTGCCAGTTGTGATCCGGCCTCCTGACCTTCCGGGCCAGAAGCCAGAGGAAGAGGTTTAGTTGCTTTTGGTGGCCCAGGGACTGGGAGGACAGAGGGACGGACAGAAACTGCGACTGGAAGCCACACGGTGGAATGGTGGCAGCTGTTTCCAAAGTTGCGCCGAAGCCAGGCTTTCCGCCCAGCGGCGTGCCAGCTGTAGAACTGGCCAAGGAGAGTGGAGGGGGGTTGGTGGCCCGGGAGAGAGTTTCCCACCAGGCCGGCGTGGCTAGGTGGATCCCATGAAACCAACACCTAGGAAAAGCCGCGCTAAAAATAGCCGGGGCGGGGCGGGGGGCAAGCGTGTAACCCAAGCCGGGGCGCTGCTGTCGGGCTGCGCGTCCGGCCTCCGCGCGAGCGCTGCCCGCGGACCGGCCCGGGAGGCGGCCCTCTGCTCGCACCCCGCCCCAGGCGCAGCGCGGCGGCTCGGTGCCCGGCGGGCGGGCGGCCGGGGCGCTGCGGGCGGGGATGAGCGCAGGGGCTGCGCGGGCCGGGCGCGGGCGCCCCGCGCGTCCCGGGAGCTGGAACTGCGCGTGGCCAGGGCGGAGGTGAGTGCGCGACGCTGGAGTGTGCGGGGACGGGTGCGGTCACCGCGCTGCGCTCAAGGCGCACTGCCGGTCTCGGGTCCCCAAGCGTAGTGAGATGAGCTGCGTGCGCCGAGCACCGAACACGGGGCGGCCTGGCGGGGGCCCTGGGAGAGCGGTTGGCGATGTCCCCGGCGTGTTGCGAAGCGCAGAGCCGGCGTCGCCAGCGCCCTGGGGAGTCGGAGCCGCGGGGCTGCCGGAGGTGGTGCGGTGGCTCATTCATTGCGCCCTGGAGCCGTTCGTCTGCGACCCCACCGCCGCCCGCTCGGGACATCCTAAGGTCCGATGCTACGGGCGGGATGGGGTTCTGCTAGGGGACTGGAGGGTCGCCACGCTGTTGCTTCCGCCTGGAGGCCCATCGCGCCCCCACCCACCCCTTTGCTTTGGGGCAGCTCCGCTGGAGAAGTCCACAGAGTTAAGCTAAGCAGACCGCGGGGACACTGCGCCCCTCGTGGCGATGGCGGGAAGGGGAGAGAGAGTATGGGGATTCGTCCCGATTCAGTGGCCGCCCAGACCCTGTCCTGCACCCCGGACCTCAGGGTGGAGACAGCGATGCACACAGGAGACTGAAAACGGGGCTGCTGGGCTGCCGAGTCGGGCTCGGGCTCCAGCTGAGGCAGCTGACTGCTTCTCTGCCGGCTGGGCTGACCGGACTGTGTGGGGACTGTGCCACGTGTTACTACTGCATTTAATCTTCAGTCGTGAGATGGGTGGGACCCCGAGCTCCCGATGAAGAAAGCGAGGGTCAGAGTGGCCTGCGTTGCACAGCTGGAAAGCAGCAGAGGAGCTGACAGTGTCCACTCACGCTGCCAGCTGACCCTGGTCCAGTTCTGCCTGTTAGAGGGATGAAGGTGTGTTGAGGCCTCTGTGTCCTGCACTGTCCCAACTGTCTTGACTCAGCCAACACCCAAGTCCCGAAAATAACAAGACAAGCAAGTAAAATGCCTGGGCATGTTGACAGGGCTAGCTGGGGAGAGCAGGAACTGGGCAGGGGGTCCCTTTAAGATGACAGCCTTCTTCTGCCGCAAGCTTGGTCCGAGGGGTCCCAGACAGCTGGGCAGAGCCAACAGAGTGTGCCTTCCTAATTGTGAATGGAAAGACAGCCCAGAGTCGCTGTGAGGTACAGCCTGAAAGGTACAGGTGAGAGCCAGTGAGTGGACTCCTGACGGGCAATATCCCAGGCTTTGTGAAGGTCAGCAAGTTCCAGGATTTCAGAGCCAATGAGGGCTCTAAGGTCGTGAACTTACAGCCCGCATCAAGGTTCTGGTCTCCACAAGACCCCACCCTTCAGGTCATTAGCTGCTTGCAGGCCTCCTGTGATGGGATCTCACCTCTTCAATAACAGCCTGCGCCTACTGTCCTGCCAGGAGTAGGGGATCTGTTTAAGTCTGGCCCAGAGCTCCTAGCTGTCAGTCATCTGGAGTGACAGGCAACATATTAAGCTAACTCACACAGCTGCCCTTGGTGAAGTTAATAGTATGCCACTTCCTACCAGGTCTTTGGAGTGTGTAACTTTTCTGACTTGGCACTGCAGGCCAGGAAGCATCCTGCCACCACCCTTGGGAGACATGCCCTGGGTCTCGGCATGCCCCTCACCCTTGTTAAACACCCGGGTGGCCTGGAAAGCAGAGGCTAAGCTACCCACTTGCTGACACTCATCTGCAGCTTGGGCTTCTGGGCCGGTCCTCCCACCCCTCTTGAGAAGAATTCCATCTCTGTGTCTGCTTCCTCCTCTAGAACTGTAACCGGGTGTGGGGGTGGGGCATGTCTTCAAAAAAGTACCCATGGTGGGAACATTTAGGGCAGGTTGTGTGGCCTTGGGCAAGTCACCAAAGCTCCCGGGGGCCTGGGTAGCAGAAAGATGGGAAAGACCTGTGAGGGTGTAAGGTTCCAGCTGACGGTCAATGTGGGGCAGGTAGCCAGGACGCACGATGCCGTCTACTTTTCCTCCGCAGCCTTCCATCTGGCCCCCCCCCTTCACCCTCATTTCCTCCTGGAACTCCTGAGTGAAAAAGGATGAAGAGTGAGATCACCCGCAGTGCAGCCCCTACCTCACACACCCACCCTGGGGACCAAGCCCAGGACCCCCTCATTTCCCTTCTCACCTGGGACACCTCCCATTCTGTCCCTGTCCTCACTGGCCATCACCAGAGGCAGGTGAAATGGTGTCCCTCCCCCAAAGGAACAACACTCCCAACATGGTCCAGCCCATTTCCAAACAGCATTCTGCTCCCTCTGACTCTGACTGACACCCTCAGCCCCATTCTGGGTGGAGCTGACCGGAGCAGGGCAAGAGGGCGATACCAGGTGGGCTCTGGGCTGTGTGTGGAGGTGAGATGGCCTACCTGGAAAGGTTTCTTTGGCCTCCCCCTTTCTATTTATGCATGCCATTCACCCTGGGGGCTGGGGCTGGGGCAGTGGAAGCTGTCTAGTGTTATCTTCCAGTCCCGTCATGAAGTCTGCCAAGAGTCCACCATTTCCAATGGCGGAAAAGTAGGTCAGTATAGGTGGGTAGATGTTCACTGCACTAGGGTGCTTTGCTCACCAAGACTCCACACACCCCAGGGCTGTTTCCTCGCTCGCAGAGGAGCACTTCTTCTTATGTATGAAAGCCCCCACATTGGCCTCATGTCTGTGCTGTATGTGAGGGGCTGTTTTTGCTTCCAAAGACTTCACTCAACCTAATTAGTTGTGCATATTGGAAACTGACCTCCCTTCCCAGAGACCCAAAGAGCCAAGGCAGCCATCATTTCCGACTTGGGATCCCCTCCTCAGGTGTTGTCTTCTAGTGTGTACATCTCTCCCCCATGGTATGGGAAAGGGTGAGGAGCCAGTGGTGAGGCTACTGGAACCCACCCAGAGGTGCTGCAGGCCTGGCTTGCCTGTGGTCAGCAATGAGTTCCTGAGTCCAGATGTTCTTCAGAGCTGATCTCTGCTCCTCTCTCTCGCTGCTGCTGCTGCTGCTGCTGCTGCTGCTGCTGCAGCTCGTACTGAGTCCAAACTGGAGCACGTGTGCCTGGCAGAGTGGAGCTGGGGCCCGTGACCTGTCTTTAAACCATATGCTTCCATGTCCAGCCTGGCAGGATTGAAGTGGTCTCTTAGAATTACACTGTTGTTTAAATGGAGCCTGCTCTAGGGAGGCAACGCCCAAGCTAAGCTCTGCTTATGAGCATGGAGAGGCTACAGGGAGGCTTGTCTGAGGACACTGGCCATGCACCCAACACCCAGCCATTCTAGACTTCCCCTAGCCAGTCCTTCCCATCACCCAACGCTTAAAGAAAGAGGGGTGCATTGTCTGCTGAGAGCTGGGGACCAAGTTCTCCTTTCCTCTAGGTGACTCTCAGCCCCCACCCCGCCTCCGCTCAGTCCTGCTTCTTCCAGATCAGAGGGGTGAGCCCCATGGGTGAGAAGAATGTAAGCCTCTGAGCTCCAGGCCTACTTCCTTTTCTCCTGGCCCCTGCAGTATACAAGACCAGGGCGGGCTTGGAGCCATGGTCTGCAAAAAGTGGCCAGAAATGGGAGGCCACTCTGCCTGACCCCTCCCTGACCTAGGACCTTAGGTGACTGAACAGACTCTTTATCTGACTGAGAGAGAGCAAAGACAGGTGAGAGCTTTGGTAAATGGCTTCCCACGTGAGTTGCTGGAGACGATGCCCAGGAGACAGGCTGAGGAAGCTCCTCCTCCCATCCCGGCTCCTCCTGCTGGTGCCGGTGCCAGTGACAGAATGGGGGACATTCCGTCCCCTGGCTGCCTCTCACAGTGTCTGTCCTGTCTTTGGCTGCTCCGGGGCTGGCATCTCAGCCAGCCACCTAACAGAGTCAACATTCATGAGCAGCAGTCAAGGCCCCGACCGGCTGGGGCACTGCAGCGCCTGCAGAATGTGACCGTTAGGAGCGCCCCTGAGCGGCATTTTCCACATTCCTCGGGGGCCACCCGGCCAATCTGGCCTCAGCTGTGTGTAAACAGGCTGCTCTGCAGGACCTGGATGTGGCCACTGGGCACACGGGAGCAGGAGCATGGAGTGCTGAGGCTACGGCTGTCCAGGCCAGGTCAGCCTGCTGGTCTGGTCCTGGAAGAAACAGCTCTTTAGGCAGAGGCTGGGGTGCAAGCTGTGGTGGGTACCATCCCTGTCCATGGCAGCCTACAAGGCAGGGGCTTCCCCGCCCCCCACTTACCATACAGCACCCTTTCAAAGTGTAAAGTTCTGTGGGCTTTAGTATGCTCACAGTGCTGTGCCATCACGATCTAGTTCTAGAACATTCCATCCCCTCCCCCCAACTCCTCCCAGCCTCCAGCAACCGCTAATCTCCTCTTTACCTCTATGGATTTGCTTATTCTGGACATTTCGTGTACATACACTCATGCTCTGTGGCTTTCTGTGTCTGGCTTCTCTCACTGGATGTCATGTGTTCAGAACTTGAGAGCTGGCTGCCTCCCTCAGAGCTTCGGCCTGTGTATGGCTGGACAGTGTCCTGCTTTGGGCACCATGTACCCGTCACTGCAGCAGATGTGTGGTCACTATGCATCCTGCTGCTGTAGACGTTTGTGTTCAGGTGTTTGTGTAGGCAGGTGTTTTTATTTCTCTTGGGTAATCCCTCGTGGACGTACTGGGCCCATGGTTGCTCATGAAGAGCCATCAAACTTCGTTTCCCACCATGCCTGTGCCTTGTCACATCCCCACAAGCCAGTGACCAATAGGAGCCATTTACTCCTTTCTGAGGATGAGGACCATGGACTCTTGTGGATAATGCATTGTTCAGGGTCGGATTCCCACTCAGCAAGGCCAAGAGAGCAGTGTTCAGGACTCAGCCACATCTAGGGGACAGTTCTGTGCTGTAGGAGGCTCTATCCTGTCCCTCCTAAGAGGCCAGAGCCTCCACTTGCTCACCTCCCGCTGGGCTGGTGCTCCAGCCTCTGCGCAAAGTATGCCGTGTCTCCCTCATGAGACCCAAGCGACCCAGACTCCTGCAGGAGACTGGGCCTTGGGGAGGGATCCTAGAACATGATCAAAACCGCATCCTGTCAATCCTTCTTGCAGCCTCCTTCAAGGGAGCTGGCATCTGACTAGGGTCACTGGGTGTCAAAGACAGTGAGTGGGCTGTCAGACCCTTGGGAGCCCCTTGATCATGGCTCTGAACTGCCATTGCGTGTGGGAGAGCTTCTTGTGCTGCATAGAGAATGGGGCTTTCAAAGGTAAACCTGTCTCCATCCTGGTGGGTCCCTGATCCCATCCTGCAGATCTTGACCTGGCTCTGGAATGCACTCAGGAGAGGCAGACCAAGTGGACAGGATACACACAGTTCTTGGTGAGGCACATGCCCCAAACTACCCAGTGATACGTAATGATGGTCAGGGGGACTAGGCCAGGCCACCTAAACCCCTGTGGGCCCTGGACAGGAAGTCGCCACTACACCGTGTGTTTCTGCCGATGTAGCCAGGGCAACCGTGTCAGGTGGATATGGACTTGATATGGGGAGGGCTGGGGCTTACATGACAAGTCCCTGATGCTGGCACTAGGCACGTATCCAGAGAGAGTCTGGAAGCCAGGATGCACTTCAGGGACAAGTGCCGTGACAGTTCACTGTGCCAGGAACGCAGGCTGGGGGAGGAGGGGACATGGACGCAGCACCCCATTGGGGAAGCTGAGGAGAAAGACTCCAAGGTAGTTCTAGGAAATGCAGGGAGAACGTGGACAACCTGCCTGGGAGCCCAAGCCAGTGCAGAGCAATAGCCCAGGGACTTCCCCACCTTTAGGGCCCAGAGTATGGCCCAGGGGAGGTGCTGAGGCCAGGGTCTACAGGGGGAGCAGGACTCTACCTGAGATTTCATCTCCCCAGGAGCAGGCTGCTCTTGCCCTGTTTTATAGGTGAGGAAATGGAAGAACAGAAAGTGAAGTGACTTGCCAGGGAAGATTTATGATGCCTGCCATCAGGAGCCCGGGACCTATACATGTGTGTGCAGCTGAAGGGCCCAGGTGCTCTCAGAAGCTCGCATGAAAAGTTTCTCTGTAAAGTGCTGCTCCAGTGGGTACTGGCCCAGTGTAAGGCCACCAGGGCCATGCTGTGGTTTGTCACCCAGGGCTTGTTCTGTGGATATCAGGCCAGGCCCATGGTACCTGTACTGCCCCAGCCTGAGAACAGAACACATGTGGCCAGGACATACTTCATCCAAAAAGTATAAATGTGGTTGGTTTTGGTTTGGTTTGGTTGGAGTTTTGTTTTGGGGTGTGTGTGTGTGTGTGTGTGTGTGTGTGTGTGTGTGTGTGTGTGGTCAACCTCAGGTATTATTCCTCAACTATCATCCACCTTACTCTTTTTGAGACAGGGTCTTTTACTGACCTAGAATTGGCCAGTTCGGCTAGGCTGGCTGGCAGGGACTCCACCTGTCCCCGCCTCACCGGTGCTGAGATGACAAGTCTGCACCACCATGCCTGACTTTCCTTGTGGGTCCTGAGGATGGAAGTCAGGGTCTCATACTCACTGCGAGCGCCTTTTTGACTGAGTCAGCTCCCCAGCCCTGGCCATTCATTTTGGATGCTGTACATAGAACATAGTTATAAAGAGTTTTGCTTTGCTGTGTGTTGGTGCTGGATGATACATTCTCCTTCTAAATCTGGGATTCCCTATGTCATTATACCCGCTTGGCTCGTGGCTTTGCACTGAGAGTTTCCAATGCCTTTACCCACTGACTAACAGCCATAGTGCTCTGCCTCTCTGTGCTTTTGCTCAGGAATCGCCTGCACACCTGGTTGGCCAGCTACAGGGTGAGGTGTAACCCTGCCATTCCCTTTGGAGTAGGTAGCTAACAGAGACCAAGAAGACAGCCCAGTGCCTGAGGACCCAGGGAAGACTCCCTAGAGCTATAGGTCTGTGAGCTGGCTTTTGAAGGATGACAAAAGTTTGTCAAGCATTCATAATAGGACACAGGAATCTGAACAAAGGAGGCGGCATGTGCAAAGGCCCAGAGACACGTCCCAATGGTGTATCCTGAACGCCCGGTGTTTCTTGCCCACAGCTATTCATGCACAGCTCCTGTCTGTACCCCCCACCACTGCCCAAGAACTCAGTCCACACCAGCTGGCCTCTGTGTTGCTGTTATGAATTAGCAAATGGAATGGGGCTATGGACCCCCATGTTACCCATCATCTGTGAAGCCCCAGCAAAGCCATACTTGTTGAGAACCTATTTCCTCGACTTCCCAATAGAGAGACAGGATGTAACAACTCTGGGAGAACCAAGAGTATATGCTGAGTCCCAAGGGGACAGCACTGGCACCAATGGACGGGGCTCAGAAGTGTTGTAGGTCAAAGTCACCAAGTCATTCCAGGGTAATTTAGGGTATGTTAGATTTATTTGTGTGCTATGAATGTGGTTGTCCATGTCTCTTACCTCTGGCATTCCTGATCTGGGTCTACCTCTGGGTAAAGCCCTTGGAACAGCATGCCCAGACATCTGTGGTCCAAGAGAAGCCTCCCAGATTGTGTTGTCTGCAGGGCTCTCCTAGGGACATCATGATCAGCCTTGGTGTCACCCTAACAAATGAAGGAGACCAGGATCCACTTCTCAGGCTGACCCACACTTCTTACTGGAGAGAAGGCCTGCAGAGAACCAAGAATCTGCATCCACAAGCCTTGCCTAATGGAGGGGCTCATCACAGCCACCTCTGAGGCTTTCCTGAGAAATTTCTCACTTTGGAGCATGGGTAGCTGATCTGGGAATTCTGAGAATGTCCAAACACTGTGTGGGCTCTGGTCAGAGCTGCTCAAAACACAGGATCATATACAAAGGCAGAAGCTGTGGGTAACATATGGACATGACAGGAGTAGCCTGATGTCTTTAATCCTTTCGATCTTCACACTAGCCCCCCTTCTCTCGTTCTTGGACCATGACACCAGTTGAGGATTGTCCCCATTCAAAGTTAAGGGCCAGCAGAGCCCTAGTGCAGAGGGGCCTCTGGGTGTGGATGTGGGATGAGTCGGGATGTGGGTGGATAAGTTGGTCCCTACAATCTCAGTAAACATCTGGCCACATGGCCCGGCAGGAACCTGACCTTGTGGGCACCACTCAGCTGGCAGCTGTGACCACTCTATAAATATATTCTGAACTGGACCAGCCCAATTGCATTCCTGCCTCCGCACCCCAAGTGCCCTCCCAGCGGAAGACGGGCCGCCAGGGGCCTTGTGCCTGGCCAGGCAGTCACTCCTGGTGAGTGGGAATATGTCCACCCTGGGGTCAGCTCAGGGCTCACAGCATCCGATTGTTATCTGAGTACCCACAGCCTGCCCAGTACCGGCGTCTGCATTTAGCTTGGGGAAAGGCTCCCGTGCCGGCAGCCTGCTTTTCTTGGACGTCTAAGCTGTGTTTATGCCAGGCTGGAGCCTGGGGAGTAATTAGAGTCTCTAAGGGACCTGCCTGCCCTGGGTGGCCAGGGTCTGGGCACCAGTGCTGCCAGAGCCAGGGACCCTCTTGGGGAAAGGGGCAAGGTGGGATTGGCCGAGGCTAAGCAGACAGCATTCGGCAGAAGGGGACTTGGAGTGGGATCAGCCCTGAAGTGGTGAGCTTTGTTGAAGTATGTTACCTCTTAGAGCCTCTGATTCCCACATTTATCCAGAGATCACAGGCTCAGCCTTTTTTGAACAGGGTGAGGCTGGCAGCTGATCTGAAAGCCTTTGCACGCTGTGGGCTGGCCCCAGTGCCCCCCATTATTGTTCCCACAAAAAGTAGAGTTGGTACTATGTCGCCAGACTCTCACTCAGGGGTACCTTAGGTACATGTGTCTAGCCAAGGTCACCAGGGCTCTCAAAGCATGAGCATGCTGGCTTCAGGCAGAAGGGGCCACATCCTCACCTGCACCTGCTGTACAAGATGAGTGTGACATCCAGTGTCCTTTCAGAAGTTGTAGTGGCCACATGAGGAAAAGAAATGGGTGGCAGGGCCTTGATGGGTATGATTTATAACAAACCACTTATATTCCACATGAAATCTGTATTTTTAAGTATCTGAGATATGTTTTCTGATTTTTAACTTCAAAGGCAAGGATCTGTTTGTGTATGCTGCATCTTGGGAGCCACACATGGCAGGGAGCAATGAGGGGTAGATCTGGGGGACACAGGACAGATATCCCAACCCTCTCCCTTTGAGCCATTCCTAGAGTTGTCTCTGGGTGGTTTCCCCAAGACACTAGCTGTGAATTGTCATTGACTTGGTTCTAAAGACCAGGGGACATCAGGTGTTCAGAGTCAGAGGATTCCAAGTCTCCCAGAGAGTGACTGTGGTATCTAGAGCACTGAGCATGCTAGAGTCTGTTCAATGTATGATCTGTGGTCACTGCAGATACCCCACATCTACTGCACCCATGACCCTCTCAGCAGCCTTTCCTCCCTTCCATTCTATAGGTGCCTTTACTATGCCTCATCCTCTGTGGCAGCTTTACCAGCACCAGCTTCTCTATTCTGAGATCCAGACTTTACTGCCAGCTTGCCTCCTGCTGCTTTGGGATCCCTCCCATGGCTCCCCTGGGAATGAGTTATCTCTAGCAACCTTTCACCTAGAGAGAGTTTCAAGCAAGAGGAAGTTTTTCTTATGACTGTGGTGAGCCCATTGGAGAGCACCATGGGCAGGCAGATACATACATTTCATAATCCTTGTGAACACCTATACTTATGTCACTATATGTTATTACATAAATGACATGTAACTATATGTACATGTATATATTGTCACAGGTATGTACTATATATTTTTATGCATTACTTGGTTATTGAGTTTGAGTGTGCCATTCTTGACTATATCAAACATTGTTTGGGACTTTGCCCTGATTTTTGGTGCCTGTCCCCTCATAGTCACCCTGTGGCAGGTGACAATATTATGCCACCTCCCACTAGGGCATCAGATGCTGAAGTGAGATTGCACGACCCCACAGGCAGGCAGGATGACTACCAGTGCATAAACTCTAAAGCCAGTCTCCTGCACTCTGCCCTGGGTGGTCTACAATCCAGGGAAGCCACAGGCACATGGCACCTGGAGCAGATCAGCAGCGTATGTCGGCGGGCATCTTTGGCCTGGATCAGCTGGAAACAGGTGCCACATCCAGAGAGCTCTTGCTTTGTCTCCAGCACCTGTGCCCAAATGCTGTGGCCCTGGCTGTGCAAGTGCCCTGGGCAGGGCAGAGTGCGGCCCTCTGCTGACAGTTAGTGTCCAAATGGCAGAGGAGAGTGAGGGCATCTGCTGCGTGGACTCAGGTTCCACATTCAGCAAGCGGAGGGTCCCAGAAAGCACCAAGCTCATCTGTCATTTCTAGGTCCTGCTGCACATTTGACCCTGTCTCCTTTCTCTCCATGACCCTGCCCTTTAGTCAACTGTCCTTGTACTCCAGACTTAAGTTTGAACAATGGAAATACAATTCAGACATCACAGAAGGGAAGTTACTGTCTTGTAAGCCCAAGATACATGCACGGAGTGGGTTTCAGACAGAGGTATATCCAGGTTCCCTGGCAGCGCCATCGGAATCAGCCACATCCCTTGGCCCATTCCGGCTCCAGTCTCCAGAGACCCTCTTCAGGGTAGCTCAGAGACCACTCACCTCAAGCAATTTCCCTGATCTGTGATGGACAAGCTCTTCTGCAGACAGCTCTAGGTCACATCTGTCCTGAGACCTGCAGTATGATCAGCCCCTCCCAGGGCTCTGGGGTGGGAGTGCCCTTCTTCCCCATCCTGCATCCCTTTGTCCCCAGATCTCTGAGGCTGTCATCTTGACTAAGATGACTGGCAGGGAAGACACAGTGGTCTTCCCTGCCACAGAAGACACAGGGAAGAGAGGCTGGGTGGTGAATTTCAAGCTCTCAGGGCAGGAAGGCAAGGGCACGACTCTGCTAAATTAGCAATATTGGCCATCCTGTGGACATGAATTTGGTGTTAATACATACAGGAATGTGCGTTTTCAGTATGTGAGGTAGACAAATTGAAGGACAGGATGGGAAGACAGGTGATGGGAAGATGTATGAGGGTGTAGATTACACAGATGACCAGTGAATGGATGGAGAGAGAATTGATAGATGCATAGAAGACAGAGGGATAGATGATTAAAAAAAATAATTAGTGGTGGATACTCCTCTGTGACACTTAGATTTGAACAAAGATTTCACGGCCTGAGAGTTGAGGGTCCCCACTGGAGAGGCCTGGAACTCTGTGCCACAGACCAGTTGGAGCTGTGTGTGGGCATGGGCACCAAACTCAACAGCGGTATAGGTGCCTGTGCCCACCTCCCACTGGGCCTAGAGATCAGAATGCTGTACCTGTCCCCGTGTACCCTGCCAGAGGCTGTTGCAGGGGCCGCAGGGTGCTTGGCAGCTGAGTGGGCAGAGGCCTTCAGTAGGCAGCTACACAGAGCCTGTTAGAAAAGATGGAACAGGGGCCGGGCGGTGGTGGTGCACGCCTTTAATCCCAGCACTCGGGAGGCAGAGGCAGGCGGATCTCTGTGAGTTCGAGGCCAGCCTGGGCTACCAAGTGAGTTCCAGGAAAGGCTCAAAGCTACACAGAGAAACCCTGTCTCTAGAAAAAACCAAAAAAAAAAAAAAAAGATGGAACAGGAGCCGAAGGCTTTCTGTCTACAAAGCAAACACCTGGGAAGAGGGTCCTGTGCTCAACTTGGCCTTGGATCCCAACACCTGTGTGTGATGCTGCACTCAGAGGCCAGCTCTGTGGCCTCGAGCTCTTTAAGGTAGCAATGAGCACTGAGTCTTCCTCAGGACTAGCCCTGTTCTTACACCCTAGAGGAAGGGTCTCAGAGTGGGCCAGACTTGGGCACAGAGCCCCTGCTGCAGACCCTTCCAGGAACTGTCCTTCGCCGTCAGAGAGGTCAGGCAGGAAGCTGCCTCAGAGAAAAAGAGTTCAGCCATCTGCAGCTTCTCGTTCTCCGCAGTTTGGGGTTCTCTGCTCTTGCCTAGCCACTCGTGGGGCTGCTTTCAGTTGGCAGCTGGATTCTGAGTTCAACCCCTGGGGGCATTTTGGGGAGTGCCAGGGCCCTCTACTCCCCTCTCTCTAGATGAGAGCAGAAACAAACAGCAAGGCTCCATTGCCCAGACTTTCAGGATGTCACTTCCTATTGGTGAAATTATTAGGGCCATTCCACTTAGTTAAAAGGAAGATTTATTTAGTGGGTAACTTACAAAAAGGGAAAGGTAGGTCGCAGGGTCTGGGGAAGGTGTATCGCAGTCCAGCGGTGTTCTCTGGAGCTCTGCTCCGTCCACCTCCACCGTTCAGCGTCCCAGCACAGAGAGGTCCCACAGAGAGAGCGCTCGCCCATCCAGCTCTTGGGTCTTCAGGTGCCTCCCCTGGCCCCGCCTCATAGGCGTGACAGTTGCCAGAGTCTCAATGGGGGTTGGAACTTCCAGATCCAAGCTGGAATGGCTACCCACTACATCTTCCTCCTGTTTATGTTAGCCAGCCTGGGCCCTGGGAAGGGGACATAGTCCCTGTCCTGACGTGAGGTGCCATACACCCTCGGTGGCCACATGATGTTCCCTGTGGTGTCCCTTGGCTCAAAGATGGCAACACTAGATGTTGAAACAAGCGTGGGTGAGAGGTTCTCTACGGTGGGTGGTGTGGGAGCCACAGATGGCCAGGGAATACAGCATGCATGAGCCTATGTGAGGGGACAGGGGCATGACCGCGATGGTTGCCCTCCAGTGAGCCCCATAGACACAGGAACCTGATGACCTGATGTCCAGAATCGCCCTTGGTGTCTGCACTGCTCTGGATCTATGCATCTTAACAGCCGGTGCCTTTGGGGGAGGGGGTGACTACAGCGGCTGCCCTCACCTTTCCCCTCACTGAAGTCTCAGGATGGGTAAGCTGGAGCCAGGCCCCTGGGCAGCAGCGCCCTCCCTCTTCGCCCCTTCCCAGGGCTCTGCAATGCTGGACTCAGCAGATGAACAGGAGTCTGGGACACAGTGATGTGTCGGGGAAAACAGCTTCCAGTTGTCTGCTTTGGCTTCAGGGGGTGGAAGCATGGTGGCCCTGCCCCGGGGAGCTGTGGACTGTGTGACCCCTCCTATCCTTCTCTGGACCTGGATTCTTGTCCAGGAACCCAGGGATTGTGTCATTGATGCCCTGGCAGGGATTAATACAAGAGTCAGCCCAAACAGATGTGGCAGTAGATCTTGGGGTCAAGGTGGCATCAGGGAGCCATGTTCACTGTGGGGTCAGGTAGCAACTGGGGGAGCTCTTCTGTCACTTTGTTCCAGAGCCATTGCTGAGGCCCAGAGTCCACAGAAAAGCCTTCTGGGATTGCAGACCTAAGTTGGATTCTAGTTCTACACCAACCAAAGGGGTGACCCTGAATTTCCATCCCTTGATAGGATGGATGGTTAATGGATGGGTGGCCCTGAAATACAGCCTCTGGGGCCTAGCATCCATATGGCCCCGCCATCAGGAGTTCAGAAGAAGAGCTGCATACACACACCCAGGCCAGCAGCTCACGGCCTGGCTGAGGGACTAGCCAGATGGACAGCAGCTGCTCTTCCCGATGGAAGAGTGAGGTGGACAGGCCCACAGACAGGCCAGGGCCCACGTTCAGCCTCTGCCTCCCTGGGATCATTCTCCTGCCTGCTGGCCAGGCCAGGAAAGAACCCCATCTGGGCTGCTGTGGGTCATGGGAACTCCAGGCCAGGTGGCCCCCCTGGAGCTTGAGTCCCTTCTCTCAGCTGTGAAAATAGCAGTGACATCAGGAGGGCAGTCCACACCAGTTCCACACAACCTCCTTAAAAAGCAAAAAATTTGTATATGTGGTGTGGTATGGGTGTGTGTGGGTGTGTGTGTGTGTGTGTGTGTGTGTAGGTAGATAGGTAGGTAGGTAGGTAGGTAGGTAGGTGAGTACCATCTGCCAGGCACTGTACCAAACACAAGAAACACAGCAGTGACCCTGTCCCTGCTTCCCGGAGCTTCCTGCTGATGCAAATTTACCCTGTCTTCTTGGGCTAAGGACTTACTCCTACCCATGCTGAGGTCTTTGCGTTCTGAGCAGACACTGCAGCCAGACCACAGATTCACAGATGTACAGGAGAGAACTTTGTGGGAGGTGAGGCCTGAGGTGCCTGTGGGGAGAGGGTGCTCCATGGCCATGTTGCATCTGAAGAGCCCCACAGAGATAGCTATGTCCCTGCCTCAGTTTACCCTACGTAAGTTTATATTTACCCCGGCATGAACCCCTTTGTGGTTGATGGATCTGTGTCTGCACCAAGCTGGCCTCATCTCTCCATGGGCTGGCTCCCTTCACCGCTTCATTTTACCAGAGGGGAAACTGAGGCTGGAGGGCCAGTCCAAGGACACTGAAATTGTTAGGCAATGCCAGGGCTCTGCTGACCAGTGGCCATCTGTGGCTGAGAACAGGGAGCCCTACCCTCCAGGGAGATGGCAGCAGAAACTACCGGCCACAGACATCAGAACGCAAAGCCGTGGGTATAAGAGAGTCCACAAGAGCTGAGTGAGAGGAGAGGGCAAGGAGGGGAAACAGGGTAAGGGAGGTCAATGAGGAGAGGGCAAGGTGGGGAAACGGTAAGGGAGGCCAATGAGGAATCAGGCCAAGCCGGTGACCCTGTACAAGGTGACTCAAGCTGCTGGTATAGATCCACCCTGGACTATGGTAAGTCGGGGATTCACTCCTGTATGTGAAATGGATGTTCCCTGTATATCCAGCAGGGTGACCACGTGTCATGGTTTCCCTCGAACAGTCCCTGAGGTCCCATCCTGGCTGGCCCAGTCTTTCCTGTTTTAACTCAGTTCAGTGGCCTCTAAAACCCTCTGGGTTGGTGCCTGGCCCTGGGCATGTCTTAGACATGTCCCTGGAGATGCACAAGGTTGTCTTAACTGCAGTGGAGTTAGCCAGGCCGGTCATGGTGACCACTGTCCCACATGCTGCAGACCTGCTGCTGTCTCGAGAGCAGTGGGGGACAGGGAGAGGCTGCCCTCGGCGCTACAACAGCTTCATAGCAGTGGGATTTGATTGGGGGCAACTCAGAATGCCTCCAGAAACAGCCAGAACTTCCCTCATGATGGCTGTTCTCGTGTGTTTACTATAGATCATTTTTAAACTTTCACAGAAGCAGCCAGAGAGGTGCCATATGCCTCACACCCAGCCACCAGACAGAGGTGGTACAACCCCGGGTATCTGGCTTCATCAGCTTGCGTGCCTCACTCACTCTGTATTGTTAAAGGACATCAGAGATGCCAGGCTATACTGCTGTAGGGAGGCCATATCACTGTAGAGACTTCTGCCAAGACAGCAGGTACCCTTCAGGGTGTGACAGACATGAGAGACAGGGCTGGCATCCACACGGTGTGCTGACAAGCTGCCGGAGTGAGTTGGTCATCTGTGCGATTTCAGCTAGCGCAGTGTCATGGTGACTGTGTCCTTTCCTCAGCCTCTTGGAGAGAGGGAGGACCACAAGGAGACCCTACCCCAGCTACAAGGCAGGCCCTGGGGCTACCTGGAATCTTCTGAGACAAGAGTTCCTGAGCACTCACACACAAGCCAACGTATAACCGAATGCACTCCCCCAGCTGGCTTAAGCCTTCTGGTCTTGTGAATGTGAGGTGTGGGCACAGAGGGACACTATGGAAAGGAGGTACAGACAGCCAAGGTGGGCTAAGCAGGTGTTAAATGAGTATGGTTGTGAGGCTTAATCCCCACGACAGCCACATGGATGTGTGACAGACCCATGACACAGCGGTGAGTACCCAGAAGGACCACCTCTGAGTCCCCCACGTGGGTTCAGGTTAGTTAAACACAGGGGGAAAAATCCAACTCAATGTAGGCTTAGCAGAAAGTGCACCATTGGCCCAAACAGCCTGGCTATGGAGGGGTCCTTCGCGTGTAGCTAAATCCAGGAGATCAGACCTGGACTGAGAGGTGGGAGGGGGCAACTCCCCGGAGGAAACTTGAAGTGTTGCTGCCAGCAGCAAGAAGATGGGAGAGGGGACAAGGGGCAGATGGACACAACAGAGGGCCAGGGAGGAAAGAAGGCAGAGTAGGAAGCCCCCAGCCCAGACCCCCCAACTGCAGGCTGGCAGCCTGGGCCACACCCACCCAGCACATGTTTGCATCCTGCAAAACTGTCCACGCTTCTGTAGAAGCAGGAGAGATGTGTCCAGGCTGAGCCTGGGAGCAAATATGGGGTGGGGGCTAGGCACTGATGCCTGTGGGGTGGCTGTCAGTTCTA
Source organism: Peromyscus maniculatus bairdii (assembly GCF_049852395.1). NCBI lineage: Eukaryota > Metazoa > Chordata > Mammalia > Rodentia > Cricetidae > Peromyscus > Peromyscus maniculatus. Next base: position 55,748,145 of record NC_134856.1, read on the forward strand.
TCGTCCTGGGTCTCCAGCACTGCCCCTTTCCCACTGGCCTCAATGAGCCTCTCATCCAGCACCTGGACATCCTGGTCCAGTGAACCTTGCTAGAGAAGGCTTCCAGGGAGTTGATGCAGGTCTGCACTGAGACACACGAGACTGTTGACCATGACCAAGGCACAGCTGGACCTGCAGACTCAACTGGAATTTAGACACCCCCCCCAACCAGGAAATGCCAACAAATCTTGAGGTCTCCAGACCCCAAAGCCATTCCCTCTGAACCTCCATGGTGGGGGACTGCCTCATCTGACCTGTCCCAGACCCTTCCTTCCAGGACCTTCCTCCACCCCTGCCACTGCCCAGGCCAGACCTGCTCTTTGCTGTTGGCCCCAGAAGCAGAAAAGCCCTGCAGCTCCATGTGGCCCTGTGTTCCCCGACCCCCGCCCTGACACACCCCAGAGCTCTTGGCAGCTGGAGAGCGCTAACGTGGCTGAATGGCTTTGGGGGACTTTGAAGGAAACTAATTAAAACCAGCTGAGATGTGGGAACTGGGAGGTGGGGAGCCAGGGGCGCTTTCCACAGGATGTAGAGGGTACAAAGGCCCTCGTAGTGGCCCACTGCCTCTATGCTGTGGCCAGGGAGCCTTGCTGGACTGACGAGCCACCCAGTCCATCTCAGCCTAGCTAGAGGTGGAACTGGCAGGGATTGCCCTGCTATGAGGTAGGGGCCCTGAGTACAGGAAATGGACAGAAGTGTGGTATGTTTTAGGGTCCATGTGTGCATGTGTGTGCACTCATGTGACTGTTTATAAGTGTACTCCTGGGATGTGTGACTCTCAAAGTGGTCCTGTGTGCATGCCTCAGTTTACCCTCTATCCAAGGGTGCTCTGCAGCATTTGCTCAGTTGGGTGCTGACCTCCTTCTCGGAAGGAGCTGCCTGCAGGGTCAGGACCAGCCATTCAGCTTGGTCAGTCAGTATGGGGTTCAGCAGAAGATGCAGGACTCTTTGGAAGACTTGACCCTTGGTCTTTACATTATTAAAGCATCCCTCACTGTGTGCCTGATGTTCAGAGAGGGTAATGTGGGAAGAAGACCCCCAATCTCCACCTCTATGGGCACTATTGCCTCTAATTGTGCATACCTGGGCAGCAGAGGGCTCTGGTTGGTTTTCGTGAGGTCAGAAGTGATGTCTGTGTTGGTTACTTTTCCATTTCACTGACCACAGCATCTGACGGGAAAAAGGAAGGGGAGGGAAAGGGAAGGGGAGGGAAAGGGAAGGGAAGGGAAGGGAAGGGAAGGGAAGGGAAGGGAAGGGAAGGGAAGGGAAGGGAAGGGAAGGGAAGAAGGGAAGAAGGGAAGAAGGGAAGAAGGGAAGAAGGGAAGAAGGGAAGAAGGGAAGAAGGGAAGAAGGGAAGAAGGGAAGAAGGGAAGGGAAAGAAGGAAGGAAGGAAGGAAGGAAGGAAGGAAGGAAGGAAGGAAGGAAGGAAGGAAGGAAGGAAGGAAGGAAGGAAGGAAGGACGGGCTCATTTTGACTCACACTTGCAAATGGTTGGTTTCCTTCCATCGTGGTGGGGAGAGCCTGGCAGGCAGCTCCATTCATGGCAGTGGGAATGTGTAGCAGAGGCTGCTCACATCATCATGGACCAGGAAGCAGAGAGCACACTAGGAACCAGTGGCAGGTACAGCCTTGCATGGCTTGCATCAGTGATCTACTTCTACCAGCCAGGCCCCACCTCTTGGAGTTTCTAGAGCCTCCCAAAATAGCTGGAGCAAAGCATGGGTCTATAGTGGCGTTTCAGATTCTAACCGCAGCAGCTGTCCTTGGTGTCAACCCAGCTGGGTCTCCTCCTTTCCTTAGGGCAATGTGGTATCCCCCATCGAGCCAAGAGGAGACTACGGCTGCCTCCCCAGAGCCCCAGGTATAAGAATGCCAATGCTAAGCAGGCCTCAGCTTCACAGCCAGGTCCAGGCTGGCCAGGGCCAGAGAAATCTGTCATACCCATTTTTCCTGATGGGAAAGTCGAGTCTTGAAAGGATGTTCTCATCACTGTTGTTTTCATTTGAGCTGAATTTGGAAGCACACACCTACAGTCCCAGCACTCGGGAGGCTGAGGCAGAGGGAGTTCCAGGTCAGCTCCAGAACTTAGTGAGAACTCTGGGGTGTGTGTGTGTGTGTGTGTGTGTGTGTGTGTGTGTGTGTGAGAGAGAGAGAGAGAGAGAGAGAGAGAGAGAGAGAGAGAGAGAGAGAGAGAGAGAGAATTTCATGTACCTGAGAATGACTTTGAACTTTAGATCCAGCTGTTCCCATTGAGTGCTCTGATCACAGGTGTGCACCACCACACATAGGGTTTGCTTTTTTTTGTTTTTTGTTTTAATGTGGTTTTGAGAATCAAACTCAGGGCTTCATGCACCCAAAGGCAAGCATTCTACCAACTGAGCCATAGCCCCAGCCCTCAGCTGTTTTTAAATTAACCCTTTATTTCCCTCTAGTGCTGGGCATGGAACCCAGGTCCTCATTCATGCAAGGCAACACTCTACTCTCTAGCTACACCCTGGCCCACAAATCACTTTTTAGGTAGCCACATCCACTTTTTAAATGGTCCATCTCTGCCACCCTAGTGCAGATTGAAACAGATAAATACACAATGGTGAAGCCACTGCCGGCCGGTATTACTGAGAACTGTCGCCTGCTGGACAATGTGTCCCCACAAACTCTAAGAGGCAGGACCGTTTTCAGACCTGTTTGCAGGTGACACATGCAGCCCAGAGAGGCTGAGTCAGTTGTCTGTGGTCACACAGCAAGGAAGTGCAGAGCCTGCTCTTTAACCAACACCTACCAAGAAGGATTAATGGCACTTGTGCTATGAATCTCTGGGTTATCCTATACTTATTGCCCTGACTGATCGAGTCCAGGAATCAGGCCACACGTCATGGACTGTCAACTGCAATCAGGCCCCTTGTCTGTGTCACAAATCTCATCCCAGACCCTCCGGGGAGACTGGGCCTGTGAACATGTGCTACCAGGGCTACCATTTTGGCCAGTGGGGTTTCCCCCTCTAGCATGATAGGCTCTGGACCTTCCAAAGCAGCAAGTCCTGCAGGCTGTAGGTGCACAGACCACCCTGGGATCCTCTCATCACCTTTACCCAAGGTGGCTACCTCACTACCTACATTAGACTCCCATGCCTTGGGGTATGATGTCCCCAGTGGTCTAGACTGGCAAGAACTCCTGTAGGGAGGTCCATGCCCACAGCCCTACAGTTACCCCACTTGGTTTGTGAAGGGGTCTGAGCTGAGTGATAAGGGACGTGTCATGCCTTAGCTCGTGGGCAGCTGGGCACAGGCACCTAGTCAGATGTGGCAGCACCATGGAAATCGCGAAGGGGCTCAGGCTGTTACTGAACCTGTGACGTGAGAATCCACTGAGCATGTGCATTTGGTGTTCACCACATGCTGTGAGGAGAAGATTGGTTAGAAGAGTTCTCAGAGGACACTCTGCCGCCTCCTATACTCACTTCCTTTTGGACAGAAAATGGGAGAGACAAGCTCACTGGGACTTACTCCCTTTCTGCCCTGGTCGTCGGGAAGCTCCTCCCCTAAGGCTTATTCTTCCGGTTTGCGTTGTGAGCACCTTGTGACCATCTTCACTAAACTTGCTGTGGTGCCTTCTGGGCAGAGAGAGTGCATGTTGTGAAGAAATGGAGTCGGGGTGGGGGGATTAAGGAATATGGGGAAAGCTGCCACAGTGGGCCACTGTGGAGACAAGCCTCAAAATGGCCAGACGACTAGAAATCCGTCCTGCAGTCCCTTACAAAGCACTGCTGTGTGCATAGGACTAAAGAATAAATCCACTCCTTCCAGAACCCACTGTCTCCTCCTTCCTGCCTACTCCTGTTCTCGTGGGCTTCTTCATTATTATTATTATTATTATTATTATTATTATTATTTTATTATTATTTATTCTCGTGGGCTTCTAAGACTGCCCTGTCCTCTTACCTGGGTCCTTCCATGTGGGGCTCAAGCTGGGCCTCACCCTCTTCACCCAACTCCTCTGTGCACCCCAGCCCAGCAAACACTCTCCTGGGAAAGTGGGAACTGGACAAGGAAAATGCCACAGAGAAGAAAGGGGGCAAAACAGGAGAGAGGAAGAGGGGAGGAAAGAGAAGGGAGTAAGGGGAAAGGGAGGAGGGAGGAGGGAGAGGGAGGAGGGAGAAAGAGCTGTGCTGGTCCCAGCCAACACAAGCCTGCAGGCCACGGAGCTGCCTGTGAGATGAATGTTAGCCTTATTCAGCAGCACCCCATTTCCCTCGAATGGGCCCCTCTGTAGCTGGCTGCTGGGAACTGGGGCTGAGCCCAGTGAGGGCATCCCTGCTAGGCCCCTCTGCAATGAGAGGGTCACATGGCCCATGACCACAGAGATGGGGCCTGGAGCTGGGGACCCAGACTCAGGTCTGTGTGCTGGGTGAGGAGATTCCTGGCCTCATTGTGCCTCAGTTTCTTTACCTGAAAAAGTAGGGTGGTGACAGAGCCAGAGTGGGCTTATGAGACCAGGGCTCAGCTGTACCATCTGTGACTTTGGCAGGACCCATGGCGGGGATGCAGGCTGGAGACCCATCCATATTGGGGCAGGAGGAGACCCCAATGGAGAGGAGTGACCTTATGATAGGATAGGAAGACCCCATGGGAAGGGAAATGGAGACCTTGCGGAAGGAATGGGGGAACCCCACAGTGTGGAGGGGGAACTCGCGGTGTGGATGAGTAGACCTGCTTAGCATGCAGGAGACTGTAGCAAAGTGCAGGAGACATGTGCTGTAGGTTTCATGCGTGCTGTGTGCATGTGTCATGTGCACATGTCGTACATGTGATCCCTGGGTACAGAGAGAGAGACAGAGCTGGTTGAAACAGGAGGAGTATGCACAGGTTGTGTGGCTGCAGTCGGGGACTTTGCTGCTGACTGGCTGTCTGCTGGCAGCTTCGCCAGACCCAGGCTTGTAAGTCTTCACAGCCTCTCTATCCCCAGTCCCTGCCACATCCTCAGAGCTCACCCTCACAGGGCCGTTTCACAGCCTTCTTGTATACTTGGGCACATTGCTAAGCCCCTCTGAGCTCTGCCGCATGGGCAGCCTACAAAGTGATTCTCCAGTAAAGAACCTCCTGCCCCAACAGTGGTTATGAAAGTCACTAGAACTTTCTAGGATATGGCATCCCTTTTAAGCCGAGGAGACCTCTGAGGATATCCCTACTGGGCCAGTGGGACCAGTCAATCTCAGCCACAGCAATGTCCCATTACTGAAGCAGGGTGTACTGTGTGGGTGAATAAATGAATGAGCGAATTAATGAGTGCATGAGTGAGGGAATAAATGAGAAAGCAAATGAGTGAGTGAATATGTGAATGAATGAGTATGTGAGTATGTGAGCGTGTGAATGAAAGGGTGAGGAGTATGTGAGTGAATGGGTGAGTATGTGAATGAATGAGTGAGTGAGTATGTAAGTGTGTGAATGAAAGAGTATGTGAGTATATGAGTGAATGGGTGAGTGTGTGAATACATGAGTGAGTGAATAAGTGAGTATGTGGACGAGTGAGTGAGTGAATGAGTGTATAACTAAATGAGTGAGTATATGAACAAGTGAATGGGTGTGTGAATACATGAGTGAGTAAGGATATGAGGAGTATATGAACAAGTGAATGGGTAAGTGAGTGTGTGAATACGTGAGTGAGTAAGGATATGAGTGTATGAATCAGCTCTGGTGAGGACAGCTGGACCTGTGTGCCCAAAGGAAGGTCACAGTCCCCAAACCACAGGCTGAATCCAGCCGACAGCCTCAGCCCACACAGTAGTTATTTTGTTTTAGGTGAATTTGTTGCCAGGTTTTAAAATGGAGAGATTTCACTTTAAAACTTGGATTTCAGACTTTTCCTGAAAAATCAGGATGCCTGCCTTGTCCCTAGTTTCCTGACAACTCCCAGAGGCCTGGCTGCCACAGCACCCTCTGGCCAAGTGGGGCCTGGGAAGGGGGAGGCAGAGAGCCTACCCTGGGCATTTCCACAGCCCCAGTGGTAGGTGGGACATCCCTCACACTCCTTCCCTCCAGCAGATGCTGGTCATGTCCCTTGTCCCAAGCAGTGTCCCTGGCAATGGGGGACACAGCTGTGCATACGACACAGAAATGTCAGCCCTCAGAATGCAATGGAAGAACAGGGTAGCGAGACCAACAGTTCTGTGTGAGCAAGAAAGGGGCTGTAAAGGTCAGTCCCCTGGAAAAGGTCAGGGCCAGGGAGGTGAGGGTCCCTGGAGATGGGTGGGCTCAGTAGGTGACTTTCACATAGGGACCCAAAGGATGGGAAAGGGTAGGGCACACCTGCAGCCACACAGAGCCATCCTTCATTGTCACCCCTCTAATCCATCCTCCCATTGCAGCCCCTCAGGGGCTCTCGGCGTTACAAGCCTTGGTGGCCCGGATATCTAGCCTGCCCAGGGTTCCCAGCCCCAGGTTGCCGAGGAGCCACGCAGACAGCAAATTACAGGCTGGCTGGGGCAGCAGCCTTGGGAACGGCTGTGGTAGACCGGAAGAGCTTGCAGAGGAAGCCTGCTTAGGCCCGGGAGAAATGACGCGGTGAAAACTCACCCTGTCCACCTGTAGGCCCAGGCCTCTGCAAAATCACATATCGGGGCAAGGTCTTGGGGTATCCTGAAGTGGTGGGGTAGATTTGCAGGCATTTGTGCATTTGGTCAATCCAACAGGCTATGGCATTAGGAGCAGTCAGTCTCAGGGCTGTGGCCATGGCCATAGGCACTTGATGTGGAGGGGATTTGGGGTAAGGAAAGGGGTTCAGAGCCAGTGACCCAGCCGAGGAGTGTATCTGGGAGCAGAGGGCAGCCTGCATTTGTTACGCAGTTAGGACCCCTGACTATGAGGACCACCTCCGAGTCCCAGCAGCCCCTGTGCCCTCAACTGTCGATGTGACCGTCTTATTAAATAAGAAACACAGAGCCAATGCAAAGATGAAAGCCCAAGAGGTCAGAGCGATAGCTAAGAGCTAAAAACCTTACCCTTCACTGCCGCTGCTATCTTCCTCAGCAAGAGACCTACTTCCTGTCTGTCTTTTTTATAGACTTTCTATTCTGCCTTCTCATTGGTTGTAAACCCAACCACATGACCTCCTCATCACTGCCTGTCTGTACAGACCTCCAGGTCTTCTATGGTTGGTATTGAGATTAAAGGCGTGTGTCTCCATGCCGGCTATATCCTTGAACACACAGAGATCCGCCTAGCTCTGCCTCCCAAGAGCTGGGATTAAAGGGGTGCACCACCACCGCCCAGTTTCTGCTATGGCTTGCTATTAGCTCTGACCCCCCAGGCAACTTTATTTATTAACATACAAATAAAATCACATTTCAGTACAATTAAAATATCGCCATACTCAACCCCCAGCAGGAGTGGCCGAAAGAGCACATGGCTCCTCGTCACATGAGTGTGAGACATCCGAGAGGGCCGAGCAGCCAGGGAAACAGGAAGAACACAGTGAAGAGGAGGGTCTGATAGCCAGTAGGCAGGAGCACCTATGAGTATGAGGGACAAACCCTTGTGACTCAGCAGGATCAGAAGCCAGGGAGGCCACTGGGAGAGGACAGTGGGCAGGTCCCGCAATAGGAAGCCATTATGGGAGCCTGCAAGGCTTCCTTTGCCTTCCCAGGCTGGGGCTTCCTGTCACTGTTGTGGGCCATATGGGGAAGACATTCTGGTAAGAGTCAGCTCTGAACAGGTGCTTCGGAGCCAGGGTGTGCTGGGCCACCCCTCCCCAGGGGTGTTGTCAGAGGGCACATGTGACATCTTTGGTCTTGAGACCAGTTACAGCTGAGCAGAAGCCTTGGCAAAGGGCAGGGACCAAGCCTGGGCTACCTCTGACCATCCTCCATCCACTCAAGTGGTCTTTCTAGACCATTTTTGTTTTGTTTTGTTTGTTTGTTTGTTTGTTTGCAGACAGGGTCTCACTATGTAGCTCTGGTTGTCCTAGAACTCATTATGTAGACCAGACCAGCCTTGAACTCACAGAGATCTGCCTGCCTCTGCCTCTCAAGTACTGGGATTAAAAGCGTGTGCCACTGTGCCCGGCTAAGAATGACACTCCTAGATGTCCCCATTAGTCATTGGTCAGCCAGTCTAGAGGAGCAATCCAGGCCTCTAGATTCTAGCTGGTTGAGTGATGCCACCCAACCTTGAGAAGGACAGCTACCATTGAGAAGGCTACTGCTCTGAGCCACAAGGAAGTTCATGTCCCCAGGTGTCTTCACTCTGTTCTATAGCCTAGGAAGAGTCACTTGCCCTGAGCCTGTTCCTCACCTGAGTAGTGAAGAACAGCAGAATCTTCGAGAAGATGGATGTGGTATCTGTCCAGAGATATCCTGGGCCTTGGGGCCATTGCTGGCTACAGCTGGGTGGGAGCCTTGACAAAGAACAGGGACCATTCCTGTTGGCACCAGTCCCACCCACTGCCCTCTTTTGGCCTCTCAGACCTCAGCCAGGGCCAGCCCCAGAGGACAGAGGGACAGCAGCTGGGCGTGTCTCAGAGCATTCTCTCCAGAGGGCCCTGTGCCGTGGGAGGCAACCACACCCATTTTAGAACTGAGCACACTGAGGCCAAGACCCCTAAGCTGGGCCTGCACCACAGAGCTAGCTGGGATACTGCTGTGGGGAGGGGTGCAGATGTGCCTCCCATGGGAGATTAGGACCTTCCTCATGCTCCCCAACCCAGTAGCAGGGAATCTAGCCCCTCGGTCTCACTCTGCAGACAGTCTCTGGGATTACAGCCACAGTCCAGGTAGCCACTGAGACCAGCTTGTCCAGGCGCTAACAAGAGACAGTAAGGGTGGACGGAGCCCGAGAGAGAATACAGCTGGAGAGAGTACAGCCCATGTGACAGCCATATGACCTGGCGCCCACGCTCTCTGAGCTTCAGTTCTGTATCTGTACTTGAGGAATGGGCACCTGCTTCCAGGAGTGTGGTTACAGCAGGGTATCCCCTGTTGCAATGAATCTCCCTGCCTGCAGAGAGGTATTCCCTGAATCCCCCTGCGCCTATTGCCTGGAGAGAGAGGCCTTGCCCTCACACAGTCAGCACGTGAGGGCTTCCTTCTTAGAGCTGGGGCAAGTGTGGAGCCCTAACCAGGGCCAGCCCCCCACCTGGCCTCCCCTCAACCTGCTCCAGCCCCTGCTGACCCTCGTATCCTCGGGCAACAAAATTATCATCACTTTTAGTGGGGAAAGGGTAGATAGGATCAGGAATGAGATGCAGCAGAGAGCCATAGGCAATCCCCAGGGAGGGTGTCAACCTCATTCCTTGGGACACATTTCCTTGCCCATACACTGCCAGCATGAACCTCACCTCTACATGGCAGAGGATCTTCAAGATGGAAAGTGGGAAATGGCGTAGGGCCAAGCTTGGTATTAACAGTGAGCAGTGAGCTGTGTGCCAAAGCACATGCCCGCTTGCCATTGGGCACCTCTAGACACAGGATTAACCCTCTGCTCCTTGGTGCCTAGGAAGTGTAAGTGACTGGCATGGGCCTTGGTGAGTCAGCTCATGACCTTGGGCTCTTGCAGCACTCACCCTGGTCAGGGAGGGCTTCATAGAGGTGTTGGCGCCTGAACTGAAGACTGCTCCTGGGAAGCTGTGTGCTTGGCTCAGGGGCCTGGGTGCAGAATCACCGAGTAAGGTTCCAGCAGGCTTGTGCCCAGCTGATGTGTGGAGTCTGGGCAAGCAAAGCGTCCCCTCTTGGGACCAGCATCATGCCCTCGTAGCACAAAGGGATGAGGAGAGGGTGGCCGGTACCTGGCCTTGCCCTGTGCCAGCTCTCAGCTATGTGGGCAGCGGTGTGGTCCTGCCTTCAGGCAGGAATCTTCCCTTCCCCACTGCTACCTCCTTGTCATCTTGGACAACATTATTGTGTCCCCCCCCCCTACACACTCCCTTATCTCCCTCCTGCTAAAGGATCTCAAATATGCACCCCGATAAGGCAGCGCGGGCCTTGCTTCCCAGCTCCTTCCCAATGCCCGCCTCTACTATACCCAGAGTAATTAAGATAAATGCAGCTGATAATGTGCGCCGTATTCTTAAGCACACCCTCTGGGCCACATCTCAGATATAATTTTACCTGCAGAGGTTTATCTGAGTGCTCGGGTAACAGTTTGTAAGGAAAGCGGCGGCGTTTGAAGAAACAGGAAAGGGGAATCGCTGAAAGAAACATCAAGGCAATGTTACTGCAGCCCCTCCCCGGGCCGCTGGGCAGCCCAGGCAGCTGAGAGAAAAGGGATGCCCCACCCCTCCAGGGATGCTGGGGCCAGCCGGGATCTGGGGCTCGGATCTCTCCTCTAGTTCAAAGGGGTCCTGGCCTGCTGAAACCCATACCCAACACAACAGCACCAAGAGGCTTTGCCAGGAGCCCGGGCAGGGGAGAACCCTGCTCATGCTACCTACGGCCCTTGCACATGGACAAGGGAGCCAGGGTCTGGTACTCTAGCCCCAGGGTGCTGATGGCAGAATATGGGTACAAAGACCAAGGACAGGGTCGATTGAGTTTCGCCACAGGCTGAACAAGTGGAGACAGAGCTGTTCAAGTACCTGGGACCAGCCAGGATGGAAAGGGTGAGAACCAGGTGCTGAGACAAGGACTCTAGGCTTTGTTGGGTGTAAGAGAGGCAAGGAAGGACCCCATGCTGCCTGCATTTATATCACTGCTTGGCAGTGTTCCCATTGTGTCATCTTGGGCAAGTCACAGACCTCTGTGAGCCCTTATTTCTGTCATCTATAGCTGTTTGTTGTCTATCTTTACAGTAACCTGGAAGCCATGAATGAACCACACCTCATGCCTGCCTGTCACAGCATCTGGTGCAAGTATTGACTAGTGGATGAGGGATGAACAGATAGATGATGGACTGATGGATGGATGGATGGATGGATGGATGGATGGATGGATGGATGGATGGATGATGGGTAGATGGATGATGGATGGTAGATGCATGGATGATGGATGGATGAATGATGGATGGGTAGATGGATGGGTGGATGAATGATCAGTGAGTGGATGATAGATGGTAAATGGTGGATGCATGGATGATGGATAGATGGGTGGGTGGATGAATGGATGGATGGAGTGCCCTGGAGTGAGTGAGCACCAGGACTCACATGCAGTGAGAGCAAGCAAGGGGCAAAATGCCAAGCGGAGGCGTGCTCAGGAGCAGAGCACACTGGTGGGAGTGCTCATTTTGAGACCTGCTCTTCGGGGCTGACAGGTGGTTTGCAACCATGGCCCTGAACAGGCTAGGAGCCTCAGGTCTGACAATTCCTGGGATGCCCAGTAGCTAGTGTGCAGCTGTGGCAGAATGGCTGGCACCACCCTCGCCACCAGTGGGGCTGTCATTTACTCTCTCTGCTTCAAGACACATTGGAGAGAAGCAGTAAGCTCCCTTGGGGCTCCGCTGTCACGTAGGAACAAGCAAGGATCCTCTGGAGGAGACAGCGCACCCCACATTCTAACACACTGTCCCCTCTCTTTGCAGCCAAGAAGGTCCTGTTCCTCGGGCAGTTGTTCAGAAACCCAGTGAGGGGCTCCAGATCCCCAGGTATGTGATGAGCATAGCTAGAGTGCGTATGGGGAGCCGTATCCCTGACTGGAGGAGGTGCCTTGTCCCTGAGGCTCCCTCCACCCCAGCACACCACTCTTGTCTCCTGCCCAGGCAATCACTGGGGATGCCACCTGGCTAGCCTTCTCCTGAGCCAGGCCATCTGACAGGCAGTGTGAAACCAGAGCTCTGAGCAGGGTAGATGGCAGCATTGCCTGGGACACATGGCTCTAGCAGACAGCTCTGACAGCTCCTGGAGTATGTAGTGACCAGGGCACAGCTGTGTAGACTGGCCCGCACCACCCACCCACCAGTGGACTCAGTTATGCCCTAGGATGCCTTCCTGAAGCCAAAAGGTTCACTAGGAGCCCCACCTCCTCCTCAGCCCTCAGCAGGGGCTCCTGCTCTTAGATGGTAGTGTCACTCATCAGGTGGGGGCTTCATGGAGGACGCTGAAGCTTATGGCTGCTTACGTCCCCTCCCACCTAGTCCCTGGGAGTTTCTGGACCCCAGTGATATGGCTGAGTTCTGGAAAAGACTGGGAGGTGTCCCTCTGGAGGACCCACCCCCTTCACTAGCGGTGAGGCCTCGGGAAAGTTGCCTGGGTTCCTCACCCGTAGTCAGCGGTGACAGAAGCAATTCTGACTGTCTGAGCCCCTGTGAGGACTAAGGAGTCACATTCAGCAGCAAGGTGCTGGTATTAACACCATCAGCCCCATCGCATAACCAGTCAACAAACAAGTCTTTCCCAAGGACCCAGTTGCCCATCACAGTGAAGCCCAGAGAAGGGAAGGAGGCCTTCCTCCAGGTGGGCAGGCTGGAGAGGAACCTAGATGTGGCAGATGAAGTCCTGTGTTGTCCCATCCTGTCCCCACAACCCCAACCAAGTCTACCCTGCTCTCTGGTCTTCTGTGGTTGCTTCCCGACGTGAGTGGTATGCTGCCCACTGCTGGTGGACACTGGAACTCCATCTACCCTGAAACTGTGGGACAGGCCATGTTCTAAATTAGCGGGGCATTTCCTGCCCAGCAGGTAGCTACTGGGACTCCTCTGCAGAGGCAAGTGGTCTTCTCTGATACTCAGACCCCTCTCCCTTTCCCATTTTCTCCCTCCACTTTTCACCATACCTCCCTAATATCCCTGGCTCCATTTGTCAGGGACCCTGCTCTCCGAGGCAGTCACCCTCTTTTCTAAGACAGGGGTTTCTGTAACAGCCACATAAGTGATTGCTGCTTCTGACCTAGACACAGTCTCCATAGGAGGCTTCAAAGTCCAGCATGGGCTCCCTGTCTTCCCCCAAGATCCAGCCACCATGAACTCATTTGTGTCTTTTCCTTGCAGGCTCCAGGCAGGACCATGAGTATAGGCTTCCCTGAGCCCCACCAGGGGGTGAGGATGGCCACCCAGCCCATTACCTGGGCTCCTCCTCCAACCACTGCCTCCTCCTAGCACCCGGGACGGTGGGGCCATGCCAGGAGAGCGGCCCCCAACTCTGCCCAGAGACTTGCAGCCCTGCCAAGTTGCCAGCGGCCTGGGGTGCCCCTCTCAGCACCCGCTCAAGGACCACAGCTCTGCCAGCAGGACCACCCAGGACATGAGAGATGAAGGCAACAAGGCCCAGGCCCAGTGTTCCCCTGAAGCCCGGCTGAGTCTGGCCAAAGAGGTGAAGCCAGAGGACAGGCTACGGAGAACGCAGGCCCCAGCAGGACAGAGCTCTGTGCAAGCTTACTCATGGCTGCCCAGCAGGATGGAGAGCAGTCGCCCACAGCTCCACAACCTAAGCACTTCAAGGATCAGCTGCATCCTGGATGAGCCACCTAAGGACTTACAGCATGAAGGCCCCCAGGTGTCGGAGACCAAGGCTCCTCGGGTCCAGAAGACCAGAGCCCGCCGCAGGCCCAGCATCCCAAGGGCTGAGGCCCTCCCCTCCCCAGAAGAGAATGGCCCCCAAAGGTGCTTTCAGGAGGCCCCTTCCAGCTTTACCTCCACCAACTGTACCTCACCAAGTGCCACCCCTGGGCCCTTGCCCCAGAGGGCCCCCCAGAGCAGTGGCACCAGCCCCCATAGGCCTGCTTCGGGCCCGAACGTCCAGGCCATTGGGACCAACCCCTGGCCTCCTGCTGCTGAAAACAGCTTCCCAGGTGCTAATTTTGGAGTCCCCTCTGCAGAGCCCAAGCCCTTCCCTGAAGGCAACAGGCCTAGCAGCCCCCAGGGGGTCTCTGTCCCCTACCCCTTCCCCGTAGAAATGGCCCAACATGAACGAGCAGCTGAGACAGTGTTGTACACCTTCCACCAGCCCCTGGTAGCGTGGACTGAGGAGGCCCTGGGTACGAACCCTGCCTACCCATCCCTGTCCTGCAACCCAGGCCAGTCCGGGGGAGTCAACACGCCCAGTGATCTTGGAGGTGCCCTCTCCCCACCTGGTGCTGCTCACTTGGTCCCTAGCCTCTTCCATGACAGTTTGCACAAGAGCCTGACCAAAGGCCTTCCTGAAGGGCCCTCTCCAATTCATGATGGACTGGGGAGTCCCAGGGGTCCCCCAAATCCTCCACCTCAGAGGCGCTTTCCAGGGCAGGGGTATGGAGCTAATGGGGTGGGTACCAGCCCAGTGCCTCTGGACACAGAGCTGCCCGCCCCTGGACCACCCCCCACCCATCTGCCCCAGCTGTGGGATTCCTCAGCAGCTTCTTACCCCACATCCACCCTCAACCCTGCAGTTGCTGCCAGAACTGCCTTCTTTGAAGGCCAGCAGCTCTGCCTTCCCCAAAGTCCTCCCCTGCCCTGGTCCCCAGTGCTTACGACCCCTGGGCCAAATTCCCACCAAATGGGGGTGCTGAGCCGACTGACATACCCCAGGGGGTCTTCTGAGTGGCAGGGGGACAGCCAGGGAGCCCTGGGTGCTTTGAATACAATCCCCAGGCCTGGGGAGACGCTGTCAGCTCTCAGGAGCAGCCCAGGACAGCCAAGCAGTTCCCCAAGGCTGCTAGCCTATGGTGGGCTAAAGGACCCTGGGACCCAGCCCCTGTTCTTTGGGGGAACCCAATCCCAGGTGTCACCTCAAGGGGCCCTCAGCCTGCCCCCACCCAGGGTGATGGGAGCCTCTCCCAGCGAGTCCCCTCTTCCCTCACCTGCCACCAACACGGCCAGCAGCAGTACCTGTTCATCCCTGTCGCCACCATCCAGTAGCCCAGCCAACCCCAGCTCTGAGGATAGCCAGCAACCTGGACCCCTCAGGTCCTCAGCCTTCTTCCTGCCCCCCACCCATTCCCAGGAGACCAGCAGCCCCTTCCCTTCCCCAGAGCCCACACATACCATCCCCACATGCTACCAATCAGAGTCGGCCAAAGCCTTCCCTCTCCCCACAGAGGGACCAGGAGCTGAGGATGCCTTCAAGAGCCTGGAGGGAGCCCCATTTCCCCACAAGAGCCCCTCACTGGGCAGAGACAGGTTGCAGGGATTTCCTCCGGAGCCACCACCATACTCTGCCCAGCACTTCTCCCTGAGCAGCGCCAGCCTGGACCAGCTAGATGTCCTGCTGACCTGCAGACAGTGTGATCGCAACTACAGCAGCCTAGCAGCCTTCCTGGAACACAGACCATTCTGCAGCCTGCTGCTAGCCAAGACCAAGGATGGCGCCCTGCGGCCCCCAGGGCTCTCCACACCCACCACCACCTCAAAGGCTCCCACCGATGCACACTCAGGCTTGCTTGAACACAACCAGGCTGCCCCCTTCCTGCTACCCAGAGATGATCAGGGGGACAGCAAAGAGGACTCCCTGAGAACAAGCTTCCTGCCCACTGGCCTGGCTGTCACCCCCTTCCCACTCCCCACCTCGGACCTTGACATGGAGGATGATGCCAAGCTGGACAGGCTTATCACCGAGGCACTCAATGGCATGGAGTACCAGTCAGACAACCCTGAGATAGACAGCAGCTTCATTGATGTCTTTGCTGATGAGGAGCCTTCAGGCTCCAGGGGGCCCAGTGCTGGGCATTCCCTCAACACACAGGTGGGAGCAACTCCCAAGAATGCTGCCCAGCCCCAGCTCCCATCCAGAGCTGTCATACCAGAACCCCAAGCTCCCTGCACCGGAGACAGGGGCTGCCCAGCCCGAAACAGGCCCAAAACCCGCTCCCTGGGCTTGGCATCTGCAGAAGCAGATGCAACCACCCTGGTCAGGCAGCAGAGGAGAGGGAAGCAATTCAAGTTGTTTCGGAAAGAGCCAGGTGTGACCAAGGGCACTAACAACCCTGCCAGAGCCATCTGCCTAAGGCCAAGGAAGAAGCGCCACAGTGCTGAGCGGCCCCGGCCCCAGGACAGTAGAAGTCAGGCTCGCAGAAGTCAGGCTCGCAAGGTCTATGCTCATGCAGACCACAGCATCCCTAGAGCCACCTCTAAAGAGACCAGGAGCTCCAAGCACTTGCAACTGCCTTCTGGGAAGGACCCCAGGAAAAGGAGGGGGCGAGGAGGCTCATGGAATAAGGAGCTCATCCACAAGATAGTACAGCAGAAAAACAGGTACCACAGGCGGCAGACACCACGTGGCCAGGTCTCCCATGTCTCTCTGTTGCCTGCAAGACCACCTAGCACCCAGAAGGGCAGGCTTAAGGGGCAAGGCTGTGCCTCTGAATCTGAGGAAGAGGGTGATGCTCAGCAGCAGGATACAGAGGGTCCCGTCCAAGACTGTTCCCGCCACAGCCGTCACCGGTGGCGCCAAGGCAAGAAGAGAAAGAAAGAAGATTTGGCCCAGGACCCAAGAAAGGTCGTGAGGCAGGAGGCTGGTGGAAATGGGGGCTCCCTGACTCCAGAGAGAACACCCAGCCTCTTGCGGAGCTTGGATGCTAGAGAAGTCCCTGTGGAAAGAGGCCCTGAGCAGACCGATCACCCCACAGAAGCCCCAAAGCATCCTCCACAGGTCCTCACCACCACCAAGACCCAAGAGGAAAACCATGCCGTTCTGGGCTTCCCCCAGGAGGTCAAAAAGCCTGGTGTTGCTGCCGAGTTACACCGTGACACCACAGAGCTCAAAGAGAGGTCCAGTTCTCTAGCTCGCTGTGGTGGGGAGAGCCCCAGACCCACCGCTTCAGTGCCACCACAGGCTGGCAGCCCCAGGCCATCGGGAAGCCACCCCGAAACACTATCAGGAAAGAGCATGCCAGCGCCAGATGCGGGCTCTCTGCTGGATACTTCCGGGTACCTGCAGTGCCCCAGCTTGCATACTAGAGAAGACTCCTCTGCTTCCCAGCCTGGAGGGTGCCTGGCACCCACTGATAAGGTGGCAGATGCTTTCTACACTGAATCTAGAATCCCAGTCTTCAAGAACTCTGGTTCTGGTTGTGACCCTGACCACTGTGACGAACACTCTGTAGGGTGTCCAGCTGCCAAAGGAGGACCCCTGCCTAACAGTGACACCCCCTGTGAATTGTTCCTTGGACCCAAGGAGCTAGCTAACTGCTTCCCTGAAGATTTGTGCTCCAAGCCGCCTTTAACTCTGGACACACTGCCTGCCCCCAGCTGCTACCTTGGCCAGGATAGTATGGAGACTCTTGAGTCAACACCACCAAAGAATCCACCCTACCCAGTTGAAACAGACCCAGGCAAGGTGCATTCACCACTGACCTTGGAGTCCACATCCCTGTTTGCAGGGCTACCTGAGGATGGATTTGACCCACCGCTCTACGACAGCTTGTCCGCAAACAGGGTCACCCACGTACCACTGGTGTGTGCTGACCCTCTCCCTAAGAAACCTCTGACAGACCCCCTGTACCCCTCATTCTTGCTGCTGGAGGAAGTTTCTCCAGGGCTGCCTGGCCTCTCCAAGGGAAAAACACTCAGCAAGAAGTGTCCCTTTGAACAAACGGTACCTCCCAGCCCTCCTCCTGGGCCTGAAAAGGGGAGCGACTGTAGTGTCCCCCCCATGAGCAATCTGTGCGAGGATGAACTAGAGATCAAAAGATTGGTGACTGAATTGGAAAGCCAACTACAGGGCCAAGGGAGTACACAGGGGACCTTGGGAGCGCCTGAGGAAGCTGTACATGAAGGCAGGATGGACCCAAGCCCAAGGCAGGCCTCCCTGCTGCCTACACCTCAGGCCACCTCACCCCACAGAGACGTCCTCTCAGCAGCCAGCCTTGCAGGTCTTGAGGGATCAAGTTCACAGCAGGAAGGGGCCCTCGGGGACCCCCCAAAACAGTGGTCCTACATAGCCTCTTGCCACACAGGCAAAGCAGCACCTCCCCCAGGTACCCAAGAAGACCCTGGTTCTGGGGCTCCTCTCAGTCCTGCAGGTTTCAGCCTCAGTTTTCAGACAGTGCCGGAGGCCCGCATGTCCAGCACAGACACTCAGGTCCCCCTAAGTGACCATCTGCCCGACTCCAGCAGGCAACAGACACTCCTGCTGCGTGCTGAGAGGTCAGCCGAGTACAGTCCAAACCGTGAGCTTTTGTTTTCTAAAAACAGTGAAGCTTCTGGGACCCAGGAGAATGTCCCACTGCTGCTTCCCAGTGGACACACAAGAGGGCATTCTCCGGACCCTTGTGAGACCCGAGAGCCCTGCCCAAGTTCCTCTGCGCCAGAAGGATTCAACAGCTCCAATGCCTATCTGGCCCTAGAGCCCAACTTGATGCTCAAGGGCGATGAGGGTGTCACCTCCCCTCCAAGTGTTAGTCCCAGCCACGACTCTAAGGGACACCTTGAGGACCAAGCAGGAAGTCCCATAGGAACTATGCTTACCAACCCCATTGCAAAGGATCCTGGCTTTAAGGGTGAGTCTGTACTTGCAGGGGCCTCTCCACTATCCACCCTCCAGAGTGACAAGGCTTGGTCCCATTCCATGCCAGATCCCTCTTGGGTGGCCAGTGCCCCCCTTGGACAGAGGCTCCAGGAACCAGCCTGCTGCTCCTTCCCTCTGCTCCAGGTCCTGGATGCTAGAGCCAAGAGTGAAGACAATACCCAGGGCCTTCAGCCTGGGGACCCCTTGGAGGCCAGTGTGAAAGGGGGCTCGTCTGGGGCTATAAAGATGTCAGCTCTAACTACAGACATCCGAAAGCAGCTGAGGTCCAAGGCAGATGGACATCTGGGCTCACCAGGTCAATCTGAAAAGACCAAGGGCCAAGGTCAAGCTAACAGACTTCGGCCAAATAACCGGAGGGGCCTGGGGAACCCAGACACACTCACCAAGGTTGGGGCCCATTTGGAAGTTAGGCTGGCCAGGAGCAGAGGGCCACGTCAGGGGAACAGAGCAGCCCGGGGCTTTAGGAGGCAAGCACTGCCCTCCACAAGCCCCACCCACCCTGACGGCACAGCCTCAGTTTCCATCCTGACTGCATTCCCTCTCCAGGTGGGGCCTGCACAGAGAAGCCCAGAGAGGGCAGCCCGCCCACAGCTGCTGTTTAGCCAGGAGAGCCCAGGTCCTTCCAACAGGGACCTGGCCACTTGTGCCCTCTCAGCCATCTCCCCAGCCACACCTACTCCCGATGACCTTGAGCCCCTACCCCAGGAGGACCCTGGGGCCAAAGTCAAGCCTGTTGGGCCACCAGCGCCTGCCTCCTACAGAGACCTACCCAGCCCCTACCATCAGCCAGCCTATCCTGTCTTGGCACCTCTGGGACAGGCCAGTCACGGCCAAGCCACGAAAGATGTTGGGCCCCTAACTCCTACATCACTGATAACAAGCCACTGTGGCTCTGAAGAGGCTTTATCCCACCAGTCACTCTTGGGAGCCAGCAGTCCCAAAGACCCTCCCTCGGGCACACTTGACCCCATCAGTTTCTCAGACCCTGTAATACTTGACAGGGACAGCCCCAAAGGCATCACAGTAAGAACACTAGAAGATTCTGGAAAAGAGGAGCTGAGGACATCTCCTGCCCATGCCACTGCTCCTCCCCCAGGGGGTCCCAGCTCCCCCAAAATAACCATCAAAGCTGCCCCTCTGACCAGCACTCCCACCAAAGATGACCTAGATTCAGATGAGAGACCGGAGGTGCCAGACCCCCACCGCATGGGAACCCCACCTCTCAGCAGCCCAGAAAGGACATATTTCGAGGACCCTTTCTTAGGGCCCCAGAGCAGCACACCCTGTCCTGGCCCCAGGGAAAGTCATAGCATTATAGCTGTGCCCACAGACCTCGCCATCCTGGGGACTACAGGACCAGACTCTCGGATCTGCCAAGAAGATGAGGCAGCAGCCAGTATGGAGGAACAGGACAACCCAAGAATACCCAGGGCAAGACACTGTGATGTGACCAAGGTACTCAGTGCCCGAGGAGTGCCTACAGGACTCCACTTGACCCTGGCAGCCTCTCTGAGCTGCACAGCCCCCGACTTCAAGTCCAAATCTCCTCAACACCGCATCGGTACCTCTCATCATTCTCCTCAGAAAGGCCCCTTCAGTCCCCAAGAGTCTAAACGGAGGCCCCGAGGCTTGAAAAAGAAGCCAGCACCTACAGAGAAGACCCCAGCTGGGCTACCCATGACCTGCGAACTCTGTTCAGCTTCTTTCCTCTCCAGAGCAGGCCTAAGCCGGCACAAAGCCAGGAAGCACAGGCCTCCAAAGGAGGCTAGCTCCCAGCTGAGCCCCGTGATCCCGCCAGTTTGCCAGCCTCCAGACTCCGTGACCCAAGCATGCCAGACCCCTAGGAAGAAAAGCTGCAAGGTGCTTGGGAAAGGGAGACCAAGTCACTCACCTCTGGGCCCTGGCCAGTCTTCTGGGTCACCTTCCCTCCAGACTTCTACAACACCAGAGGACACCGTGGGTCCTGAGATGTTGAAGGTGACCAGTGAGAAATCTGAGGGACCCAGGACAGCAGACAGTCCTCTCAACCAGCAACCACACACCCCAGGCCTGATTGAGCAAGGAAAGGGTACAAAGATTCCAGCCTCAAAGCCAAGAAGACGGGATGGATGGCGAGCAGACCAGCTCCTTCTCAACCAGGTAGAAATGAGAGGCCAGAGACGAGGTAGAGAGGCTGCTGATTCCCCCAGCCATTCAGAGAGAAGATCCAACAGGAAAGGGGGAAAGCTGAGAATGAGGAGGGAGAAGCATGGTCCTGGAGATACTGCCCAGGTGACTTCAGACTTCTCAGATCCATCAGCCACATGTGGCGATCATCTCATCCCTCTGAGCCTCTCGCCTGAGGGAGAATCCCCCACAGTGGGGCCCAGAGCTCTGGAGGATGCTGCAGACATGGACACAGGGCCGCTGTGTACAGAAGAGATGCCGGCACAGAAGGCCCCCCAAGAGTGGCGAATCTGTCAAGGGATGATAGAGGGGGAACATCCAGTAGAACAGAAGGCAGCCTGGGCACAGTGGTTCTGGGGACCAGGAGAGGCCAGGGCACTGGCTATTAGTGGAGAACCATCACAGGCTGTTGAGAGCCAGCCTGCAGAAGACAGCAGAGGAGCCAAGGGTAGCTCAGATGGAGGCACTGGGAAGGGGACCTCTGACTTGCCTGACAGCACACACAGTCTTGAAGTGGACAGCGCCATCAGCAGCTGCCCCCGGGGTCCTGTCAATGACCCAGAAACCCAGAGTGGAGTTCTGGAGTCCAAAGGCACCACTCCTGAAGCCCCCAGCCCAGGTCAAAGGGAGCCCCCAAACTTGTTTGATGACGAGATATCCTTCTCTCAGCTCTTCCCCATGGATGGCCGCCTTACTCAAAAGAAGAACCTACGTGTCTATGGGAAGCGCTGCAGAAGACCAAAGTGCTCACCACCAAAGGAGCCCAGCACTGAGGTGGTAGCCAATGCCTCACCCTTCTCCACACGCCTGCCCACAGATCTCAGTGACTCAGGCTCTCTCTGCCTGTCCCGTGAGGAAGAGGACCTGTGGGATGATGAAGCCATGAGTTTGCCTGAGTCCCTCCTCCTGGATGGGCTCCTGAGCAGTAAGGCACCTGGCATTGACCCCTGGACCCCCAGCTTCAGCCTGTGGGCCCTGGAACCCAACAGGGAGGCCAGCTATGTGGAGGAGGCGCCTTCCTGCTTCAACGAGAACCAGGATGAGTGGTCCGAGGCCATCCCCCAGCTGCACATGGTCCCAGCAGCCTGGCGAGACCTGGAGCTGTGTAGCCCTGCCTGTGAAACACCCTCTTCCCTTGGAGACATGAGCCCGGAGCCCCCTAACCTGGAGAGAGAACATGATGCCGGTAGGCTTCCCGGAAATGCCAGCCTGCCCCCGCTTTACGTTAAAGACTTCGAGGTGCTCAGCACCCAGCTAGAGTTACAGGATCTGTGCTTTCTAGGACCCTGTGATGGCCTTGCTGACCTCCCCAACCCAGGCATCTCAGACTTCCAGAGCGCAGCAAATTCACAGGGGCCTCCAAACAAAAGAATGGAGGAAGCTGCCAGGGCCAGAGGAGCCAAAGGTAGAGAGCGGCCAGGGAAAGGCAGGAGGGCCTCTCACAAGTGCAAGGTGTGTTTCCAGCGCTTCCACAGCCTGGGTGAGCTGGATCTACACAAGCTGGCACACAGCCCCTCACCGCCCCCCACTTGCTATATGTGCGTGGAGCGCAGGTTCAGCTCCCGGGAGCTTCTTCGGGAGCACCTGTGGGAGAAGCATGTGCAGGGCAAGGCGGGGCCGTGGGCCTGCGGCATGTGCCTGAAGGAGGTGCCCGACGTCTGGATGTACAACCAGCACCTGCGGGAGCATGCAGCCCGCTTCGCCCGAAATGGACAGGCCCGGCGAGCCCTGGCAGACCTGCCAGGGTGCGTGGAAGAGGAGAGCACTCTCACTCACTTCCTGAACAGCATTGTGGAGCAAACATCTAAACCCCAGAGGACCACGCACTCAATTGGCAAGGCCAGCAGGGAGGCATCGGAGCAGGAAGGAGAAGCAGGGAAGAAAACCCCAGGGAGAAGAGTGAAGCACAAGGTGCCCGCCTCGGTCACTCCCAACCAAGATGGTGCCTTGCCGTCACTCAGTCCGGCAACCGAAGGAGGCAGCCCATCCGCTCTGACCGGCAGCTCTGCCATCTGCTCTGGCTCTGCCAAGACGCCCCCAACTCCATCCCCAGACCCTTGGTCCCACAGTGAGTCCCTGCTCCAAGCGGTCCCAGTGCATGAGGACTGCAAGGACCCCTCCCGGGACTGCCACCACTGTGGGAAGCAGTTCCCCAAGCCCTTCAAGCTGCAGCGCCACCTGGCGGTGCACAGCCCACAGCGCGTCTACCTGTGTCCCCAGTGCCCACAGGTCTACCCTGAGCACTGGGAGCTGAGGGTGCACCTGGGCCTGACCCACGGGGTGGAAGAGGAGAGGGAACTACCACACATGCCTCTCTATGCCTGTGAGCTCTGCGCCAATGTCATGCATGTCATCAGGAGGTCCTTTGTCTGCAGCTCCTGCAACTACACCTTTGCCAAGAAGGAGCAGTTTGACAGACACATGGACAAGCACCTGAGGAGCGGCCAGCAGCCCTTTGCACTCCGAAGTGTTAGGCGGCCAGGGGTTCCTGGGAGGAAGACCCAGGTCCCCCAGGACGTGCTACCCAGCAAGCAGCACAGGGTGGTGGCGCCCTCCAGCCCCTCTAAGCCCAGCGCTGACAGACTCCCATCCACAAGCAGCCCTACTCCAAGTGATAGCTGCCTCCCTGCACTACCCCTGATCTGTTCAGAGACAGCCCCTAGCCCCATCCTGGACCAGCCCAGTTGTCAAGAGAGGCCTGTGGACCAGGCAGACCACTCACCCAAGGGGAACAACCCACCATTGAATGGCCAGGACCTCCCACCTCCTTCTCTGTCTCCTTTCTCGGCTGCCTCGGCTGAAGGTACAGGTGGCCGCAAGCTGGACAGAGCCCTGGAGAAACCAGAAAATGAGGCTTCCTCAGGCAGCCTCGAGCCACATAAGTGGCAAACTCCCCCAAGAGAAAAGAGAACCCTTCACCTGTTCTCAGGAAAACACAGGAGCCCAGGCACCCGAGGCAAGTGTGCCCCTGGCTGTTCCCCAGGAGACCCCTCCAAGCTCCAGAAGGAGAGGCTAATGATCACACACCACATAGTACCTGAGGGGAGAATTGAGGTTCCCTCCCAGAAGGGAAATGCCACCAAACCAGTGGCCAGCTTGAATTCTTCCAAGCACAGATCAGCAGCGCCCCCCAGCAAAGCACTAAAGCTATCAGCACCACCAAGAAAACCTACAGGGATGGGGACCCCAGCATCTGGAGAGCTGGTCCAGAGTCCTGAGAATAGGGTAAAACCCAGCACTTCTAAAGCTAAACTGAGACCCAACTCTCAGGGCACTGAGGGTCTACAGTCTGGTACTCAGACAGGGGGTGGCAGCCAGCCCCAGCCAACCAGTGGGCAGCTCCAAAGTGAGATGGCCTCGACCCCCACTGAGCCCAGCTGTCCTAGCTGGGGGAGCTCCACCCCTGACCAGCCCCCACCTCAAGCCCACACCAAGGGCAGTGCCAGGGGGCCCAGAGAAGCTGATCATCAGGGGGTCCAAGTGCATTCAAGTCCCAGGGAGAAAAGAGAAAACAATGAGAAAAAGAGAAAGGGCCAGGCCCTGGGACTGGCCAGGCATGGAAGCCTAGGAGGCATGGAGAGAGCCCCCTCAGCCCCTGACAAGTCATCCAGGGCCCCTCGAAAGCAAGCAACTCCCAGCCGAGTTCCCCCTGATAAGTCCAGACCTAGTAACCAGAGCGGCAGGACAAGGCCACAGCCACCATCACAGAAGAGAGGGGACCTGGGCCACACTTCTGAAAAGGATCCATTCCCCCAGGCAAGACCCCTGTCCAGGCCCTACAAAAGGGTCAGAGCTGTCTATGGTGTTGAACACACGGAGCCCCGAGACCACCGGACTGCAGAGGCCCAGAGCGACCTCCTCAGCCAGCTGTTTGGGCAGAAACTGACCAGCTTCAAGATCCCTCTGAAGAAAGACAATTCCCAGTAACCCACAAGAGAAGATGCCTGGGAGCCCAGCTGATGGGCTCCTGTCTGGCCTTCGGAGTTAGAGGCAGCTCGATTTGAGACCACTCATCTGTTTCTCTGCCCCTGACTTCCCACCAGATTCTCCACCAGATTAGAGAGCTGAGGGTGCTTCTGGGAACAGGGCTTTGTGCTGGAAGGCGAGGGTAGAGGGAAGGATCTCAACCCCCTTGAGATCGCGCACCTGCTTTCTTGGTACCAAGTACTTGAAGAAAGCGGCTCACAACCCGTCCTGTTGGCCAGGTGCCTCGGGCTGTCAGACTCGTAGTTGAAGGTTTGCACAAGGTCCCCCACCTCCTAGCAGGAAAGCACATTGAGGCCGTCAGCCAGCCAAACGGTGGCAGCTGCCTCGTCCTGCTGCTGTTGCTAAGATTCCAAAGTGACCTTAGAAGTCACATGGGAGAGGACCATGTTCTCTACTTGGGCCATTTCTGAGCCACCTGGTCCTTGAGAGGGTGACAGGACCATCCTCCCAACCACAAAGTCAGGCTGGCCTCCAGATGCACTGCGCATGTTTCCAGCACCTTGCCCCCAGGGACTGGGTTCCCGTAGGGAACGCAGAGAAAGCAGCACCTTGGCCAGTGCCCAATGGATCCCTCAGCCCTATGGCCCCTTCCCAGTGCCTTCCTCCCCTCTGGGGCTCCGTCTCTAGGTCCCAGAAAGCCTGATCCAAAGGTTCTGGTGCTATTCCCATGCTGTAATGTGAATACAGGCTCCCTAGTCTTATTTGAACCACGGGATAATTAGGGTGGGGAGACCTACAGCCCGGGTCTTGATCCTCACAGGTCTCCCTAGTTGAGCTCCAGTCCCAGGGTCCCAGCAGTGAAGGGACCCTCAAGGCTGGGCTGTGGGTGTGGTTTGTGCACTGGCATGAGCCTGCCAACTACACACCTGCCAATATAGCGTTGTGTATCAAAATGGGCAGGAGGAGATGCTTCCCCTTTCTCCTAGGGAGTCTTAGAGATTCCTGGCTTGTTTTGTTGTGTAGTTTTTAGCTTGGGTGCAATGTGAGTGTCAAAAGGTTTTATTTTGACATTTTAAACAAGACCAAACCAGGCCCAAACTGCCTCCGTAGAAGGTGCTGGGGTCTTTCAGAATGCCTCTTTCCAGTGGATAAAGACGTGGGCAGGGGGGGGGGCCTGAGGTCGTACTGTTAAAGTCACAGCTAATTCGTCTTTTCAAATATATTCCCACTATTTTCGCAGAAACCTCTTGTCTCTGTGGTATCTGTCCTTGCTCCTGCTTCCCCCTGGAGCCCATAGGTGGCTTGGAAAACATTTGCTTTGGTGGTCGTTTCCCAGGGCCACTGTACACTATGGGCCAAACCAAAGTTGTGGGGACACATAAGGCAGGACCCAGGAGGGACTGAGGGGGACAGGGATCCTCTAAGATGGATTTAGGGAAACAGAGAAGTGGATGAGGGGGCATAAACAGGACCAGGGAGGGGCAGGGGAGGGATTTGACCATACAGGGCCCTCGCTAGTAGAGTTTGGGCTGGTGATGCTCAGCAGAGTGACTTGCAGGGTCTGAGTCTTAGAAAAGGTCTGAAGGGCTCCAACCAGACCCACTGTTCTGCCGTCCTTCATCTTGGCGGGGTTCAGGTGGCACCCTAGTTAGCAGCAGCCCCCTCGCCTAGGACGAGGTTGAATTACTGGTCAGATGTCACAGACTGGTGGAACTCTGCCCTCTCGCACACCCTTAGGGCCTGACTTTGAGAACAGATTCCTGGAAACATAGGCTTGACATGAGCAGGCCTAACCCTGTCCATGCATGCCATCCTGTGACCCCTAGACACACATAGGGCATAATCCCAGCCTGACCACCAGGTGGCAGCATCCACCCAACCAGGGAGCCTGACTAGCCACCTGAGCACAAAGGCAGCCCTCCGGAACCTAGTGGGCTTCAAAGTGCTGTGGACAGAGATAGGGATCTCCAAACACAGATGCTTCTGGTAGGCGGGTACCCTGTCTGCACCAGCAAGCACACATTGCACACATGGCCCACACATGAGTGTTCACACGCGCACAGGCACTCTCTGAAAGCACACCTGCTCAGCCTCCAGGACACATCCAGGTGCCCACTGCCTGCCCGGCAAATACTGATACCTGTGATTTGGAATGCATCTGGCAGCCAGGGGCCTGGCTCTAGGGAAGCCCTGGGTAGGCTTCCCTGAAGACTACATTGAAATGAGAGCCAAGAAACAGTGAGTTACCCGGAAGGGGGCTGCAGAGAGAACCCACCCTAGGAATCATCAGGGCCACTATCACACAAACATGTCCCTTGTCCTTAGGCAGGGCCGCTTCACCCCTGAGGCTCTGAGGCCTCTTCTGGCTGTCATTTACCCTCAGGATCTGCCTCAATGGGAGGAGTATACGGGCTATAGATTTCCACGGCATCCATTGTAAGTCCCCGAGTCTATCTCAGCCTGCCTGGGGAGGAGGGGAGGAGAGATGACCATGCCCAGGATCAGATGGAGGACAGGTGACAGGCAGAAACTTCGAGTTTCAACTGGGGGCCGGACAACAAGACGGTCAAGAGAGCCACTGGTAGCATAGACACACTTGGCATTTCTATGGGTTGAGCCCATTGTCTCTGGGGAACTGAGGCTGGAGGTTCATGGAAAGGTCCACTACCATGTCCATCATGGCTCCAGGGATGAACCTGACTGGGGAAGTCAGGAAATGAAGAAAAGGCAGATCCAGAAAGACACACAGAAAGAACTGGTTTTGGGTGGCCTAGGTTCTCTGATGGAGAAACCTCAGCATCCTGGAAGCACAGTGTGTCTTATTAGATAGAGTTGAACAGAGAAGCGGGCTTGCTGCACACAGCTGAACAAAGGGCCAGGGCTTATGGTGCACAGCTGGATGGAGGAGGCAGGTTTGGATATCTCGGTAGGAGCAGTGTCTGTAGGGAAGTGGTCTTCAGGGGGAGAAAGCTATGGTGGCCATTTTCTGAACACACTGTCAGTGTCCACACGGGGACCAGAAGAGAAGGCTTTGCGTCCTTGGATGGCTGTGCCCATTGTCAACAACACACATTCCCTCAAGACCTCACACACTCAGGGCTTCCTCTGCTCCCCAACAGACTGCTCTGGATACTGTCTTTGCTTGTAGTACCTTTTGGAATCTGTGCTCCTGGGCCTAGGAAAGTGTGCCCAGGGTGGGGAGGATTGAAAGGACAGTATTGGGCTGGCAAGGTGGCTGTATGGGTAGAGGCACTTACTGTGCAAGCCTGGTGACCTGTGTTCAATCCCCAGAACCCACAGAAAGATGGAGGGAGAGAGCCGACACTGGTATTTTCTGACCTCCGCACATACATGCACTATCACACACAAAAGGAAGGAAGAGAGGGAGGGAGGGAGGGAGGGAGGGAGGGAGGGAGGGAGGGAGGGAGGGAGGACAGGATCCAGAAAGGCACCTTTAGGGGAACAGAAGCTGCCCAGGTATGAGAGGGTACAGTATAATGCTAGGTGCCCATAGGTGGGTTCTTTGTGGTGTTCCCATGAGGCATTGGGGCTTATAGATTCCAGGAGCCACAGAAGTCCACATTTGTCCGTTTGGGCCAGGCAGACCCAGTTTCAGCCCACAGATTCTTCCAACTTCCAGAAGCTGAGGTGAGTGAAACAGGACCTTCCCCAGGCCACAGTCCCCAACCCCCTGGGGGTAGGGCATCATAGTCAGGCAGACACAGTGAGACCTGTACTGTTGTTCTCCCTGGGTGCAAGGGAACCCAAGGTCACAGACCACTTTCACAGAGAACACTGTCTGCCTCCCTGGCTGCTGGCATGGCCTTGAGGGTAGAAACTCAAGGCCCCTGGTCTCCAGCCCTGTGAAGGCACGGAGGAGAGGCAGGAGCAATCCACCTAGGCCCAGGGTTTGGCTGGAAATGGGTAAACAGGCCCCCCCCCCCCCCGGTCTCTATGGCCCAAGACCTCCAGTGCTGTTTCTGGAGCCGCAGAAGGAGAGCATATGGCTTTGCCACGGTGATGAAAACGGCAGGATTTGACTGTTTGCTCCGACCCTAAATGGATATCATGCTCAACACACATCCTCCCACCCTGGCCCTCAGCAGCTCTCTCCTCAGCCCCAGCTCCAGATGGAAGGCTGGCTGGCACAGAACATCTGGATTTCACGACCAGACCTGGGGCTTAAATGGGCTCTGTAAGATCTCATGCGAGGCTGTGGGATGGGAGGAGATGGTGTTTGTGAGGCTCTGGGCTTGCCTCCATGACAAGCGCTCACTGATGGTTGGGGCGGTTCACACTGCTCCCATTGCAGGCCTCGGAGTGATATCACAGTAGCTTCCACAGTCCCCAGCAGGCCGGGATGGGGCTCCTCCCATGGTGTAGAACGGGACATAAGACAGAGGCCACTGATGCTCCATACAGCAGCTGCAGGCCAAGAGCAGTTTGAGACCCAGCCAGGTGATGCTGGTCTCCTTGTTCCAAGCCTACTGAGTCCCAGGAGGGTGACCGTGGGTCTAGCTTTGTTCTTGAGGTCTGACTGTCCACTGCTTCCCTGGGATGGCTGTGACTGCCAGACAGACCTCCCTCCCCTCTACCTGAGCACAGCTGAGGGTTGGAAGAGCCCCTGAAGACACAGGGCCTCTGCCCATGCCTGCAGCCACCCCAAGAATCTCAGCTCTCGTTTGCACCAGGGGCTGCTCAAAGGACCTCATGACCACATCCGGGACACACACCAGTGTGAAGCCATCTCTCTGAGGGGCCTTTTGTGACCCCTGGCAATAGGCCACGGTCCTTTCTTCCACCTAGCCTATTGGGGATCTTGTCTGTTACCTTAGTTCTGCTTGAAAACAACAATGTGTTCCCCAGAATCTTGTCATAAGCAACGATGGGAGCCACTGGACATAAACATCCAACCTGGCTAGAGCTGGCCATGACCTAAGTTCCTTGGCACCCTGTATCCCACAGGTCCCCATACCTAGAGTATGGTTGATGACCCTGGCTGTCCGGACAGACCGCTTCACAGCCTTCATCTGCAGCTGGTCCCACAGCTGGTGCTGAGTACCCCACTCTATACATATGACTGCCGCCCTATAACTAACACCCCAGTAGTCAATGCTGAATAAGGATTCAATGTATGGTTCTGGGTGCTGACTGAGCAGGTCCTGCTTCTGCGTCCCCTGGCCTCACTCCAGCAGCTGCAGTCAGCTGAGGTGGCTGGAAGCTGAAGCAAGCTTCCTAGAGACATCTGCCTCAGGCCAGTCCATTGCCCCAGGGTTTAAAAAGCCTGTACAGGCATCATCCTTGCTGACTTCCCATTGGCTGAAGCACGTCTTGTGGCCAGAATGTGGGTGAGACTAGGAGGGTTGGTGGGTACGGCCTGCTCAGCCTACACCCGACCTCGGCCTCTCCCCCCCCCCCCCCTCCGCAGGTATCCAGCTCCTCCTTGCCTCCTGTCTTTACTCTGGTCATGTATCACTAACCTCCCCTAGCCACAGCTACGCTGAGGAAAGCCTGTGAGTCAGCTTTGCATTGCATACAACAAAATACCTGAGGCAACCATGCAGCTAAAAAAAGAAAGACTCCAATTTGCTCACAGCTCCAGAGGTTCAGGGCAAGCACCTGCACCCACCCATTTCTAGAGGGTAACGGGTGGGGGGGGAGTCATCCATGGCCAGAGGTCACAGGAGAAACAAAAGTCACATGTTGATTAGGAGCAGAGAGAGACCAAGAGAGGATTAGGACTCCCTGTCCTCTTGAGTGCAGATCCCAGCAACCAAAGGACCTCTACTGAACCAGTTTGTAAGGTCTCAGCACCCCCAAACATTGCCACATAAGAAAAACTCCAACATAGGCTCTGGGGGAGACTTGGCATCCTAGCAACACCACATCACCCCCAGCTACAGTGTCTCCCTTTTTGGCTTCCCAGGAAGACACATACCCTTCCAGTGTATTCTGCAGCCACCCATTGCGTTTAGCCTTCCAGAGCTCTCACGGAGCTAATGTCTGACCCTCCAGTACTGTCCACCTCCGTTACCATGTTACAGTCTTTCTTTGCTCTCCTCTGCCACCCACTGCATCTAACCTGCCCGTGTGGTCCAGACCACCCATTTATTTCTGTCTGTTGTCTCCCTCTTTCTCTAAACCCGCACCCCTGAGACAGGGGTGTCTGTGGTTCACTGCTTAACCCCAGACTTGGCCCATCATCTTCGTGGAGAGAAGGAAGAAAAGAAGGAAGGGAGGATGGAAGTGAGAGTGTAAGAGAGGAAGGAGGGATGAGGCAGGAATGGTAAACATGCAGAAGGAAGCAGGTCCTGCCGGTGACAGGTTCCCCTGACCTCCAGCTCAGATGTAGGTGATGTCCAGGGAAGGCTGTATTTCTGTCCACACCCCTGCCTGGAGGGGGAATAGAAGTCACATGAGGAGCACCATGAAGGGTGGATCTTGGCTTACGCTCACAATATCCAATGACAGCATCTAGGCATAAGCCTGTGGTCCCCGGCTGTCAGAGAGCATGGCTTGTTAGGGACCTCAGCTGTGTACATGACCTTGGAGGCCAGGTGAGCAGCTTGTGCAGGTGGCCCAAGCCGGCTCTTTCTCCCTCTGCTGTCTTCTGATCTCTGTAGTGGCCATGAACAGGGACGAGGACTGCCTGAGCCCTCTCCCCAGAGTCAGAGCCAGGGGAAACAGACCAACGTCCCGCACTGCCTAGACAGCCAGCTGGATCGGGGAGCCAGCACCACCAGACCTGCCTCCTTCAGGGCCCTCCCAGTTCCTAACTTAATTTATTTTGACATCCTGGCTGCCTTTTGACCTCCTTAGGGAGTCACGTGGTGTTTAAAACTCATTATCCTCCATTGAAACAGGAAGTTAATTAAGCCCTTCACAGAGCTGGCGCTGACAAATGTCGGGATGGGCCCTTAGCACGGCTGCCTGGTGTCTCCAGGGCCCAGGATGACTGGCAGTAGAGGAAGAGGGGCCTGACCCAGGTAAGGGATAGGGGAAAGGTCTAGGCCTCTCCCCCAAAGCAGCATTCAGCAGCATCCATTCTAAGGCAGAGTATGGGCATTTTCCAGGAGGAACGCAGCTCTGCCCTTACCTGCTGTGTGGCTCAGGCAAGTGACTTCACCTTGCTGAACCTCCATTTACCCACCTGGCAAATGGTAATTCTACCAGTTCCTCCTTCAGAAAGCTGCTATGATCGATACGAGGACAAGGCAGTGCTCAGCATGGGATGCTCAGCATGAAGGCTGGTACCATGATACCCCTCCTTGCCACTGCTAGTAAGAGATAACTAAGTGCCTAGTGCTAAAGAGCTACCTGCAGCTGCCTTACAAGCAGGAACAGAGAGGAACAGGGGGGATTCCCTCTGGAAAGGTGAGCAGGATGGACCAGGCAATGGAAGGGAAGGGTGTACATAGCACCCAGACAACTAATGCAAAGGCCCTGTAGCCACAGGACTTTGGGACCCACGTTAGGACCTTTAGCAGTTAAGGCAGGGAAAAAAAAACAGGGTCTCACTCAAGGCAATAGTGGAACTCATGGCAATCCTCCTGCCTCAGCCTCCCTAGTAATGAGATTAGAGACATGTACCACCACACTCAGCTAAGACAATGTTTGTGTAGTTGACATCATGACTCCCATTGGCTTCAGCCTCTAATGGGGATGTGAGTGAGTGTTGGACCAGCTGGATCTGGAGACAGTGGTCAGGATGATGGTCAAGGAGGTCTAGAGGAGATGGGAAGAAAGCCAAGTCTTCGAGCATCTGAGCCACCAGAAGATGAAGAAGCCGCAGAGACTGGATGGCTGCAGTAGCAAGTGGGATTTGGGAAGGACTGAGAAACCAGTGCAAAGTGTCATCTTGCAGCCTGACCTCTGGCCCAAGGCCTTATGCCCCACACCCATTTTGGCCTCATAGAGTCAGCCACATGCTCATGCCTCCCAGCTCCTGTTTCAGTGACCCTCCCATTATTCTATTCTGAGCATCCTCTTTATCCTTCGAGGTCTAGCATAAGTTTCTAAAACGTGCTCCGAGTCTCTTGGTTATAGTCCAAAAGCCAGTGCAGGGGTGAATCAGCACAGAATATGCCCACCAGTCAGAGGAGCCGGCCATAGGGTAGAGGACCATGGCCAGACAAGACCTAAACCTAGACCCCCAGGGTTGGGGGCTGGAGACTGAGGTCTGAGGAGCCCTAGGCAATTGTGACCACTTCCAGCACCAGGAGGAAACCAGCATCCTTCCCAGGGTCCAACCCTTCAAAACAACAGAAGAGGATGCAAGGCAGTTGGACCTGTGTCCAGCAAAACTCTGGGGTTGCTTCCTGAGGCAACATCCCAGCTCTGTGTCTCTTGAGCTGGGTTCTTAGAAAAGATCTGGGCCTGTCCAAGCCTCAGTTTCTGCAACCATGACATCTCTGGGCCGTCACCAAAACAGCAGCATTACGTGTCCTAGAACCACCCTGCTGCTTTCTGCCCAGAAGATGCCTCCTCCATGGCATAACCCTTTGAGACCTACACAGGCTCCCAGGAGAAAACCCAAGCCAACTCTGAAGGGCTCTCAGAGAATTCTGACAGTAACAAAACCTTCACCCTGTCCTGTGTGCCCACAGTGGGTGCTGGCACCCTTGGCACCTCTCAGCAAAGCTTCTGGGGACCTACTACTAAGCCTTGGCTCCCTGGGAGAGCAGGAGTTCTTCCTACAACCACAGCAGGATTTCCTTGCTCAGAACTGAGTCCCCCTGCTCTACACACAGAGTTGACCACAAGGTCCTTGGATGAAGCAATCCTGTTTCCCTGCTGACTCTGGCTGTGAACTGGCCACTCCCAGTGGACACTCAGAAGTAGGGGAAATTGGGGCCCCGCAGTGGGTGCCTGGGGAAGTTAGAGGGGAAGAAGGCACTCAGGAAGCTGCACGCTTAGGCAGGACTTTCTACTAGGCACAGGACCTTGGAGACACACAGCCCCTGATGGGAGGCTGTTATGGTTCAGCATTCTGCTATCACCATGCTGGGACTCTTCATTTTAAACAGGAGTCCCATATTTTCATTTTGCTTTTGGTCCCACAAATGATGCAGCATGTCCTGGTCGACAGGCTCTGTGTTGCTGAGTGTTGTCCTTCTCTCCCAGCCTGGACTCTGTATACAGAGCATCATACAAGTAAATCACATCAGGCAAAGAAGGGCCCAAAGAGATGCCATCTCACTCTCCTGCATCCCAGGCAGACATTACTAATCAAAAACCACAGTTTCCTCTCATGACTCTCAGATTCCAACTCAACACAGATCTCGTCCAGCAGCTCTAGCCTAGGTGCTACTTACTGAGCGCCCAGCTTCTCACCACATCCCTACATGCCAGCCCCTAGCCACCTCCCAGGACTCCCTGCTCCTGAGCTCCTTCCTGTAAAGAAGAGGCAGTACCCCAGGAAACGGACCAGAGGTATGCCTTGTCCAGTGCTGAAACATCTTGGGGTCCCTAGACCGAGGAGACCCTGCAGATGTGGGGTTCCAGCTGTAGAAGGGACAGCTCCTTTTGGGGAGAGGCAGGAAGCTGGGCGACTCTGTGCAGACCTTGGGTCCTAGCCTTGGTGTTCCTGAATGACCAGCGGAGAGGGGGCAGCATCCTGTCCCACTGGACAGTCCCGCACAGTGGCCTTCACAGAATGAAAGTGGTGGCAGGGAAGAGGTCGACACCCCTCTGCTCCTCTTTGCAACAGTAACAGAAACTGCAAAGAAACAGGTCTCACACCTACAACACCTGATACCTGGCATCTGGCAAACTTCCAGGGGACATGAATGGTGACAGTTGTACCAGCTGAAGACTGTCTACTAGGCGAGGGCCAGATGTGTTGTCTGTGGAGACCTTTCTGTTTCCCTGTGTGCTATGAAGAGGCACAGCAGACGTCAATGACAGCCATTTGATCTTTCCATTTGGATGAGGACATGACTCCCATCTCCAGCTGTGTGATCCTGAGCATGTCTCGCTTCTCAGTGTCCTCAGAGAACACGAGGTACCTTCTTGACTGTGTGGGCACTGTAAACCTGCCTGCTTGGGGCTGGATGAACAGGGAAGGCTGGGGCACCGGGGACAACACCTCCTCGGCAGATCTGTCCACTGTGGCCTGGGCCGTAGTTAAGCAAGAAGGCCAACAGACCCCTGGCTCCTCCCAGATTTCCAGACAGGTCTGAGTTCAAGAGGGAAAAACCTGAGGTTCCCCAGCCCATGAGGCCACAACCATCAGAAGCTGCAGAACACAGGGTTGCCGCTTCCAGGAGTCTCATACTGAAGCCTCCTTCCAGACCAGAACCTCTGTCACATGCCAAGTCCTGAACAACACAAACTCTGTGTCCAGGCCTCCTCGGTCATTCGGACCCCACTGCTGGCTGCCTGGAACTTAGGCCATGGGGGCGGAGCTCCAGAGCGGAGGGGCGGGGCCAGACAAGCCAGGGGACTGTGTTGCGGGGCTGCGGGGCTGCAGTTCAGAACAGGTCTCCAAGTCCTAACCAGGCCTGCGGACCTAGCCTCTGGAAACTGGAACTAGCGAAGGAGGCTAGAGGTCTACCAAGAACCGAGGGTGGGAATTCTGGACAGGGCCAGCGCGGCCTGGGGCCAGCCCGCAGGAGGTGAGGACAGGGCTGAGGACTGGGCAGACGTGGGTAAGGCTGGGCTGGGGGGCGGGGAAGGGCCGGGCTTGAGCGAAGGACTACAGGGCAGGGGCGGGGCTAAGGAGAAGGGCGGGCCTGCGGAGGCGGGGCGAGACCGAGGAAGGACGAGACGTGGGCGGAGCTAGCCCCGGGAAGGACGGGCTGGGGGCAGGGCCAGCACGGGGTGGTGAGGAGTGCAGGGGCGGGGCCTGTGAGAAGGCCGAGCAAAGGGGCGGGGTCAGGCCGAGGACAGCGGAGGCAGTGTTCGGGTGAGGAGGACGAGCTTGAGGGGCGGGGTCAGCGTGAGTAGCTGAGGGGCAGGGTCAATGTGAAGAGATCAGAATGAGGGACAGGGTCAATCTGAGGAGGACGGCCTAAGGAGCGGGGTCAATATGAGCCGAACAGCTGAGGACAGGACCAGAGGCAGGGTCAATGTGAGGAGGACGACTGATGGGCGGGGTCAGTGCGATACAGCGGCTGAGGGACAGGGTAAATGTGAGGAGGATGGGCTGGGGGGCGGGATCAATGGGAGGAGGACGGGCTGAGGGGGTGGGATCAATGAGGAATGGGCTGTGGGGCGGGGTCAGTGGGAGGAGGACGGCTGAGTGGTGGAGCCAGCGCGAGGGAAACAGCCAGGCAGAGGCTGGGTGAGTACGCGGAAGCCGAGGCAAGCAGAAAAGCCGTGAGCAATAGTTTGGGGCGGGGCCAGCGGGAAGGACGGTCTGGGGGCGGGGCCAGCAGGAGCGGGAAGGCGTGGCCGCGGAGGATGGTCCGGGGCGTGGCGAGAGGCGGGGCGGCCGCCAGCTACGCGGAGGCCCCGCCCGCCCGGCCAGCCTGCCGGGAGCGCCCTGGCGGCGGCCGCGGGATCGCCGCTCGCGGATCGCAGGTTCCATTGAGAAAAGCCGAACGGCGGCGGCGTCTGCGCCGGAGCAGAGAAGCCGCCACCAGCCCGCCGCCCGCCGGGCAGTCCGCGCGCCCGAGCGCAGGGCCGTGGCCTCGGGCCTCCGCGGCGGCGCCGGCGGCCCACGCGCGGCGCGGCGGGCTGGGGGCGCGGGCCGAGGCAGCCGTGGAGCCCACGGGCCGGGGGCATGAGCCGCCCCGCCGCGCCCCTGCCGCCCGCCGCCGCCCGTCAGGGGCTAGAGGCGGCCGCCGCGAGGGCGCGCGGCGCCGGAGACATGTCCAGGAGGAAACAGAGCAATCCCCGGCAGATCAAGCGTGAGTCAAACTTTACCCGCGGTGCCCGCCGGACCCCCGCTCGCGCCTCGCCTCCCTGCGCCGCCCCTGTGCGGCCGCCCAGCCCCGCTGCGCCCGCGACCTTCACCCCGCGCCGCGCCCCCCGCGCGGAGTGCCAAGCGCGGCGTAATCTAATCTCTGCCGGCGGGCAGGGCCCCCGCGTCTCGTCATGGGCACCCAGGGGGTCCGGGCCCCGAGAGGGTGGCGGGTCCCGAGAGCCGGAAGGAGAGTGACTGGGGGCGCGGCTCCGGCAGAGCCCGGCCACCTCGCGGCCTGCACCTCCCCCGCATCTCAGAGATGGTGCGGCGATAGGGCGGCCCTGATCTGGGCTCAGATAAAGTTTAAAATATTCCATTCTGCAAGTCCCATCCTGATAAGATCGCTCTGTCGGGACGGGCTGAAATTGTGATCTTATCTGGCGCGCTTGACTCTCCCAGGCTTTGTATCTAGAGGCAGAAGGAGAAAGACCTGGGAATAAGGGGTACCTAGGGCTGCGGGGCGGGCCGGCGCCCACCGCAGCGCTGTGACCGCAGAGCGGCGTGGCTGCGGGGAGTGAGGTAGTGGAGGCTGCTGCAGCCCAGGCGCTCGGCACTGGCTGACCAAACCCCCTTTATCCGCCCCAACTCTGGAGTTTTCGATCTGACCTCTGCCTGCTTGGGGACATATAGAGGTCTGACCCACCAACTGCCCCTAACAACGCTACGCGGGCAAATAGTGCCCTTGTGTGCCCATGGGCACCCCTCCTCCCACCCCCGCATCCGAGGGGCTTTTCTGAACCAGCCAGGGTCCTCAGGGACTCGAGCGTCGTTCCTGCGTGCGTCCAAGTTTCTCGCAGGTCCTCCCGTGGGCACTTTCCCGAGTAGGGCAGGCCCTGTACTCCTACATCACCTATGCCCCCACAATAGGAGCGTGTGCTCTCTGGGCCACTAGGTTGCGGGGCCACTTGGCTGCACTAGGAACCAGTAAGCACACAGGAAGAGCTCCTCCCCACGCCACACCAATAATAACTTCGCGCTTCTCCCGGCAGGGCGCGGGGCTTCCTCCCTGGAGCTTCCCCCTGGCGGGAGAAACAAGTCATTTGGGCTGCCCACGAGGTGACCAGGGAGGGGGGCATCCGGCTTCCCAGCTCCAGACGCCTGGCTGCCTCCTCTGCCCACATGACGCTGCCACCAGGACCCAATGTGCATTCTAGCCTGTGAGGGTGTCCCTACCACTGAGGTCTCGGGAGAGGGGGACGGAGGCAGGAATCTGGGTTCTGGTAACCCGACTCCCCAAATTCGAGCCGGACCTGTTTTCCGAAAGTCTCCTTCTATCATGTCAACTCAAGTATTAAAGCCACCCACAGGTCCCGATCTGTGCTGGTTCTCTGGTTTCTTTTTCCCCTCCTCCCCTGTGCGCCTCTGCCGGGTTCTGTTCTCGCGTGTATGTGTGTGTGCGTGAGCGTGTGTGTGTTTCAGCCTGATGAGAAATGCAGATAGCTAGGGCAGGGAGATCTCAGGTTGGGAACGGATCGCCAGCGCTGATAAGGCCGCGGGAGCCCAGCAGAGCCCAACCCACTTGGGTCAGCGAAACCCCGCACTCTGGGCACCGGGACCGGGACTGTGCAGGAGAGCCCCTCCGACCCCCTCACAGTACCCCATGACTGGAGCAGAGGAGGAGAGCGAGCCTGGGGGAGGGCGGGGCCCGGAGCTCTCTCTGTGCAACTCGTGGCCTGGGCTCCTCCTCCCCTAGCAGATCTAAACGCGTTAAGATGCGAACGTTGATTGTCACCAAGCGGCGGCGCCTGCCCGCCCGCTCTCTGCCCAAGGCCGTGCGTGAGGCCCTCGCAGCTGCGCGCCGGCTGCGCTGGCCTCACCTGTGGCGGGTCTCAGGGTGCGGAGGGGAAGCAGGCTGAGCTCTAGGGGCCGCCGCCCTCCACGCCCCCACCAAAGCAGGGTTGCAGCTGCCCGCGCCTCCGTGCGCCTTTTGTTCTGCGCAAAGATAGATGTGCCGCGCTGATAAGGCTTGCAACCGATGGCAGCCGCGATAGCGCTTCCATTTATTAACTTCAAACGTGGGAGAGGGGGGAGGGCGAGGCAGGAGCGCGGCCCTAGCCGGCCAGATGGCTGACATGATAGGCCGGGCCCCTGGAGGGGGCGAGGGGCAGGGTGTAGCTCGGGACCCTTGGTGCCCCGGCCCGCCAGCTCTCCTTCTGCCCAGTCGATGTAAGCTCTGATAAGTGGGGGCCTAAGCGCGGGCCAGTCCGCCCAATGGCGATTGCCAAGAGTGATAAGAGGCCTTATCTACGGCCACCAGGCCCCGCCGGGTTCGAGGCAACAGCAGTGTGGGGGCGTCCGGCGGCAGCAGGGGGCCTGGGCAGCAAAAGAGGGAACAACGGGGGGCGTCCATCTGGGACACTTTCCCAAACACTCTTAATCGGCAAGAAGTTGATCTTCCCCCTGCGGCCAGTGGTACAGTCCATCAAAATGAAAGAAAACTGACTTCGTGCTGCCTGCAGGGAGGGGAGAGAGAGAGAGGACACTCCTCCCCTCATTCCAATTAGGTTGCACTCAGAGGCCAGGGGCGGTTTGTCACCTGCGAAGGGTGGTTTCCCCTGAATCATGCTGGGCTGCTCTTGGTTCCTGGCAAGTCTTAGGTGTGACTCCCGTGGAGTTTATTGAAGAAAAACTCGAGGTGGTTTCCACTGACCTGACTGCTTTTTGGGAAGCTCAGCAGGTACACATCCGGAGAGATCTGTATAGATCTGCCTGAGCAGACAAGTGTTTATTGAGAGTTCGATGCGTGCTGTGTGCAGTGGAGTGTTTTTTGTTCTCCTGTTGTATGCAGTTCTGTGTTATTGAGTACCTGCTGTATGCAAGCACTGGCTCAGCTCTATCCACCGTATGAGGAAGGGAGAGGTGTGGGGAGGCACAAGCAGGCGAGAAGTCTGGGGTCAGGGTCGCGCTTCTCCTGAGCCGCCCTCTAGAGTGCCAAGAATGGGCCAGCCATGGTTGCACTTCAGTGAATAGTAACCTGGCCTCAGTTTTCTGCTTTGGAAAACTGGGCGGTTTGGGGATGTGAAGAGCTGAAAGGCAAGATGCCAGTAAGTGAGAATGAAGTCAGGAAGGTACTGACATGTAGGGCTGGCCTCAGTTTACCTCTTTGAAAAATAGGGCTGAGATAAGCACTCAGGGGTACAGGGAGGCAGGAGTTAGTGATCCCAGATGCTTAAAGACCTAGGTCACTGGGCACAGGCTTGGAGAAGGAGTCCCGCCTGGTGCCGCAGCCCTCTGTCTCTGAGGAGGTGTTTTCACACATTCTTACAGTTCAGTTAAGCAAATTATTGGTAGCCACAGGATGACTAATTTGCTCCAAACTCAGAAGCCATCTGCCAACTCCTTCTAACACCTAACACCCACCCACAGGGCCAGTGGTGCTGACAGCAGCCCCATTCCCAGGAGAGCCAGAGTGAAGGCCCAGTAAGAGGCTGGGATTTAGCTGTATTTTATGGACATAGAGGGACTGTTTACACAGAGCATTCCCCACCCCCCTTGTAAGTATAGGTGGTGCCTCTGGTCAGGCCCCTCATGGGCTTTGGTGGCCCATGACACTTCCTGGAGATTCCTCTGCCTCCATGTCTTCCCTTTGTGGCAGTGTCTGTCATCCAGGGCTCAGTGAATGTGAGCTGCCCGCTCCGGTTTTGACCCTGTTGTCCCAAGCCCTGGTCATCAGCACTGGCCTGGAGCTTGATGGTCCTCAGAGCGGTCCAAGACAGGAGGCACTCTTTAGGGAACCCTTTCCTGACTCTCTGGAGCCCACATGAGGTCTCCAGTTCTTATTGGGCCTTCTGATCCCACCTGCCGGTGGCTTTCCTACCTCCCTGGAGCCTGAGAGGGCAGTAGGTGGACAGCATGGGCAAAAGACAGCAGCATCACTGGTCACGGATGACAACTAAATGCTTGCTCTGTGCCGGGTCCGAAAGAACTTACGTAGGCCCCATGCTCACATGGTACCTCCGGGGAAACTGAGTGCTAAAAAATTAGCTTTGTGTCCCAGAAAGTAGTGAAGCCCGAGTTGGAAGTATGAAGTGGACACTGCCCCTTGCTGTTGGGACCAGGAACTCCATCAAGGTGTCTCACCATCCTCTGGCTTTTGCCTGCTCTCAGCCGCAGTCCTTAATTTTCACATCTGTACAGTGGGCCTATGGGAGGAATGGAGGCCTCTGCAGTCTTTTGCAGCTGCTCTTGCCATCTTGGTGCTCCTCTCTGAGATGCTTCAACTCAAGGGCAGCCCCTGGGGAAGCCTCACCCAGCCCTACCCTGGCCTGAGCCCCGGACCCAGTCCCTCTGGCCCAGCCCCCCCTGGAGGTCACAGGAACCCAGTATGGCACCGATTTAAGTGGGTCAGTTGGGGAGAAAGGAGGAGGAATGTGATGCCATTAATTGTGCCCCTTATCTCCTGTTTCTATGCCAACCAGACGGTCCCGGGGCTTGACGGCTCGTGAATAATACTCTAGGCCAGCCTATCTGCCATCGACAGGCCTCACGGAGGCAGCTGTTGCCTCCTGATTGGTATCACAAAACCCATGGACCCAGCCCACATGGAGCTGCCTGGCCATACTCAGGCCCTGGCTGGTTCTTGCCCACCTGCCCACCATCCCCCTGAGGCTGCCTGGAGGTGCCTATGGTCCCTATTCCCATTTCACAGATGGGGAAACTAAGACCACAGACACACACACACATTGCTTTACAGACCTCTTCTGGCTGAAGGTGTGGCAAAGTGAGGGACAGCAGCATCACTGGTCTTCAGGAATCATGTCATACATACCCCACCTTCTCCCATGTGTCAGGCCATGTGACCTTGGCAGGCCCCATCCCTGTGGGGCTCACCATGTGTTGTTAGTGGGGGAGCCAGCCCATAGGTAAGAGCTCAGCTGCCTGCAGGTTACAAGTGTGTGCATGGCCCCTCAGTGGGGTAGAGGCACCATAGTGGGGCTTGTGCTCCAGTAGAGTCATGGGGCATCTTCAGCCTCAGTGCTTTTACAGGGCTGCTCCCACACCCACCCTCTCACATTCCGGGATATCTTTGCTGCCACTCAGCTCCTCAGGCTCCCGAGAAGGAGCCTGTCTCAGTTGGGTACCATTCCTTGGGCCCACCAAAGCCAGATGTTGCCCCTCTTATTGCCCATAGGACTGTGGGAAAGGCCTGTTAGGAGAGCTTTGCTTTCCCATCCACAATGTGGGAGTGACAGTGCCTGTCTCCCAAAGCAGCTGTGGCCCCTCCCCTACTGCCCCCTTCCCTTCCCTCTCTCCTCCATCTCTTCATGATCAGGTCAGGTCTGGTTTCCAGTCTGAGATGGGACATCCCTGTAACCAAGCTCTTTCCCATGAGATCTCAGCATGTTCCATACAGGGGCCCTGCCCTTTGGCCCACAGTGTGGAATAGACGTAGGGGCCTGGTATCTTCCCTATTACTGGCCAGCCTCTCCCTCCTGCATATATATTGGCACTGATTTGTCAAGGGAGCACCCGACCTGTGCAACCTCGGTGTGCAGCTTGCCTTCTGTGAGCTAGCGATTCCTTGTCAGAGAGGACAAGAGTAGAGCTTCCATGATCTTCCTTCACACACCTCTCCCCTCTGTGCTCTGCAGTGTCCAGATCCAGGCAGCCAAGTGGAACCCCCTGGATCTCCCAGGTTAGTGTCCATCTACAGAGGAGCTGGTAGTCCGGGGAGGGAGAGAAGGCATGGGCAGAATGGGGGAGCAAGGGGCCACCGGAAGGTCAAGAAACTGTCCATGGTGTGTAGAACTGCCTGAACGGGGCCCCCCCATGTCTCAGCTGGCTGCCTTTACCCCATTGAGGGGCCATGTACACACTAGTAACCTGCAGGCAGTTGAGCTCTTACCTATGGGCTGGCTCCCCCACTAACGACACATGGTGAGCATGGTGAGCCCCACAGGGATGGGGCCTGCCAAGGTCACATGGCCTGACAGGAAAATGCCCCTGTTCAACTTCACATGAGGATGTCTAGGCCCAGGAGCTCAGACCTGCCCTGACCAGGGCCCAACAGACCACAGGGGCTGCTGAGAGCCTAGGCAAACAGAAGCAGCCCATCCTGGTGTCTGGTGATGCCTGCAGTGCTGGCTAGGGCTGTCCCCAAGAGGCCAGTGACTCCCCTTCCCCACCCTCCCCATTCCAGCTGTGCGTTCATCCTTCGTATATGGCACTAACTTTAGGATACTCAGCCCCCAGCCCCAGCTTCTTCCCAGGGGCCTCATTCAGCGTCTTCCCAGTGCTCAGCCAGCCTGGATCGATCTCTCACCTGAAGAATGGAAACAGCAGATCCTACCCTGTCCCGTGGTGTTCACCACTTAGGCAGGGGCGGTATACAGTAGGTACTTTAGGGACAGTGCTGTTCAGAGTAGACCCAGTCAAAGGGACCCTTGGTGGCATGACTCCCATCACCTGTGAACTCTAGGCTACAAGCAAGCCCTTGCCTAAAGCCAGACAGCCACAGACAGGTCCCCCATGGAGGGAGGCTCAGCCTGGCTTCTCAGGAGACCTATGTGTAAGTGGCCTCTCCTGCCTCAGTTTCTACTTGCAGAGAGCAATAAGAGCACCTCTTTGTTGTGGCCATAGGGGGAGCTTGGAGGTGCACACTGAAGTGCCAGGTGGCTTCTTACCAGGTGGACCCTGCCAGTCCTGCTGGCTTTGGTGTTGGCATGTGCCAGAAGCCCGAGTGTCATGTGTTGCACACCACCCTGGTGGCCTTTTCCCACCCCTGTTATGAGCGAGAACATCAAGGCCTTGCCCAAGGCCAACCAATACCGAAGCTGGGTCTGTGGCCAGAGTGGAGATTCTCTGAGCAGAGATCTGTAACCCACGGTGTCAACCGCACCATCTTGCAGGTCTCTGGGGCCTCTGCAGGCTGGCTTTTCCCTTCTCCCTCCTCAGCAGCCCTCTGGGCAAGAATGTGGCACTGATGTTATACAGAAGTGGGTAGACGCATCAGCAGCCCCCCCCCCTGTCTCAAGTACCCCCTTGTCCTTTGCCTGCTCCAGCTGGCAGTGACCTCTAAGCCAATGAGTGTTCTGCAGCCTCTCTGAGCCAGGGAGGTATAGACTGGTCCCCATGCCTTGACCAAGGGCTGCAGTAGACCTAACTGGTGTCACCCATCACTGAGTGCTCCCGTGTACTAAGTACTTTCTGCACATCTCTAAGCATCTCTCTAGGTACTTCCTTTGGTTGGGGTTCTCCCTTTTACCCAGAAGAAATAGAGGATTGGAGTGGGTTTTTTTTTTGTGTGTGTGTTTGTTTGTTTTGTTTTTGTTTTTGGTCCTTAAGAAATGGAGGATCAGAGATGCTACCTCGGGGTCTCACAGCTATGCATGAGGTTCTCACTATGGAAAGAGAGCCTGCCTGGGATGGTATGCACAGCCCTGTCTGCTCCTACCA
Source organism: Peromyscus maniculatus bairdii (assembly GCF_049852395.1). Taxonomy (NCBI): domain Eukaryota; kingdom Metazoa; phylum Chordata; class Mammalia; order Rodentia; family Cricetidae; genus Peromyscus; species Peromyscus maniculatus. The sequence goes on from NC_134856.1 coordinate 55,791,937, forward strand.
TACAGGTGGGTGCACTGTACGGCTTTGGGGCCCTCGTGTGAGTCCCAACCTTCTGAGCCTCAGTTTCCCTACTACACATAGCACTATGATGCCTACCTGGTGGGAGACAAGGATTAAAGAGAACTGACAGAGGAGACATGGCCAGCAAGAGCCAGTGAAGAGGGAAAAGGGGCCATTGTCCCCTCCCTCTACTGCTGATGGCCCGTCCTCACGTGTCTGTAATTCTGTCTCCCGGAGACATCTTCTTGCCAGTTCCTCCTGACATCTGACTTCAAGCCCTATAGCCTTCCATCTGCCCTTAGGCTTATACTTGCCTCCGTTCCCTATTCTCTCACCCCAGGAGGAAAGAAGGAGGACAGGGATTGGGGTCTCAGATGACTCTTTCCTGCAGGACTTCCTTTGCTGTTTTTAGGGACAAGGTATCCCTCCCCACCTTGCTGGACTGGCCTCCAGTGAGGGGCAGGGCCTACAGCTACCCCTCTAGGACCCCTCTGGTTTCTGGCACACAGAATTTTGTGATGGGAGAGGAAACTGAGGCTCAAAGCCCTGGGCACCACTGGTGTGGGTGACCCACCTAGTCTCCCCACACTCAGCTATCGCAGGTATCACTGGGAGCACATGCTGAGTGTGCCCCAGCCCAGCTTCGTGTCCTGCTCCCACCAGCCTGAATAGACCTGGACTCAAGGCCCAGATGGGGAAACCAAGGCTTAGAAAGTTCGAGGATCAGATAGATCCCTGGGAGAGCCACCATCTGGAAGTTTGGGGTGGGAAAGAGCAATGGCCACTGATTGCTGGCGGGGGAGGGGGCAGCCACACCCATTTTCAAACCCAGAGTCCGTGACTCTCCACCACAGCCAGCTCTGGTCTCCACATTGTTCCCCACGGTGTGACTTTGGGCCACGGTTTTAGCAAAGATCAGAGCTGTATAGACTCACTGGGCCTCACTCACTCCCCTGCTGCCTTTATGCCTCTTGCCTCCTTCCACTTCCTGGGCCACCGTAGCACCTCCTGCCTTGGTTTTCCCCATTGAGTCCCACACCCCACTTGACCAAGTACAGTTGCCCAGGGACAGGGGCACCCCAACACTCGCCTGGCAGCCTGGACAGCCCATGGACGCCAGGCCTTCACTCAGTTGGCCAGCCAGCCCTCTCCTGGAGCAGCCGCAGCCTGGTCCTCCCTGTACTGTCTCTGGTCCCAGCCTCCTCCGGCGCAGGTTTCAGCTCCTGTGATAACTCGGAAAGTTGAACTGGCCCCATTACTGCACTGAGATGGTTGGCAAGATACGGCTCGATAATGGAGGAGATACCCACGTCTCGGTGGCCAGCGGCCTGGGCTCCCGCCCATTAACATTCCCCACCAGCGATCCGCGCTATCTCCCCTCCTTCCACTCCTCCCGCAGATAAGAATGGAAATTCTGACTTCATAGCTCGCTGATTAAAGTGTCTGGATTTCTTGATAATACACAGATAAATTATGTTTTTGAAAAGGAAGGTAGGGAGGAGGGTGGAGAGAAAGGGGCCCTAGAGGGGAGCCCTTGGCCAACTCGGAGGAGATGGCTCTCCCAGCCTCTGGGCCAGGCTGGTAAGCCCCCCAAATGTCCAGCCACTGAAACTGGTGGCCAGACCCAGTTAGGTCCATCAGGCCCCACTCAGAGAAGACACTGGTACACCGATACCCAGGCCATAGTGTCCAGCCTCCAGGACTGATGACAGCCCCTGGCACACACACACACACACACACACACACACACACACACACACACACACACACACACAGCTTTGGGCAGATCTCCATACCAACGTGGCCTTGTTTGCCCAGCAGACATGGTGCCTCTGCAGCCTCACCAGGAAGCTTTGCCTGTGTGCCCTGCTGCCCTGCTGTGCCTGGTTAGACCATAGGTAGTTCAGTAAATGTCAAGGTGCCCATGCAAAGCCACGCCCAGCGGCTGTGAGGGCTCTGGTCTGCAGCACTCAGAAGCCCAATTAGCTCCAGGCCTGGCTTCAGCCATCGCGCCTCCCAGCTCGGCCCAGCTGCCACTTGTGACAGGCGGCACCCAGATGGGACTCAGGTGCCATTGCAAGCTTGTCTGGATAAAGCTGCCTCCTTCAGCTGATCCGAGATTCTCGCTGATGGTGTGATGCGCCAAGATTAGGGCTGCGCCAGGCTAATCCTCCGGCTGAGGGACAGGTAAGGCAGCCATGGGGGAGTGAGGCACCTGCTGTGTGGAAAGAGAAACCAAGGCCTGTCAGCCCCAACACCTCTTGGGGCGGTGGCCAGGCCAAGCTGGCCCCACTGGCAGGGAGCCCCGTGGAAGGCCAGCTGGGCCCAGTGGGGTGGGTGGGAGCACTCAGCTCTGCCCCGTCCTGTGTATATAAAATCACTCCTGAGAACTGAAACACTGGAATCCCAGAGATAGGAAGGCCTGAGGAGGCCAGGAACTTTCTTGTGTGGTCCTGGGTCTTCCCAGGTATTTATGATCCCAGTGATGGCCATACTGAGGATAGCTATCTTGATTGAGTTGTGTATATACTCTTGGGCTTATCCTGCCTATGACACTGAGTCCTCCCATTACCCCTCATTTCTCTTCTAATGACTCAAGGCTCAGAGAGGTTGAATAAATCGCCCAAGGTCACACAGCACAGGAGGCACTCTGACCTAGAGGCTCTGTCTAAATCTGAGTCTCTATCTAAAGGTTCTGGGGTATTTGCAGAATTACCCCCAGACACACCTCTATAAAGGGGCCTGGTCCCTCCACTTCAAAGGGAAGGAGTGGGTACAGAGAGGGCCATGTTCAGCACTACCCAGCCCTATCCCTGGATCAGTGCAGATCGGTCTGGCTGGCCTTGAACTCAGAGATCCTCCTGCCTCTGCCTCCTGAGTGCTGGGATTAATGACATGCACCACCATGTCTGGCTAAATTGGTGTGTCTCTGCTCTTACTTATTGTTTGTACTCATTTCATGTGCCCACGGGCTCCTTCGGTGAGAAAGTTGGTTTGAGGGCCTGGAGAGGCAGCTCGGTCAGTAAAGCGCTCTCCACACAAATGCAAGGGCCAGCGCAGATCCCTATACCAAAGAGCTGGGCATGGCAGTGCGCACCTACCGGGCGGTGGTGGTGGTGGTGGTGGTGGCGGCGGCGGCGGCGGCGGCGGCGGCGGCGGCGGCGGCGGCGCACGCCTTTAATCCCAGCACTCGGGAGGCAGAGGCAGGCAGATCTCTGTGAGCACCTGTAGCTCTCATGCTGAGCAGGCTGAGACATGCTGCCTCCGGGAGCTACTGTAGCGCTCTAGGACAAACAGCTCCCACAGGGCTCTGTGCTGAGGTGTCAGGCTCAGGGTTTCTGATTACCACCACCTGGATGATTCTAGAATGTTTGTCAGCCTGGGTCATGATCCCCATCACCACCAATCACCAGAATTTCATACCTGGAGTGTCACAGGAGTCACACACTGAACCAACCAACAACCCAGGGATATGAGAGGGGGTTAGGGTCTAGCCTACCCATCATCCTTCAGGCATCTCCTTATTCTGAGCCTCAGTTTCTAAATCTGTAAGCAGGGCTGCGGATACTAAGATTGCATCCCGCAGACCCTAAACCTGCTCCGCAGAACCTCAGCCATGTTTGCTGGTCACTCCATGGGCCCCATGCCCCCTAGCTGTGCCCACCAGGTCTTAACCAGGTTGTGAGCCTCCAGGCCAGAGAGACATAGCTGGGCTCTCTGTTCCATCTGCCCTGACTGTATGACCTTGGCCTAGGCACCTCACTTCCCTGGGTCTGGCTACCTCACCCATCAAACAAGGCAGTGGGTGTCCTTGCAGGTCCTTGTGAGGAGCTGATAAGGCAGAGCTTGGGGACCCTGGAATCCCAGCAGACAGGTACCGTAGGACCCCCCCCCCAGGTGCTCCCCGGGGCCTGTGTCTCCCTTTCTGGCTGGGGCCTGAAAGAGAGAGGCCTCCTCCCTAAGCTCCACGGGTGTGGGAGGGATTGGGGTGGGTGTGTTCCGCCCTCCCAGGCCCCCAACAAAAAGAAGAAAGAAAAGGAACCTTGATAAAAAGAGCGATAGGCGCCATGCGTGGAGGAGCCGCTATCGCCCCATCTATCTGCCTGCTCACTCGCGGTTCTTTCCCTTATCTCACCCCTCCAAATGCCAGGAACAAAAGCGTTGCAGACTTACACATACTGCCAAGCCCATGGCCCAACTTGGGGCTGCCAGGAGAGATGGCCCCTACATCTAAAGGAAAAGTTAGGCTCCTCACTCTCATCATTTTGCAAAGGGAATATCCAAATGGCCCGTCCTGAGACATGGCAGCCGGGATGGAGATGTCCAGGAGTGGGTGCCTAGGGGTGGGGGCGTGTGACCGTGCGCCAGGATCTTCTCTCTAAGGCACTCAGGATGGATTTAAGTTGTCCAGGATAGTTACAGCGAGGCCTGCGTGGAGCCAGTGTTCCCCGTCAAGTTCCTTTCTGCCCGAATCTCCCTCAGAACACCCAGAAACTAACGCTTCCCACAGCACCCCCTAGACTCAGTCCTGCCTCTGCCTCCCACCCCTTCACCCCCACGATGTCTTAACTTCCTCGCTGGCTCCTAAGAGCCGCAGGACTGAGCCCCCGCCCCTAGAGCAGAGCATCGGTCCCTCCCACCACTGCCCAGCCCCTGCTAGCAGCCAATGAAAACAGAGTGCAAATGGGCAGCCCTGAGGCTCAGGCATTGGCTGAAGTTCCATAGAGGGGGTGGGGCCTTACCTTAAAATGAGTGTGCACCTGTCCAGCCTAGCCCCACCGGGTGGAAGTCCTCCCAGGCTTCTGAACCTTCCTCAGGATCCTTGTGTTTGCCTTGGACAGGCTGACCTTTGAATAACTTCTGTTGACCTCAGAGCCTAGGCCACACCTTTGGGCGCCAGGACCTGCGCATTCCACACACAGTGCCGTCAGCTCGAGTGCCAGATGAGAGTGGGGAGGTGAGAAGTGGGGTAAGGACAGACAGCAAAGGCTGGACGCTCCCCTGTCTCCCTCCAGACCCTGCTCCTGTTATTGTCACCATCTCCTCCTGCTCCCCAGTGACTTCCTGGGAACCTTGATGTCCAGGCCTCTGTGGCCCCAGGCTCTGGTGAGGCCAGATCTTGTGTCCAAGGTGAGATCACACCTTGGCTTCCTAATCTGTAAAACGGAAAAGAAACCTAGTCCCTCAGCCTGCCAGGCTGGTTTCTGGACCCCTACCCTGCCCCAGGCCTCGGTTACCGCACCCAAATCATGGGGCCATTCTAAATGCAGCAATGTCTCACGTTGCTCATCCCATGCCTGTTTTTTTTTTTTTTCAAAGCCGGTGGAGATGGGAACCTGACCTTGCCTCCATCTTCTCCACCCCTCAATATACTGTGTTGCAGAGTTGGACCCACGGTCACAGCAGGGGGTCATTGGCTCCCACAGCACCCTCAAGCCATAGGTGTGGTGTTTTTTTAAAATGTGTAAGTGCAAAACAGTGGTGGGATAAGGTTCACCAGAGAGCTTGGGCTGAGACCTATGGGAAGAAGAGTGAGCAGTGACCTCATGACCTCAGTCTTGGCCCCCACACCCTGGGTCTCTGTCACCTGTTTTTATAAAATGGGTGTGAGGGTCGGAAGCACATGCCTATACTACACCAGCACAAGGCCTTCCAGGGCCAGCCTCAGTCTCTGCTGAAGGACTTCCTTCTCACATGGGCAGCTCTGCCCTCCCCCAAAAGCACAGGGTGTCTATTACTGGGTAAAGGCTACCTGCTTGGTTCCTAGATCAGCCTTGTCTGTCTCCGGAGGAAAAGGAAGGAGGGGTCAAGTCAGCCTGAGACGCTGGCATTACCACAGACAGAGGAGCCTGAGAGATCAGCCAAGTTCTCTTATACAGAGTCAGGGAAGGGGCCGTGACTGGTGCACTGATGGTGTGGAAGCCCCACAGTGTGGAGAGCATCCTTTTTCTTTCTTGCTTGCTTTTTTTTTTCTTTTCTTTTTTGGTTTTTCGAGACAGGGTTTCTCTGTGAAGCTTTGCGCCTTTCCTGGATCTCGCTCTGTAGCCCAGGCTGGCCTCGAACTCACAGAGATCCGCCTGCCTCTGCCTCCCGAGTGCTGGGATTAAAGGTGTGCGCCACCACTGCCTGGCAGCGAGAGCATTCTTGAATCAGAGATGGAGGGGCAGACGCTGGGCAGGGTTGGGTTGGGCTGGGGGAAGGGTGTGTGGATGCCGATGGTATTGGTGAGGATGTGAACGGCACATAACACAGGGTCTCATGTGTGAGCAGGGCACTGAGAGGTTGGAGCACCCATAGTGGGTTTGGGCTAGTGATCAGAGCACTGTGCTCTGCCTGACTACCACGGCCGCTGTGGGCTCCAGGTGGGCTTGGAGAGGAGAGGGCCCAGCCCAGCCCGCTGAGTGGACGGCTTGTCACACAGGAGCCGTCTCCTCCTAAGCAGCCATCTGCCTCCGTCCCTCTGACCCGTACCACGCAGCGACGGCTCCATTAGTGAAACCTGCCACATCGCTCAGCTCTTATCACCCATCTAGAGAGAGAATCACTCCAGGCCTCAGCGCCCATCTCCACCATTCTGTTTCCTCCTCTCTTGCTCGAGGCTCTGAGCTGTGGCCTCAGCCGCCCCTGCCTGGCACGTGGCCTCCACAGCCCCAGGTCCCATCCTGGCACAAGGCCCCCAGTCTACTCACCGACCATCCTCAGGGTGCACAGCTCCAACCCCTGTGGTGCCCTGGGCCCTCCCCCATGCTGCCCCTCCCCCAGAAGCATAGGCCATGGGTTCCTGGAGTGAAACAATCTTGTGTAATCTATCAGTGGCTATCAGGCCCATCGAGGGGAGGGACGGGAGTGGCTGGGCCTAGAGATGGCGCCAACCTTTAGCGTTGATAAAGTTTCCGAGTTCAGCTGTGATGAATGTTGAGTAAGCGCAGGCCGCAGATAGGATGTGGACTTGGCAGGCCCGAGGCTCCGGCTGAAACCAATCTCTCTCTATCAGCCAGGCTGGGCTTTCTCAGGCCCCGGGCCCTCTTCCCTCCTCCTAGCCTCCCTTTCTCTGAGCCTTGCCCCACCCAGGTCCCTACCCCTGGGGACAGGGTAAGAGACCAACTTGCCGGTTAGATCTGGCCTGAGAGAGGGACCAGGCTCAGGCCAAGGGGAAGATCCTGAGGACCCTCAGGGTGCAAGGGCCCAGTACACACCCCACCGCCGCCAACAGGCCCTGCGTCCTCAAGTCTGGCATCTGGGGGTGCGGCTCACAGTACCCAGATTAAACCTTAGCTCCCTTCCAGGCCTTTAGCCCTGGGAGCTCAGCTGGGACTTTCTGTGCCCCCTCCCCGCCCTAGACCTTCCTGCACACACTGCCTGAGTGCCCTCCCTGGGGTGTTCTCAGTTGTAGCTTAAAGGCCATCACCTCCTCTGAGAAGCCCCAGTACCCCCACATCCCCTGTGGACGAGCCAGCCCTCCGAGGTACAGAGGCCTATATCCCTGTCTCCATCCCAGACTGAATGTCCTTTCTTGTCTGCACAGTCAGTCCCCAGCCTGGGATGGACCTTCCTGGAACTTCCTGATCCCTCCAGAGCCTCTCCATTCACTCCTCACCAAAGCTCTCTAAGGTCGGGTGTGGGCCCCTGAACCTTGCAGCCTGGCCAGCTCTCCATTATGTATGTCCCCGAATAGCAGTGTGAGCAGCTACCCTGAGGCCCCGTGGTGGCTAGGACGGCTGCCTTCTGCCTCAGTTTCCTCGTCTGCCCATGGAATCAGCATCCCTGCAGGGTGGTGCTAGTAAGGCTCTGACAACCCAAGTGAGTTGTTGAGGGCAGTGTGCATGTGCCTACAAGGATCTGGGCTAACGGAGCCAAAGCTTCCAAAGATTACAGACAACCAAGGAGGAGGCAGGAGACATCTCCACAAAACAGTGTCCTGACTCCAACTGTGCCAGGAGCAGCTAGCAGAGCCCAGGCTCTGGCTCCAGGAACAGACATAGGGACCAGGGATGGACAGAAGCAGAGGTGGGAAGAAACAGAAGATGTGAGGTCAAGGAGGGAAACTGAGGCCCAGCAAGGGTAGAAGCAAGACCTCAGTCCTGAGAGCCTCATGGACCTGGACTTGTATCTGAATCCTTCCCAGTAACTCCAGGCAACGCCATCCCTGCTTCTCTTCACTATGAACCAGGATTGGGGGGCACTGCAGAGAGACCTTGTTACTCTGTGCCTCAGTTTCCCACACCTAAAAGCGGGGTAACAGCAAATTGGAGAGCTAATAAGAGTCCAGTGCCAGTGGGGTTAGAGTGTTCAGAGCTCCAGCAGCCCTTCCTCGGTCCAAGGCCCTGGCCAGAGGCCTTGGCACTGTCTCTGGTCACTTGAAGCACATGCCTGGGGTGCCTGGGTCCCACACAAACTAGCCAAAACAGCAGCATGCCAGGGCTTGGGGTAGTGAAGCCCACCACATTCTGTTAAGTCAGAGCTGGTTTCTATGTGAGGGCTGGAAACAGGAGTAGAAGAGATTTCCAGGAGGGAAGAGCACTGGGCCAGCCATGCCCTGGGTGGGTTCACAGCTTCGTGAAGCCCCGGGTCTTCTGGGGACAGGCAAGAGAAGGTAACTGACAGCAGAATTTTCAGTGACTCCTTTTAAACTTTTTGGAACTAAGGGTCACCAGAGTGTGCTTTTCACGAGGCAGGGTCACATAGAGCCCTGTATTTTATCTGGGCTGTGTGCCACCCCCATACACTTTGCTTGTTTGTTTGTTTGTTGTTTGTTTTTCAGTAAAGAGCTATGCCTTTAAAAGCCAAGCAGCAGGGAATGCTTGTATTTGATTGTGTGTGAATCTTATCTCAATAGGATCTTTTTAGTGTTTGAGTGCTGAGGTCTGTCTGGACCTGTGTTTACTAGATTGTGGGTCCTGACTCTCCATCAGACCCCCTATTTGGTGCCTCTGTAAGACCACCCAGTGACTAATAAAGGTATATGTCACCTTCCAGGATGTCCCGAGCTCCAAGTCCATGCCAGTTGGGGTAGGCCCTCCTGATGCTTATAGCCAGGCACAGAAGCAGTCAGCAGGTCGCCACCTAAGACCACAACAGGGTAGAGAGAACCAGACAAGACACAGAAGATCATAGGGCTCAGACTTCTCAGAAAGAGATGTGAGCTCCCCAGCCCAGGGTATGTGGGAGTACCCTCAGTGATATGCTGGGTGAGAAAGTCTGCCTGTCCCATCCCATATCTATTCAACCCCTGGGCCACCCATGCAGTGAATAGTCCAGGTTGCAGGCTCAAAAAATGGTGGACTCTGGCTGCAGCCCCAGCTTGACTCTGATCGTTGGGAACCCCCGGGGCCAGACATGCTCTCTCTTGCTGGAGCAGGGTGTGTATTCAAGTGAACAAGCCATGCTATTTGGCCAGCACTTGTATGACCAGCCTAGTTGTGGGCAGTGCCCCCTCCGGGCTCCGTATGATGGTGTACCTCCAACAGCGTCCTCATCTCAGCCACCACCGTTGTACTGTCTCTTCGACACCTCCCCAGGGGCATCCTGAGTTGAGGCTGAGGTCAAGGTTGAGACAGACACTGAGCTTCAAGTGGCCCTTCACCCTTCCCAGGCATGCTGAACACCTGCCAAGCCTTGAGGGCCACACAGATTTTGACCTGGTCGTGTGCAACCTAATAAGCTGGTGGTACCAGAAGAGACAGACCAACGCACTGGGCGTGGGGACTCTAAAGGAGAAGAGTCCTTGAATAGACTGAGGAGTGCCATGGGAAGCTCAGCGGCCACTCAAGGGCAGGTCTGGGTACTGGTGACAGATACCCTACATGGAAAGCATGTCAAGTGGACACATGCTGAGGGGCCTGGGCCTTCTCTCACCGGCAAGACAACTTTGGGCCATGTCCAAGGTGTATGGCTGGAGGTGAAGGGGACTCCGCTGTGAGAGCCCTGCCCCCCTGCACTGTACGTAATATGGCCTGGGGTGATCCCGAGGATTTGAGGCAATGGGGTCAGAGTCATCTCCAAGTCACCTGCCCTGTCAATGCTTTTTGACAGGGGTATTGTCAAGCTATTAGAACTGAAAGTGAAGTCCAGTCTGTCTGAGGAGCTTGGAGTGTGTAGCAGCCTGCAGCTCTGGGATGCCATGTGCCTCAGTTTCCACGCCTCAGCCTTGGCTGGATCAGAATCCCTACCTAGATGGGGCCTGGACTCCACCTCGTCCTGCTGACCAGGACCCACTGTCACAGGTCATGGTGTCTGCTAGCCAGGAAGTAAGGCTTCAGACCTTAGACTTGAGATGCAGGCCCATAGACTCTCTGGCTGTAGCCCCCCACTGGGCTGAGTCCTGTGAAGCTAAGCTCCCTAAATTTGGCCCCTGAGGGAGGGCAGGGCTATCTTGCCGCCTGTCTGTCCCCGCCATGGCCCTAGCTGTCCGCTGTCCGCTGGTGGGAAAGTCTGTATCTGTTGCTATTTTCTCCCTGCTATCGGGGCCTTATCTGGCCACTGGGTCCTGCTGGAGGCCAGGGTCTCCCTCCTGGCAGTGCCAAGCCATTCCAGTGAGGTGAGGAGGCTAGGCCTCTACCAGCCAAGATGGGGGGGGGGCTTCCTATTCCTCCCGATGGCCCTCCCCAGCCCTGAAAAGAACAGCCGTTGTCACAGCCACCCCAGGCTGTGCTCCCAGCCCGTATCCCATATGGCTGTGTGGACTCCACACAAGAGGCTGCCCCTCATTTCCTGCGAGGGAATGGTCCTTTGCCTGGTGTACACTGCCCCTCTACCCGACTCCTTCCTCCCTGGCCCCCTGCAGGGAGTCTCTTCCCTTGTCAGTCCTTGCCACCTCCTCCAGGAATCCTCCCCTCACACCTCTCCCCCTCCTGCCATGCTCACTGGCACCTTTCCTCCTTTGGGGAAAGAAGTTCGGTCACTGCTTTGTCTCCAGCTCCTCCTGGTCCTGAATCTGGCACAACAAGGGCATGGGAAAGGTTTGATGGGTGAATCAGTGAGTGTGTAAATAGATGAAATTTTGGGACTGAGGCCGTCTGTTCTCTGGGGGGTTTGCCTGGGATCCTTCTCTGATCTCTGTTGCCCAAGGATGGGCAGGCAGCTATTCCAGATCGCCTGTGTTCCATCTATAGGAAGAGGGGAAAGAATCCCTGGGGGATCCTAAAGAAAGGACCCTATGCCAGGCAGGCTCCAATGGGCCTCGGTCTGTGACTCCTGCTGGGTTTGGGGAGGTGGGTGCTGCTCCGGTTCTTACAGTGGTCCCCATCCCCATGTGGTGGTCTGAAGGGGTCTCACCCAGGAACAGAATCCTAACTGGACCATGACAACCCTCCTTGCTGCCTGGGGGACACAGACTGGGGGATTTTGTCCCTCTTCCAGAACCTGCAGTGACCTCCATGTGGTGATTTCAAAATGACCACCACCACCCTTCAGTGAAACTCGTCAAAGCTGAGAGAGGGCTGTACTCATCCTCACATACACAGGGACCTGGAAGGGAGTGGGCATCAGCCTGCCACACAGAGCCTGTCTCCATAATTCAGTTTTAAAGCATGAAAAAGGGAGTTGATGAAATTCCGCTATCAGCTCTGAGCCAATATGCAAAATATCTCACCCCCAATCAAATAGCTATTATGTTTTCATTCCCAAGCGGCGTCCGGCTTAATGAGCAGGAGATGGATGGGCGCTTGGGCATCTGCTCCTTGTGATAACCAAGGGGCTCGGGGCACTAGGGGGGCTGCTCCCAGTACTGTCCTGACTGTGGGTGACCACCATGGTGGCCTGTGGATGCCACTGAACAGAAGTGCAGTCTTGTGCCCAGACGTCTCCAACCTGGGTAGTAGCCAGGCAAGAGGGCTAGCGTCAGCTTCACTATGGGTAATGGGAGGTGTGGTTTGAGACAGCGCTGAGGAGGCAGCCTGTCTGCTCAGATCCTAATGTTGTCCAGGTTCCTTTCTCTCCATGCACCATCCCCTTGCCTTTTCCTTGAGGATCATGGGCAAGCTGCTCTGCCTTAGTTGGATGGGCCTCAGTTTACCTGTCCATAAAGTGCGTGCAACCCAGACTTCCCATGGTTTTGGGGGGGGGGGTTGTTAGGCACCTTATGGAAATGGAATTTAGATAGGACTGGCTTTAGGTTCCCCACTCTACACCCAAACTGTTCTTTGCCCCCCATTCCCATGGCACCCAGTCTGGCTCACATTACATATTCTGTATTCACTCTGCATACCAAGATCTAGCCCAGCACGAACCCTCTGTGCCTTAATTTCCCCATCTGAGAGAGGACTGGAAGATGACCTCACTAGGCTATGTAAGCGAGAGAGGTTAAGGGAGGACATTTGTGAGATGCTGAGCCAAGGCCCCTTGTACACAGTTTGTGCTTAATAAACCACTTTCCCCATCATCTCCTGGTCCTGCCGGGCCGTTGGTGGCAGTAAGCAGTGACAGCTGGTGTCTGCAGAGCACGGGCCCCAGCACCCTGAGCTGCACTCGGATAGTGCCAGCAAGCCGTCCTGGGAGGGCTGCAGCTGTGCGAGTTTCCATTCGTGGCTGAGGGGATGGGGCACAGAGAGGGGGAGTGGCTTGGCCAAGGTCACAGAGCAAGGACACATTTTTATCTGCCTGTTGGGGATGGTGAGGGTTCCCAGAGGGACCCTAGCATACGGCATTCTGGGGAGGGACAGCGTCCAGCCATGGTTTGTGGAGACCCCCGACGTACAGGGCCACCTTCGCCCTTTTCTACTCTCCACAGCCCTGACGGGGCTAGCTAGCCCAGTGCCAGCTTCAGCTCCATTAAAGCCAACTGAGGGCTCAGAAAGCCGTAGTAGCGGCTCCAGGCAGAAGTGCCACATCCCATCTGTGGGCTCTCTCTGTTTGCCAGTGGCGATTGTCTCCCTGCATTATCATAGCCATTTTAATTGTTCTGGAACGGAATTAACAACATCAGAATGAGCTGTCTTGCAGCCCGGCTTCTTTCTCCACGCTCATCCACAAGGCTTTGTGAGGAGCGCTCGCCTTTGTTCTTGTAAATGGAGGAACATCCCAGCTCCAGGCGCCTGGGTGTGGGAGAGCCACCTGGGTGGGCACCAGGTTGGGCTCTATGACCTTCCTAGGGAAGAATGTTTGTGCCCCCTCATTGGCCCAGCTCAATTTCCAGTCCCAGAGTTGCTGAGAACGGGCTTCATCCCATTGCTGGAACAGGCTGCTGAGATTCCAGGTGCCTTCCAGCCCCTGGAGAGGCCTGGAACTCCTACAGAGGGATGAGTACGTGAGCCTAGGCAGGGAAGTCTCCAGTGCCCTGATGGATGGCTCCGCTCAGGGTGGACCCCACCGCAGCACTGCTTTCCAGCCCTAGTTCAAGGTCATATGGGTCAAGGCATGTGTCTGTCACTGTGAGCCTTAGTCCTGTTTCAGGGAGGCTGGGTCCAAAGCTAGCACCCACAGTACTGCAGCTAGGAAACCTATCTCATTTCTCCTTCCTGGGGCTTGTGATGTCGCCCCCATACCCCAGGCTGAAGATGGCCAGTGTGGTGGGGCTCTGCCTGTTAGTTAACTTCCACTCCCCACCACCACACTCTGTTGCCGGTGCAGTTACCTTCTCCCACACATCACACCTCCTGGTCTCACCCCCTGTACTTGCCTGCGTTCCTGGCTTAGGAACCACTATGGTTCTTTGGTTTTTCCTGCCCTCAGCAGCCACAGGCAATGTCATGAAGCCCCTGCATCCTAGTATGGCATCTGGCTATCTGAGGTCAGTGTGAGCAGGATGGCACTGACCCCAGTAGTGTGGCCTGGATTACAGCCATCATAGTCCTTCAGACACAGAAATATGTCCCCCATCCCATCTGAAAGATCACTCTACAAACCAGCCTGGCCGCTATTCCATCCTCATGGGTCCCCACGCCATTGACATGACCAGTACCATGGATCCCACAATGGCTTCAGTATTGGGTGTGAGCTAACACGTGTTGGTATTGATGGCCCTGCCACAGGCCTGTGGGTCTTCCACAGAACCCCCATTCCTTCTGAAAAGGAGCAGCCCTGAGCCGCTGTTCTGGGGAGCAGCAGGTTTTATTAGCTGTGAAAGGCTGGGGGTCCCCAAGTATCAAAGGGGTGCATCCTAGACATCCCCCTGCCTGAAGACACTGGCCTGCCTCCAGAAATGGCTGAGGACCATTGCTCAGTTGGTAGAGCACTTGTCTACCACACACAAAGCCCTGGGCTAGAGCCTCCACACTGCATACAGCAGGTATGATGGTGCACGCCTGTAATCTCAGCACTCAGGAGGTAGAGGAGGAGCCTCTACCACGTACTACAGTGGTTCTCAACCCTCCTAATGCTGCAACCCTTTAATACAGTTCCTCATGGTGTGGTGACCCCCAACTATGAAATTATTTCATTGCTGCTTCATAACTGTAATTTTGATACTGCAATGAATCATAATGTAAATATTTGTATTTTCCAATGGTCTTAGGTGCAACCCCTGGGGTTGAGAACCATTGACATAGTAAGTTCAAGGCCAACGTGGAATGCATGAGACCCTGTCTGAAAAATAAAACAAAACCAAAGATGGCCCTTCCATGTCTTCTGTCCCCTCCTCTACCCTAGGGCAGACACCTCACCAATCATGCATCCGCTATGTTTATGTCCATCATGTTTTTGCCCAATGTAATGAGCATAAGAACTCGCCATTGGGGAGCTCTGGACCAAACCCCAAGTGTGGGGTGGCTTGACATATGGGGCCTGAGAGTTTTCCTGCAGGACACCGTAAGCAAAGAATAGACATGTCTGCTGTGTGACCCCGTGACTCTGTGTGTGAGCCTGTGAGTCTGTGTGTGAGCCTGTGAGGCAGGAAGGCCTGAAGCATCCATCTGAGTCCAAAAGGACTCGGTGTTGGTGTTTCTATTGGTGATGTGTGGTTGGGAAGGGCTGTGACTCTTGTCCTAGCAAGCAGGTATCCATTACCTGAGGAGGGACAGACAACGTAAAGGACAAGGATAGGAAATGCATCAAGTGACACCAAAGCTTAGGAACTGTTGCAGAGTGTCGGGGTAAACACAGGGTGAGCTTGCCAGGAGACCAGAAAGAGTCACAGCCTCTGCCGCGATGGGTACCTGGCCCTGCCCTTGTCCTGCCCGCTCTCCCCAGGCCCCAAAGCTGAGCCTGTTTGGCCATTAGGAAACCAGGGTGGCCTTATCCAGAAGCACCTCATGATTTCCCTGGGGCTCATGTCCACAGGTTCTCTCAGAGATATGGAGGCCAGAGAAGAAACCCAGGCCATGGACATCAGCCCCATGGAGGAGAAGGCCACATCCCCTGAGGCCCCAGCCATAGAGGAACCCCCAAGCCCACCCAGAGAAGGTGAGTGTGCAGATAAACATCCCACATAGAGCTCATGGGAGGACAGGGGGCGTCCTCCAGCTCCTGGCCCCAGGACCTAAAGAAAGCAGGGAAGGGGGGTATCTGCAGTGCATGAGATGGAGGTCCAGCCTCATCTAAGGTAACTGAGGCCTGGGTGGGAAAATCCAGTCCAAGGCTAGACCTCAGGAAAGCCAAGCCACTCCCAGTCTATTTACCCCTGTGAAATGGTGTCCACAGGATATGCAGGGCCATGGCTTAGGCTCCATACACAGTATCAAGCGGCACTCAGGAAGAGCTGTGAGGCTCTTGAGAGGCAAAGAACACACAGTATATGCTGTGCTGAAGGATGAGGCCCAAAGAGGTTAAGAAGCTTGCCTGGGGTCACAGCCCACACTCCAGCAAGAATCTGACCTAGGTCTGGGTTTAGACTCATCCCACTGTCACATTGCCCCCTTTTCTCACCCACATGACCTCCTCAGACTCTACTAGGTCTCCTGGTTGCAGTTTCCCAGGTCAGTGCATTTCTGGAGCTGAAGACAGGCATGGAAGGAAACCCCACAGACCCCCACACCACTCAAACTCTAGGAGGCCAGTTCAGGCCAGGTGCTGGATGTAGGACAGTGAAACTTCAGATGCCCCCTGAAGTCCTGGGAAGAGGGAACTCACAGGCAGAATATTTGAGAGATCAGCACTTTGCTTGCATCTTGGAGGCCACTGAGTTCTGGAGAGATGGTAGAGAGGTACCTAAGAGATACCTGCATCCTGACTCAGTATCCCGGGCTCTATCTGGTTGTGAGTCTAAAGCCCTGTCATGTCTGTCTGTGGCTCTGAACTTCAGGAGCACTTCACTGCATACCCATGAGCCTTTGTTCCACCTGCAGCCCCAAGCTGCAAGGGCATACCATTCCATATCTACTGTTCTTTGCAGAGTCTGAATTAGCCCACACTAGCCTCTTCCAACCCCCACCTAGTGGCAGAGATTAAACCCAGGGCTTCAAGCATGCTAGGCAAGCACTGTACCATTGAGCCACACCCCAACCTTGCCCACCAGCCTCTGATTGGACAATGTAGCTATTGGGCCACTTGGGAGGATGGTCAACTGGTGACATGACCAGAAGTGAAGGAGAGGCAGGTGACCTTAGGCAGAGACCCCCAAAGAACCACCTGTGCTGTATGCAAAGAGGGCTGGTACTCTGGCAGTGGTGCCAGCAAGTGTGTAGGGGACACAGGGACAGAGCAGATGGCAGAGGATGGACAGCAGAGATGGTAGAGGGGGGAACAACAAAGAGGACAAAAGGCCTGGGGAAATGGGCTCAGTCCATAACGTGCGTGCCACCCAGGCTTGAGGACTGAGTTTGAGTCTCAGCATCTCTAAGATCTAGGTGTAGTGATGCGTGCTTCTGACCTCAACACTGGGAAGGTGAGCAAGTGTGTCCCTGGGGGTCACTAGTCAGCCAGCCAGATTGCTTGAGTGCTAGGCCAATGACAGACAATAGCTCAAAAAACAAGGTAGAGAGCAACTGAGGAAGAACCTCCAAGGTTGTTCTTTGGCCATCACACATGAAGACACACACACACACACACACACACACACACACACTCACACACACACACACACAATCTCACACACACACTCACATACTCACTCACACACACTCACACTCACACACACACACACACACACAGTCTCACACACACTCACACCCACACACCCACCCATACACTCACACACTCTCACATCCCCACACAGTCTCTCTCTCTCTCTCTCTCTCTCTCTCTCTCATATACACACACATACTCACATACTCAATATTCACTCATACACACACACTCACACTCTCACACACACACCCCCCACACACACTCACACTCACCCCCCCACACACACACACACACTCACACACACACACGTAGTGGGGGGATAGGGTGGAGGGTAGAGTGGAACAAGGAGGAAGATGAGGAGGAAGGAGGAAGACTATGATGGCAAGACAACAGAGTTGACAGAAAAGGAAGGACAGAGGGGACATCAGAGAGGTCTTTACAAGTCTGAATAGGGAACAGAAATTCCGGACAGGCCTCATCCCTGGGGGCTCCTCACTGTGCACCCCACCAATGTACTAGAGTCCCTGACTGAATGGCTGCAGGCCAGGGACCCTCCCACTTCCCTTCTTTTTTCCAGGCCCAGCACCCAGCCTGAGGCTCTGGCCTTTCCTTGGCAATAGCCCCGGGGTTCAAGCCCTGACTCCATCATCCTCAGCTCTCCAGGGACACCTGCCCCAGGAGTGAGGGGGCATTGCCAGGCCAGGCTCCAGTCAGGACCGTATTCATTGTTCCTGTTTGCTTTGCTTTTGCTGGCATCCAGTACTGAGGGGTGACGCTATCTATGGCTGGCCCTAGACCACCTCTCAGCCTCAGTTTCTACTGGGTGACCTCCAGGAGAGCAAGTACCATAGGCTGCTCCCTTATCTCCTCCACCATCGGTGCTACCGGCAGGAGCTGCACTAAGGCAGCTGTGGCCGAGCTGCCAAAGGGCAAATGGCTGGCGGCTACTGGACTTTGACCCATGGCTTCCAGGGGAGCGGGTCTTTATCTGATTGTGGAGCTGGGGCTGCTGAGAGGGTAGGCGGGTGGGGCCGGGAAGGATCGGGGACAAACAGCCAGGCCTGCACCTGGCACCGGCAGCTGTGATAACGCAGTGATGGGCTCGATAACGGCGCAAGAGCCTATCTGACGTTCAGGCGGGTCCAGCGCGGCTCCTCACAGTGGCTGGAGCTCAGATGCCAGCCACTTTGATTTATAGCCAAAAATAATAGGACTTTTATACCATGGGATTGATTTATTTGATGTTAATCACAGCCCTTATCGTGGTATTAATAATCTGCTGTTCCCATGACGTCACCCAGGGGGCTTTACAGAAGCGCATCGATCGGGGGCCACACTGGTTATCTGGCCAGCCAGGAAGGCAAACATGCCCTTTGGGCTGGAATTGGGTGCGGGGCTGGTGGAGGGGCCCAGCTGTTGCAGAGACCAGTGAGCCAGAGGCCACAGGCCTAGGTGCACTGGGTGGGCACTGGGCTGTGACAGACAGCAGCTAAGGAATAATTATTACTGCTGTGATCAGCAGGGGCTGAGGGCTTTTTAAGGCCAAGAGGAAACCTGTAGTGTTAGATAAAGCAGGAGGGCAGGTGACTGTGTGTCCCCTAGCCTCCGTTTCCCTCCTGGTCACAGGCTAGCCCAGCAAGAATGTGACAATGTTTTCCTCTCTACAGATGTGAGTACACCCACAGTGCCAGCACCCCCTGAGTCCCCAGAAGGTCCCGAGGATATGGAGGGGCAGGAGTTGGAGATGGCGCCCCAGGATGAAGAGAAAGAGGAAAAGGAAGAAGAGGCAGCCATGGCCAGTCCCTGGAGTGGGCCAGGTAACCGGGCTGACTAGTCCAGTACAGCATTGCTATGACCCGAGGACAGCCTTCTGGGCTAGCCGGAGACTAGGCTATCTTGGATTCTTGGAGAGCGCTGGTGCCCAGGTCTATGCAGTTGACCCAAGCAATGTGGTCTGTGTTGGTCTCTGGAGTGCTCACACCCAGAGCCTGTGGTATAGACAGAAGCATTTGGAGGGTCTGGTGTGACTGGTAACGAAGACTGAGAGATGACAGCAGGAACAGGCACCTGAAGGGGTGTCTAGAGGATGTAGCTGGAGCTGCCAGTCTGGGGTCTTCCCAACAGCAGATGGTTGGCATTCTAAGCGGGCTGGTGCCCAGGTGGGCTCAGACGTGTGTGAGAAGGAGAACACCTGCTCTTCCTGGGGGCTGCAGCCTATCTGAGGTTCCTGGTTACCATCAGCCCCACAAGCCAGTCAGGCCTGTACCTTTGCACATCTTCAGGCAGTGAGTGCTGCTGGTCACATGCTAAGCTAGAATTGGCAGCTGGCTCAGATCTCCCAGGTCTCAGAATGTGGCAGTCATGGTACCCTTGCTTCTGATAAACAGATACCATGGCCCAGGAGCACAGCGAGGGTGTCAGTGATTTCCAGGGCTCTTATTGCGGGCTGAGGGCTACTGTGCAGGGCAAGCAGGTGAGGTGGGCTAAGTGGTGTGTGTATAAGTGGTGTATCAATGAGGGAGGAGTGTGGAGGCTGAGCGTGTGGGTGGGAAGCACATGTGTACACAGTTACCGAGTGTCAGCTGTGTGTGAGCATGTAGGAATTATCACAACCAGATTCCTATATGTGTCTAGAAGGCATGTCAAGGGTCTTGTCTTGCTGAGGGATCAGAGGAGGCTTTGTGGGGGCAGAGACCCTGTTCCTCCCCTGGAGAACTAGGGATCCACATTGGAAAGGGGGTAGAAATGGACTCTTAACTGAACCTGTGGGTGTTTTGGTGGGGTCCTATGGCATTCGAAGAGTATGGGAGACCATTGGTGATGTCTGCCATCAGGGCAAAGGAAGATGAGTGACAGGTGTGGCTGAGGGGTACACAATGAAATAACAGCCTGAGGCCAGAGAGGAAGGGTTGGCCCAGAAGGCCACAGTCAGAATGGGGACCCACACCCTGTATGGAAACTGAGTCCACTCACAGAATGCCCCATGGCTAGTTGTCTTGGGGCACTCCCCTCTGCCATCCCTTAGTACATCGATGCTTAGCACACCTCTTGGCTCTAGATGACCTGCCCGAGATGTATGACAAAGATGTCCACTCCTCCTGGGGTGCCTGGTGGGAGTTGGGTCCTGTCCTCAGTTGAGGCCAGTGTCCCCAGACCTCGGTACCATGATGGGAGTAATTGCACTTGATCTCACGGGTACCAGGGCCTTCTGCACCCACGGGCCAGCCTTTTCCACTCACATGCCCAAAGCCATAGAACTGGGCAGAGCCTTGTGTCCAGACTGCCCAGCTTCTAACCAGCCCTATGCTGACTCAGTTTCTCCAGCTAGAAGGGAGTCTGTGAGTACTGACCCAGCACCAGGAATCCCTGTGTGTCTCTCTCTGTTCCATGTCTACAAGCATAAAGTGGACAATGCCTGCTGGGGATGGCAGGGATCATCTGTGTCTATGGACTTTGGTGGCCACATGGATGGTCTTTACATCAGCACCATGGGGCCAGCACAGTGTCATCCCCACTTCAGTGCAGAGCAGAGCATCACTGGCTGGGAACTGCTGCTACAGAGACCCAGAAGCCAGGCCATCAACATCAGTATTGAACATTACCCACTGTCCTCATCCACATAAGTGTTATTACTTCATTTTTTAGATGGAGAAGCAAGGCCCTTGTAGTTTGCAGCCCGCCCTGCCCCTATGAAGGCCATGCTCCATGGGCTGTGGTTTGGGGTCAGGGTGCACCCCAGCTTCCCGAGTTATTTGCATCCTCAGGGGCCAGGCGGTACCCTATCGGCTCCCACAGATAGGAATTTCTGTGCAGTGGGCAGCGATGGGGTTGATAAGTGGCCGCTGGCCAACCGCCGTGGTAGCCATTGCCTATCAGCTCCCACACAGGCCGTGCTTATCACCTAGTGGGAAGCTGCTGGAGAGGCCCAGGGGGCTCTTATCTCCAGGGCTGCCCGAGCCTGTGATGAGGTTGTAGGGTTAAGGCCTGAAGGCAGTGCCCAGTCTGGTGACAGACCAAGTGGCTACTTTTGCCTTGCTGGTTGCCTTTGACTCTTTCTGACCTCTTTCTGGCCTGTAGCCCTCCTCCAGCAGGGCCCAGCACCCACCCTGACTGTTCCAGGGAACCTGCCTGAGAGGCATCTTCCACTGTTCCTCTCTGGAGAGAAGGCACAGAGCTGGCTTGGACTCCAAGTCTTCCTCTGACTCTGTCTGGCTCAGAGAAGTGCCTGGACCTGAGCCCGTTCCCATCTGCTCTGCCTGAAGTGGTCACTGGACCCATGACAGAGCTGACAGTGCGGGGCTGGGATCTCCAGAGGGCTCTGCCTATCCCGAACACAATTTAATGTTGCTACCCAGGCTTCTAAGTATCAGGGACCACCCATCAGATTCCTCTCTAGATGAGACAGGACTTAAACAGGCCCCAGAAAGTGGCTGTCCAAGAGCCTCGTCTTAGGTGTACAGATGTGAGAAAGCTCATGGCCTGATGGCCCAGGCCTAGAGCAGATGAAGAAAAGTCCTCCAGGAAGAGCTGGCAAAATGGCTTAGCAATTAGTGTCCGCCACATACGCATGAAGACTGGTATTTCACATAAATGCCCAGTGGACATAGCAGCCCACCTGTTGTAGTTCCCGTCAGAGACAGAGTGATCAAGGATGACTCCCAGCATCAATGCAGGCATGCACAGGGGAAATGGAAAAAGCGGGGGAAAGACCCCCAAGAAACCCCCATGTGGCCTCCTAGTTTCCATGCTGCCAGTGATACCCAGGAGCAGTCACTTGACCGCTGCAGACCCAAGTATAGTTGTACTTGCTCAAGAGCTTTATCAACACTAGAGTGCAGCCCCAAGGTCGTGTCAGTCACCATCACTGTCATGATTTCCTGTCCTCTCCTGGTTCTGTCACTGTGCCTGGCTCCCTCTGCCCCTGTCTGGTACTTGATGGCTGGGGGTAGTGCACAATGGCGTTTTCATTCATCATCACAAGTTCTGTGTCTTGCCAGATACTGGCCAATCAGTTCTTCCATGCTGCAGGAGCCCAGCTTTGCTGAGTGTCTATGGGTGGGCTGCTGACCTCTGAACCTCAGTTTCATAGTCTGTAAAAATGGAGTTGGGGAGAGTCGTTGTGGCCCTCCAACTTGTCACCTACTAGGCACCTGGTTTCCCTCATACAGGGGTGCAAGCAGGTTCAGAAACCCCTCCAGCAGCTGATTTTGCATTACATTTGCACCTGAGCAGCACAATGGGCAATGTGTTGTTGCAGATCTGATGGCCACACACTGCCCAGAGTCCTGTTTTGTACTGACCCCCACAGTGTGGTCTCAGCACCCTCTTCTGGGCAGTGGGGATGGTGTCGCCCCATGTAGATTATAAACCCCAAGGAAAATGCCAGGAAAGTGCCTTCAGCGCACATGTGATCAAAGTCCAGATGTGCACAATGAGCGCAGGGTAGCCCTGCTCTCAGTGCTCCGAACAAACCAGATGGTGCTCTGTGGCCTGAGAGGGGCCTAGATGGCCCTTCTAAGGTTCGCTGTGTCTTGCTGTCTGAGAGGTGTGTAGATGCCAGAGAGCGGAGCTTACAAGAAAGGAATGGCCATGCCAAGGCCCGGAGAGCTTGGAGCCTTAGCAGTCCATGAGCCAAGGGAGAGTGGAGTCAGAGGGGCTGCAGCCCAGGGCCCTGCGGATTTGGGCCTGAGCCCATCAGGTGAGGGGAAACGGAGGATTGGAGCAGGAAGGCTTATGTGCTCCCGAGGCACAGCAGGGACACACCCTGGGTCTGAGGAGCACAGGTCACACTGTGGAAACAGAGCTCGGAAGCTGTGTACAGGGTTTGGGATACCCTTGCTGAGACCAGTCCTGGCTTCTCTTGGTCCTCAGCTGAGTTCTAGTTGGGAAGAAGAAGAGTAGACAGGAGAGAGTCTGAGTTGTCATCTTTGAAATGACCTTGTCTGCAGGAGTGGTGGCTGTTTCAAATCCAGCTATGCGGAGGGCTTGAAAGTAGATCTGCAACCTTGCCCAGCTGCCTTGCTGTGGAATGTGGGGACCTGTCCCCATGCCTGGTACCCCTCAGTGTCACGCTCCTCCTATCACCTTCCCTTAACATCAGGAGGACGCAGCTTGCAGACACTTCAGTCCTGTCAGGATACAAGTCCCATCTAACTCTGTCAGGCCCCTGCCCTGGCCCTCGTGGCCCACCTGACATGATCTTGAGCAAGTAGCAGAAGAGAAGAAATGAACGAGCTGCTGTTAGTCAGGTAGCCTGGTGTGGAGTCCTCTTCCTGGGGATTCCTCCAAGGCTGGCCTCAGCAAAGGGATTGATAGCCTACCCAGTTCCTTCCCCAAGACTCCATAGAACTGGGGGATCTGGGACACAGAGGGACCGTGACCTTCCCAGGTCCCCCAAAGACTGCATGCATGCCATCTGTACACCAGCTATGTGATGCTGCCTGTGCCAACAGGGTGGCACTCCATCTGTCATGAATCTCTCTCCCACTCCCTCCCGGTGCCTGTCTCGGAGGCCAGAGCAGGTACTAGAATGGGATGCACATTGAGTCACGATGGGGGCCCCAAACCATCCCCTGGGGTGTGCTTTCTGGTAAAGTGAATGGAGAGACAAAGAGAGTTCCACCCTCTGTCAGTATGAGTGCAGCCATAGCTAGCGGTGAGGGTCAGGAGTCAGCAGGATTTCAGCAGTGTTCTTCCCCCTGGTGTCTTGAGCCTGGGACTTACTCTGGCCGCCACTGTTTGAGAGCAGGATCCAGGGGCAGAGCCTCAAGTTGAGGCAGACCGTAAGAAGAAGGGCAAGGGGACCTCAGGGTGACTTGAGACAGCTACACCAAGCACACCACACCATGTGGACATGCTAGGTGACCCAGGACCTCTCCTTCAACCATCCCCAAGCAGGACCCAGTTCTCAGTTCGGGAAACCCCTGGAGGTTTCCAGGGGTTGAAGGACAGGCAGCCGAAGAACCACCTGAGCTCCTTCAGACTTGCTGCCCTGAGTCCATGTCAGGATTCCCATTGGGCTGGGCCCCAGCCTGACCTCCTGAGAGCATCTACACAGAGAGACAGACCTGCAGGGGTGAAGGCCAGGGACAGAGAGAATAAGCAGGTATGCCATGGCGGTGGGGCAGCTTCCCCATTCAGGGTCAAGGTGCTAGGCCAAGGTCTGGCAGCATCCTGAGGCCCGGGGAGGATGTGGAAGAGGAGAGAGAGCACTGGCTGGGAAGGAGGTGGCACCCTGTGTTCAGCACCTTCCCATGCACATTTTTGAGAAGAAGGTGACTGTAGAATTCTTCCTGGAGCACACGGTCCTTGGGAAGGATTGAGACCTGTAAACCCACCCCAAGTTCCAGAGATAAAGTAGAGCGGGGAAGGGGAGTCCTGTGGTTCCTTACAGCTGAGATCAAGGGGCACAGCTGACCCCACAGCCCTGGCCTGAGGAAGCCCAGCTGTGTGCTGAGATCCCAAAGCCCAGCTGCCCAGGCAGTGTGTAGAGGAAAGAAAAGTCAGGAAGGACTGTTTCTCTTCTACCCAGGAGTTTCTTGGAGCCCAGAACTCTTTCCAGGAGCTGCTATGAACCGAGTGAGAGCCAGTCAGCCCATCCCAGCTCCTGGAGGCAGGGCCAGGAAGGGTGGCCATGTCCTAGGCCAGTGTGTCCCTGAACAGTGTCAGTCAGCAAAGGGGGTGGCTGAGTGTCAAGGCCAAGTGGGAGAGCAGATGGCAGCCCTAGAGAAGGACCCCATCTCCAAGCTGAGGACTGAAAGGCAAATTAGGGTGAAGGGAGGTGTTCAGGCAAGGAGCTGGAATATGCAAAAGGCCTAGGGCATTGGGGGCATGGCATGAGGGAGCCTTAGGGCTAGGGTGAGCATGGGGAGAGATAGTACTGGGCATAGACGGGGCTGGGTTATGAGCCATAGAGTTTGAGGGCAGCCCTCACAGCCTTGCCTTGTCATGGTGCCAGGGATAAAATCCTAGCCCTCAAACACACTCCACCTCTGAGCCACACCCAATCCCAAAATTCCTGGCTGCACAGAGAAGATGCTGCAAGACATTGGGAGGTCTTTGATCAGCTGCCTGGGAGAACAGATCAGAGTTAGAGCATCCCACAGTCTCAGGGTGGAAGGGGCTGCTGGGGCCACAGGAGATGTTGTTGACCGTTTCCTGTTGGAGGCCCCAGCCAGATCTCCATCCGGCCCAGGGTCCCAAGGAAGCAGGAGATGGGGACCCCTCCCTCCCATGGAGCAGTAGCTTGTTATCTCGACTGTGTCCGGCTAACTAATCTCGCAGGCCCGGGTTTCTGTGTGAACCTCAAGGCCTGTTATCTGGTGGCTGAGGCAGGACGGCTCGTCCTGATGGACAGCCTGGGAGATGGGCCGATAGCTGGCCATGCTCCCCTCCCCACGACCGTCTGGCTGGCATGTGTGGGTGGGAAAAATCATTCCAGCTATTCTGTGTTATCATGGGGCCTGGCGTGGCGGGTGATAGGCCTATTTGTCTTAGATTAGCCAGCGGGGGAGGGGGCACTAGTAGATGGCAGGGGTCACTCTGGGGTCAGCTTCAGAGACCAACCCAGCAGCTTGGAGTCCCTTTGAAGACTCATGTTGTTCTGAGACCCCAGGGTTGCTATGAACAATCTGAGGCTAAGAGATGGATGAAAAATCCTAAGGAAATTGTATCTTTACAGTCAGGCATATTCTTCCTGGATAGTCACTGACTACCTCCTGGGGCAGTCACTCTCAGGGGCTGGAAAGACACAGGGAGGGCCTTGCTCTCCTGGGATGTATTGGAAACACTGCTACCTCCGTGTCTGAGGCCAGAGACAATTCTAGATGGTGTCAGAGTGGGGCTTTCTGAGCCAATAAATCAGCAGCCACCCAAACTAGTGTGTTGGGGCCGAAGCCATGGTGAAAGGCCTGAGCTGAATGTACACAACTAGATCTAAGTGCAGGGTGAGGAGAAAGGAGGCGCAGAGGTAGAGGGCCCCATCAAGGAGGGCCTGTGGTGGCAAGCAGGTGATTGTCCTGGAAACAAGGTTCAGAGGTCATAGCCTGGGGTCAGCATGGGCCATGGGAGGATGGCTGACCCTGGATGGAGATGGACACCCTGGCCCTGCCCACATGAATCCTGGGCTAGCTGTGGCTGGGATTCCACCTTGACAACTGTTCTGCGGCATTGGGCCCTCGAAACTGTAGAAGGGGGCTGTCACTAGTGCTGCCACCCAGGTGACCTGTCAAACTGCCTCCTCCCCATGCTGGCTCCCATGCCCTCCTTGCTTCTCACACATTGAGCACTGGGTACATGCCAGCCTGTTACAGATCTCAGGGTTGAGGACTCCATCCCAGCAGCAGCTGGAGTGGCAGCCAGTCACCAAGGGACAGAAAGGTGGCTGAGACATGGGGGCAGGGCCAATGGCTCTGAATGGCTCTGAACTCCAGGGCCCAGGATTCTTACAGAGCTCTTTCTGTCACCTGATAAATGGCCCCTAAGGTACAGCTGGTGTAATGGCATCGGGGGACCAAGCATTCCAGGTAGGTCTGCTCCAGGAGCAGATCCCATTGACTGCTGTGTTGGTAGAAAGAGAGCCCCGAAAAGACTTCAGAAGAAATGAGAGTTCACTATCCAGGCAGCCGGAGGCACTGTGGTACCCCACTACAGATGTAGAAACTGAGGCAGACAAGAAAGATGGGCAGTTCTGGGGAGAACTGAGCAAACCCACCCATTGGGAGTGTCTGTTCCCTACCATGAGGTCTCAGCACAAGGGGCTCTCACTGGACACTGTAGGCAGAGAGGGTAAGTGGACAGACAGTAGGACATCCAGTGGGAAATGCAGGTGGAGCCCCAGAGGGGCCCCAGGCCTGGCTACCCACCGCATGTGGCCTACTGACCTCACCCCCTTCCGGGACCCGCTGTCTGTGGCCTGGGCAAGCTATCTCGGTGGCGGCGCTAATCAAGTCGCTTCCTTCTCCGCCCTCCCACCGGCTTCCTGCCCAGCCAGCAGCCCCACAGCTGGCCTAGACATCAGCGAGGCAGGTCCTAGGAACTTGGTCCCCGCCAGGGGAGCTTCCACCACTGCCTTCCAGCAGTTTCCCTCCTGTCCCCTCCCTGGTTACAAGGTCTGCATGTCATTGCAACCCTAAGTCGTGGTCTCTTCAGGACAGTGGCCACAGAGCAGTGTGTGTGGTGGGAGACAGCTGTTGTTCCTGGTGCCATGGCTGATGACGCCACCTGTGTGGTCGCTGCTGCTGCCCTGAGCCCCAGTGTCCTTACCGTCTTCAGTGCCGTCACTGGCTTCCTGGCCACGGGTACCCTGACTAACAGCGCCCCTGGCCCTGCAACCATCACTGGCAAGTCACACTTGCTAGCACCGTCACCCCAGGAGTAAGAGCCGACGCTGACTGCCAGTTAGTTCTCTCTTCTAACTGTCATGCCCAGTCCTGGCCGGAGCCACATCTGCCCCAGCTGTTTCTACCATGACCACCAGTACCTAGTGGGAATAAGACAGGAGCATGAGATGACCTTGGGTCTATGTTCTCACTCTTCTCGTTTTTACTGGTAGCAATGATGGCCTCATCCAGAAAGCTGTCCGTTCTCTCTGGGATATGGACAGGGTGACTAGGGTAACGCCGAAGTGGAGCAAGCTTGTGCTTCCCTACACCCACAACTGGAATCTGCACAGGTCCCGGGTCCAAGGCACAGTACTGGGACCCATGGGTACTGGGACATGCTTCCTCCCCTCTCTGTCTTACCCTGCCCTAGAAGGGAAACTGAGGCAGCTCTGCTTAGTTGTGGGCAGCACTGCCCTTATATGAGCAGCATTTATGAGACCCCCCCCCCTCCCTCGTGAGACCCAGCATGCTGTCAAGACTTACCCAGACCCAGGATGGGAGCCAGGAAGCAACCCCCACCCACTCCCTGCCAGCCCTATGACATATCTCTGTTCTTTGAGAGGCGCCCCTTCCCCATAGCCACGATGGCTCCTTATTTATTTATTTATTTATTTATTACCCCTCTATCTCTGTGCGTAACTTTTGATTTCCTCGCTGCGTTTTTTCCATTATGGAGGCGGTGGACGCAGCCGATAAGATCGGTCCCCAGAGATGGGACAAAGGGGCCGCCGTCGGCTCGAGGGCTGGTCATATCCTGCACGCAAGGGCCCAGCGCGGCCTGAGATGAGGCAAGATGCTATCATACCTTATTGTGTCTCATGGGGGCCCTGCCCACCCAGCCCTGCCCCCAGCTGGGCTCTCCAGGTCCCCTGGAATCACCATAGGCTTTGAATTTGTCCTTCAATCCACTGAGCCTCCATGCCCCCCCATATGACTTGTGTGGGGTGTGTTGAAGCCCTCTAACAGAGGCCTGCCACAACCCTTTGCTGCCCAAGCAGAGACTTGATGGAGCCCTGCAAATTTATCCAGAAAGACCATGAGTCTGAACTGAAGAACAGCAAGGATGGCCATTGTAGTGAAACATTGTAGAGGACATTTTGACCCTTAAAAAAGTCTCTACAAGAGCCGGGCAGTGGTGGCACATGCCTTTAATCCCAACACTTGGGAGGCAGAGGCAGGTGGATCTCTGAATTTGAGAGATCGCTACAGAGTGAATTCCAGGACAGCCAGGACTACATAGATAAACCCTGTCTTGAGGGGGAAAAATTATACAAGAGAGTGGGAATCATTTTGAGAGATGCAGACTCCATAGGAATGCTGAGGGAGTCCTGAACCTGACAGGCTTGACCACAGCTCCACTGGTTCATGGAGCCGTCAAGCTGAGTACCATCTCCCAACCCTGCCTTTGCCTAGTTCTGCCCAAACTCCCCCGGCCCCAGGCCTACTCCCAAAGGCTCCATGCATTCAAGATCACATGCAGAAAGTGGAACGGCGGGACAGGTGCCCCAGGACCACAAGCTCCAAGGCCCAGCCATGCTGGGTGCCTGATTCCAGGGTCAGCAGGGAGCTGCAGTAGGAGACATGTGGATCTAGGGCAGGTCCCTTTCCTGAACCCACACCAGCCCCTGCTCACACCATGCCATCCTCTTCCCTTTTCCAGTTAGGGAGCTTGAAGAAGGTCAGAGCCAGGTCAGAGGCTTGGGTTTGAACTTCCAGTGTCCCAATGTGACCCCTGGCCTCCAAGTTCAAGATGAAGTCGACAGAGGCTTCGAAGGCCAAGGCTACTGCCGATGACTCTTCTGAGAGGAAATGCTAACAAGCCTTTAAGCCTCCTTGCCTCTCAACTTGCGTGGTGCCTGACTCACCCTGGGGCTCAGGCCTAACATCCAGAGACTGGGGACCCTGCAGCCAAGACCTCAGACACCCCACTTGCATATACCTCCTTCGTAGGGGCCTCTGGTCTGTGTGCAGAGGGTCAGCAGGTGCTCGGGCCCTGGAGGACCAATGTGCTCCAGGTGGTGGCCGCATCCTGACGTGCTGGCCTCCCCAGCACCTGCCTCACTCTCAGCTATTAGCCCCGAGATGTGAGTGCCTGTAGGCAAGGCAGACAGCTGTCACTCCAGGTAGGAGAGGACTCATCTTTTCACCCTTGGCAACAGCCGCCACATTCCAGACCTCCACATGCTCTCGTACCCACCCTTCTGACCACTTAGACCAGAAACTGTGGCACCAGAAGGTAAAGAGATGAAGACAGGGTCGGTGAGTGCACTGAGCTGGAACCAGGTGAAGCCAGGCTCTGGGCAAGGACCAGAGTGTCCATGCCATCACAAGTAGACAGGAAGATGGGGGGGCTCTAAGCTAATGGGGCTTCCTCTATCCCCATCATGGGGGGCGGAGATGGTGAAACACCTAGCATGGAGCTCTTAGAGAAGCCTAGTCAAGACGCGCGCGCGCGCACACACACACACACACACACACACACACACACACACACACACACACACACACACACACTTCAAGGCAGCCTGGAAGCCGTGACTCTCAGCCTCCTCAGGCAAGTGGGGTAGATAGGAAAGAGCTCCTCGCCTGGGTGTGGCACTCAAGCCACCAAGGGATCTGTGTGTCTGTTGAGGGAGTAATGGGGACTCAGGCGATGCTGGTCTGGCTGCTTTGGCTATGCCCTGAAGAGAAAGAACTAGTGTCCCTCTCCAAGGAGTCCTGTCTCCAGGTTCAGTAGGGGTGATCAGAGCTAGAACCCTGGCTCTGAGCCATACAAGGGCCTAGGAGGAGCAAGTTACAGCCACTGAGGCACTGTTCAGGAGGAAGGCATCCCTTGCTCCATTACAGCCTATATATGTACCTTCTGTGAGAGCCAACTCTTCACCAGAACAAGCTCAGTTACCCCAGGTGGTGAGAGGCCCCCAAGATCCCAGGAAGGAGAAGCCCCACCCTGCATAACCTGCTCTTCCCAGGTGGACCCAGATCTGCCATTAGCAAGGGCCAGGGTTCAGCCGATAAAGGCTGGCTGTTGTTCCATGTCAAAAAATCAATACTCAACACGCACAGTCCCAGAGACCAGGGAGAGGCCGTAGGCTAGCTGGAAGGGGCAGGGCTTCCGCACTCTGATCCAGCCCTCCAACCTAGCACCAGTGATTGGGGTTCCCAGTGACCCAGACCCTAGGCCAAACTGATCACACACATACCCCACCCTGCACCTTTTTTATAGACAGGAAGCTTGAGGCTGGCCTTTTCCTCCCCAGGGCCACCAGAGTGGTGGCTGGACCTGAGGAGGAGGCTGGATGGGCAGGCAAAGCAGCTCACAGAAATAGGGAACAGAAGCAGTGGTGTTCTTCCACCCCCTGGGACTAGCTGCCCCTTCTCCCAGGCCCGATATCCTCCTGGGTCCGGGACACATGATGCCTGGAATATCCCTGAGGGCTGGCAATCTAGGGAGCTAGACACCTGTTTCCTCTGAGGTTTGCGCCACTGGGAACAGTGAGGTGAGAGGGAGGGGACCTGGGCACAAAGAGGAGAGGAATACATGAGGCTTCCCAGGATCCTGGTGCAGCACCCATGGACCAGTTTACCCTAACCTGTTGGTTGTGGACACTGCTCTGCACCTGTATATCCCAACACCGTCTTGTGCTGCCACAAGAGTGGACGTATGTGCTTCAGAGCAGAACTCAGAACTGCTTCTTCTTCTTCTTTTTTTTTTAAATAGTTGTTTTTTGGGTTTGTTTTTTTTTTTTTTTCAAGACAGGGTTTCTCTGTGTAACCATCCTGACTGTTCTGGAACTCACTTTGTAAACCAGGCTGGCCTCGAACTCACAAAGATCCTCCCTGCCTCTGCCTCCCAAATTCTGGAATTAAAGGCGTGTGCCACCTTCCCACTCCACCCCCACCCCACCCCGGTGCAGAACTGCTTCTTGGTATGAGTGGGTCACATCCTTACAGGACTTGAACCCAGCTTTCTGGTGACCCCCCAGTCATTCCAGCCTGGCCAGAAATACCAAAGCGTGTCAGAAATCAGTCTTTATGAAGCCAACTGACTGATTCCCATTCCCCAGGTGGCTGGCAGCTCCAGGCACTCTGCAGGGTCAGACCTTACCTCCTGAGGGGCAGGGCAGAGACCCTCCCGTGTCCCATGGAGATCATCCCAGCGTACTGTGCCTCCGCTTCCTAGTGCTCAGGCTTGTGTCCACGGTGTCTGTTACTCCACAGCTTACCTGGTTGCTGTCATCATTTCCCTCTGGAGAACACCTGGCAGAAAATCCGTCCATCGTGGCTGTGCCAGTGACCACAGACCTGAGATTCCCTGCCCAGTGCCTGGAGAGTGAGCACTGGGGCCCTGCTGGGCTTTCAGGATCATTTCCTGCCCCTATTACTGCTCATACTCCTGTCTGTAAATGGGAAATCTGGCGGCTGAGTCCGGCATATCCAGGGGCCTGATCCAGGGGATCTGCTATGAGTGCGCCAGCACCACCTGAGTTGGAGTCATGAGTCTGGGGTCAGAGGGAACTGGCTGAACTCCCCTTACTGGCCGTATAACCTCGGGAAAGTCCCTTGACCTCTTTGATCTTGATTTCAGTGCCCCCCATGTCTTCCCTGAAAAGTGTTTAGTGGACAATCGGAGGCCTCAGCAGCCAAGCAAGGGCAGGCGTAACACATAGGCCCCTTCTGCAGGCAGATTTGTCTTTCAGTATGGCTTGGTGCAGAGAACCTGTCCCAGATGCTCTCTCATCCCTCCTTCATCTGCTGTGTGACTCTGGGGTGGGGGGTGGGGGTCCCTTGCCCTTTCTGGGCCTTGGTTTTAGGTGGAGCAGATGTTCTCTGGGCCATATAGTTTGTCTACCCTGTTCTCTATTCACATCTG
This sequence comes from Peromyscus maniculatus bairdii, assembly GCF_049852395.1. Taxonomy (NCBI): domain Eukaryota; kingdom Metazoa; phylum Chordata; class Mammalia; order Rodentia; family Cricetidae; genus Peromyscus; species Peromyscus maniculatus. Next base: position 55,824,130 of record NC_134856.1, read on the forward strand.
CGGAATCTTCTAGATCCCGCCAGACTGGGGCTTCCCTCCCTCCCCGCTGGTGCCTTTTTCTTTCCTTTACTGTGACTTTTATCAAAAGCAAACAGGGTGATCCTTGTGATAGGGGCCGCTCCCCAGCTGCCCTGTGGGAGTCACAGGGCGGGTTGGAGGGAACGATGGGCTGATTAGATAAGTAGGTACTGGTGGTGAGCCGGTGGGCACCCACATACCAACCACAGACTCCACAGGGCCTGGTGGGGGCTTTGGGTGGTTGGTTTGGCTCCAGTGGCCCTGGCCATTGGCACAAGGGGTCCGGCCCCATTTGAGGTGAGGAAGTCTCTCGCTGACACTCCTGCACACCACAACCTCCTCTTTTAGAATTTCATGCCGGCAGATGGGGCCATTACCCACACGGGAAAACAGGGGTGACTCGGGTCTTATCAGAAGGGCACTCTGAGGTCAGGGCTTAAGAGTGACCATACTTGGGCCAGGCAGTGGTGGCCTTTGACCTCAGCACTTGGGAGACAGAGGCAGGCGGATCTCTGTGAGTTTGAGGCCAGCCAGGACTGTTACACAGAGAAACCCTACAAAAAGAGAGGCCATGCTTGGGGAGCCAGAGAGATGGTTCGGTGGTTGAGAGAACCTGTTGCTCTTTTAGGGATCCAAGTTTGGTTCTCAGCCCTCGTGTCAGGAGGCTCCAACTCCGAGGGGATCTGACACCCTCTTCTGGCCTGTGTGAGCCTAGATACACACACGGCATACCTACACACAGACACACAGACACACAGACACACACACACACACACACACACACACACACACACACACACACTATAAATAAAACATTAACAAAGAAAGAAAAAAAGGAGGAAAAAGGAGTGGCCACGTGTGGGCCTGTGACCTTGGGGAATATGCAAAAGATCTCTGGGTCTCCATCATCTACATAAAGAGGAGGCCAATGCCAGGACTGGGCAGTGCAGTGCAGCTGTCGAGGGAAGCCACTTAGATTTCAGGGCAGAGCTGGAACCCAGGGGCCTCAAGTCAGGTCTGAGGAGCTCCCAGGCCAAGGGCACCCCTGTGGGGCCACTTTCAGCGCTGTAGGAAATGCGGCCCTTTAGCCTTGCGGACAGAGGCTCTTGAGGATGACCTATGAGCATATGAGCACCCCTTCTACAGCATAGTAAGCTGAGGGTCCAGCAGGACGGAAACAGCTGCCACCAGAGCAGTGTCAGGACTTGGCCTGTTGGTTTGAACACAGTTCTGCCACCCAGGGCACCCCAACAATAGCCAGATCAACCCCTACCCCCAGCCAGGCTCCAGCTGAGGAGGTGGATCCTGGGCTTCTGTTCCTGGGGGGTGAGTGCCCTGAGGGCCGTGCATGACTAACATTGCAAACAGATAAATATGCATTAGGTCCCTTGAAGATGCTTCTGGGGAATGCAATTAAGTCCTAGCACGTGTTCTAGAAGCAATGTGTACAGTTGTTTACCTGAATAAATTAGCCCTTGACCCAATGCTGGACCTGCAGTGACCGCCTGGTTCCTGTCAAGGGCCCACCAGAGAGCATTAGGGAAACTGAGACCAGAGCCAGAATATTTCAGCCCTGAAAGAAGCCAGCTGCTCCCTCCTACGTCATCCTTCAAAAGAGTACTGGGGTTGTGTGGTGAGACTCTGGGTCAAACTCAGCCTGTCTGCTACACAGTCCCGCTGGCCGTTGACCCTCTTTGAGCCTCGGTCTCCCAGGAATGCCAGGAGGAATCTCGTAAGTCGTGTCTGGTGTTGGGCTGAGGGACAGAAGATGGGACCAGGGTTCAAGTTAGGACTGCAGGGTTTAAGGGACAAAGGGCACATTCTCTGTTCTCCACTGAGGGAACAGGTGGCCTAGGCCTAAACCAGGCTGGAACCCACTATAGGAGCTGCCTGTGACCATGGGGGCATCTGGACAGTGCCTTGTTCCTAGAATTCCCAGGATAGAAGCTGTGGCCCCAATCCCTGTCCCCGGATACCCCTCAGAGCTCTGACAGTGAGCATGTGCCACAAACCCAGAGGCTAGATCATGGCCACATGGCCACATCCAGCCCAGGTTTCCTGGGAAACTGTCTTCCCAGCCCCTCACCTGCCAGGTAGCCCCAAGCTTGCTTTCTTGCACTCTCATTCTCAGGGTCCTTGGAAAATTCCCAGCTTCTCCAAGCCCCACTTTTCTGGTGCTGTTTTACCTGCTAGGAGAGCATCTCTGCTGGGTGCTAGCTCATTTCTTGGCCACAAGGGATTGGGGCAGGAACTAGGTTATCTAAGTAACTGAATGTTGGCTATCACCAGAGCTGCTGTGCACAGTTGTACAGGTTGCCTTGTAACAAGGTGCTGAGGTAAGCTGAGGCTGAAATCAGCTGCCTTCCCCTTACCCATCTGCCTCAAAAGGCAGACTGGCTGACCTGGACCCTGGACCAGAGAGGTGTGTTACCATAGTGATTGTTGTACATCTCACCTCTCCAAGGCCTCCCCCAGTCCCTGAGTGCAGAATGATGGTGCTGTCCCCCTGGGAGAGGGACCACAGCCCTTATCAGCAACCAGTCCTCTCTGGCAGTGCATGATACCCAGAGGATGGGGTGGCTGCCGTGGGAAATGCCAGCCATGTTCTTATCTGGAAGGCTGAGCTGTGGCCGTGAACTCTGATTAGGGTGCGGGGCCGTTTGCTGGTGGGTGAGTGAGGGGGTGGCACCGACGGCCTCCTTCCCCATGGGGGATGGAGGCAAGCTGGAGCCCAGAGCCTGGCTCCCACAGGTAGCAGCATGGATGAGTGTGGCTGTAGGACTGCCCATGCCACGCCCTCAGGGTGACCTACATCAACCGCCTCCTTACCTTGTGCCCCAATTTGTGAGGACACAGCCTCAGGTGAAGGTGTCTCTGCAACAGGGAGATCATGACAGGGGCCAGGCCCCATCTTCTGAGGGATGTTCTAAACACAGAATAGAAGTCATGTGAGGGTAGATGACTTAGCTGTCTGACTCGAGATCCAGGTACACCCTTCTCAGGATAGAGCTTTCTCTGTCCCTTCCTGACACCTCGGTGGGATGCTGGGTAGCCAAGCTTAAAGCACAGACTCTCAGAAGAACTCTCTAATTCCATTTCTGTCCTGAGGGCCATTATGTGGGGACCAAAGACATAAGCACCCAAACCAGGGGAAGCTGACGGGTCACAACAACCAATGACAGCCCTATAGTCAGTCCGGGTTTGGATGCTGACACCTGCCGCCAGCTGTGGGCCTGTCAGAGCCTCAGTTTCCTCGTCTACACGGGAAATAAGCTTCACAGGAGCTAGTCTGTCCACCCTCTCAGGACAGTGCTGCCAAGCCCTGCTCCTGTAGATGGTACTGACCACCCTGGTGTCAGCTTTGAACCATGCCCTGTGGGGTGAGGGAGGGCGAGGGAGGGGGAGCCAATGGAGCCCTGCACCAGGACAGTGTCCTGGGTGAGCTGCAGAGGACCGGTTGCTTTTATGAAGGGTAGAGCCTGCCTTCTGGCCCCTCAGCCCCTCTCCCACTCCCAGGCTGATAAAGGGGTGCAGGCCTCCTTGGCCTCCAGCCCTGGTCCACTGCCATCTTATCAGCCCCGGGGAAGACAAAGGCCCAGTTACAGCTCTCCACGGGCCTCCTGGCGTATTTACACCTTATCTCCACCATTAGCTGGCCAGTTATCTGATGATCGAGCCCATTAAGGCCACAGCCTGCCTGATGGGGCTCCAGGAAGTGGGGCCGCCACAGCACTCTGGCCAGGGGACCAGGCCAGGCCATGTGAGGCCTCCACCGGCTGGCAGCCTGGGTAGCAGGTGGACAGGGCAGAGGGTGTGTGGCCTGAGGAAGGACCATGCTCCCGCCTCCTTTAAAGAAACAGAGGCTCAGCAGGGTGGTGGCGGCGCACGCCTTTAATCCCAGCACTTGGGAGGCAGAGGCAGGCGGATCTCTGTGAGTTCGAGGCCAGCCTGGACTACCAAGTGAGCTCCAGGAAAGGCACAAAGCTACACAGAGAAACCCTGTCTCGAAAAACAAAACAACGAAAAGAGAGAGAGAGAGAGAGAGAGAGAGAGAGAGAGAGAGAGAGAGAGAGAGAGAGAGACAGAGTCTCAAGTGGGGCAGATGGCTGCCCATGTGTCCATGTGTCTCAGAGCTAACACCAATAAGTACAACTGAGTCTCCTGTCCCAACCTGCAGGCCATGATCCATGGGAAGTTAGTTCTAGAAGTCTCATGTGGCATACCCTCTGGCCCTGTATTCTGTGTCTGCCTTTCTTAAAAGACACTGTCTTTTATTTAGAAGCACCTGCTAATCCAGGGTGATCTTATCCCATGATCGTTAGTCACACCTGCAGACCTTTTTTTCACGTGCGAGGGACATCCACAGTTACAGGTGATGTCTTGAGAAGGGCCACCATTTGGCCTAGCACACAAGGTTCTGCATGTGTGTGGCACACACAGGTTCTGCAGACAGTGACCAAGGCCATGGTGTGGCCTGTCCCACCTCTCTGTGGTGTTTCTGCAATCCAGCGTGTCCTCAAAAAGGGCAAAGGAGTGGGGGCCATGGGTCAGAAGTGGGCTGGGGGGTCACCAAGCAGCCACCTCACCCCACCATGTTTTTCTTCAGAGGAGCTGGAGCTGGCACTGCAGGACGGGCAGAGGTGTGTACGAGCCCGACTGAGCCTCACTGAGGGCCTGTCCTGGGGCCCATTCCATGGGAGCATCCAGACCAGAGCCGTATCCCCTGAGCGGGAAGAACCGGTAAGGAGCTGAACCCTGACTGACCAACCACACCTCTTGCCTTTCCCCATGGGGAACTTTGGTGGAATCCAAAGAGCCAAGGGTGAAAGGGGGAGGACTTCCTGGGAGGCCTCTGAAGGGGGAGGGACTTCCTGGGAGGCCCCTGAAGGGGGAGGGACTTCCTGGGAGGCCTCAGACGGGAGTGATACTGTGCTTTGGGTCCCAGGATGACTTCCTGGAGGACGGGAGCCCAGCAGGAGAAAGGAAGGGGGTCCAAAGGGAATGAGTGGCTAGGAACAGGGTGCCCATCAGGTCGGGAGGGAAAGGTGGCCAGGGGTGGGCAGCAGCTTGAGTGAAGGGGAAGCTGCAGGAAGGTAAGAAGTTCCTTCCGACTCAGGAACAGGTCCTGGGGTGGGCGTGGCTTTCCGGCACTGGCTCAGCTTGCTCACTCCAGCAGCCCTGCCTGGGCAGAGATTTCCTAGGGCAGCCTCCTTCCCGCCACACAGCTACACCGCCGTTTGTCTTGGACTTGCTTCTGAGGCCGCTTCTGTTATGGCAAGTCGGCCTGGCTTCCTCCTGCTGGGATGTGTGGGTTCCTTTTGAAATCGTTTCAGATGGAAAATGACACCAGGACACAGAGACCTGCGTACAAACAAACACGGGGCGGCTGCACAGGCGGCTGATGAGCAGGAATGGGGGGGGGGGGGGTGGCCCTGTGCAGTGTCCAGAGGCAGCATGATGGCAGAGGCCCGGGAGGCCCAGCAGCTCCTAGGCTAGCCCTGTCAAACCCAGGATGAGGTGTCTTTATGCTAGAGCACTGTGGTGGAGGCCCTCTTGTCTCCTGATGTGGCATTTGGGTGTGGCTTGATCCAAGATAGTCACTGGCTGGCCAGTGCCACATGCTGCTGGGTTCCTTGGGGTGAGAAATGCCCTCTTAGTGCCCTTTGCAGGTGAGGCTGAGACTGTGGGCTGCACTTCCCCAGCATCTGGAGGCCAGGATGCTGCACACACGTGCATACATCTGAGGAGTCTCATCCTCAGAAACATCACGGAAGCACAAACTGCTGAGACAGTGTCCATAGGCAGGTGGGGAGCAGCAAACAGGTCCCTAGACCATCACTCACAGCCCCTTCTGCACAAGCCATACGTGGTGACTCAGAATCTCTGTGTTGGGACAGCCTTTCTCACGTTGGAAAAGGCTCACCGAGTTCAAATAAGCCACCTACAGAGGCTTGTGGCCTGGCCACATAGCCTTTCAGCCAGCAGGATAGGTACACTTGTCCCAGGCTGTCCAGGGAGAGCAGGAGCTGGCTCTGGACTGAGCAGGTCCACCTGGAGTCTTCTGTTTGCTATGTCCCAGGCAGATCCCTTCCTGCTCAGAGCCACTGTTTTCTCAGCCCTCGGGACCGCAGGCAGGACACTCGGAACCTAGAGGCTTCCTTTCGGCCTAGGCCTGCGGAGAAGATAAGGCCAGGCTGTGCTCTGAAGTAGAAGTCAATCCCCTTGCCTGCTGGTGGCTGCATGGAGTACGTAAGATAGGCTTAGAGTGGTACTTGACCCTGTACACATTCAGTACAGCCCGAGGAAGGAGACTGGCCCAAGGTCCAGGGAGGGATGTCACAATGCACAGGACAGCTGATTAAGGGCCTGTAGGAAGGAAGCCAGGGCATTCAAAGTGGCTCTGCAGAGCAAGCATGTCCTTGTGTGCCGTACACAGCAAGTGACTTGGAGACCACTGACGCTGGTTAGTCAGAAGGAGGAGTCAGTGTGCAAGCAGGAACCTGGTAGCCCCTGCCTCCACACTCTAGTCAGGAAAACCCCCATCTGGCAACAGGAGCAAAGGCAGGTGTGCCCAGGAACTGGCACCCAAGTCCTGGTGTGCCCTGACTCAGTCTCCTCTGTACTCCTTCGGGTGGTCAACCTAAGCTAGGACAAATAAGTATGTCCCAGGCACACTCTACATGGCAGCCTCCCCAGACCCTAGGAGGCAGGCCACTGTCCCCAATTTTTAAAATTTATTCTCCCCCTCCTCTCTCTCTGTCCATCCATCTGTCTGTCCACACATGCCAACACATACATGTGGAGGTCGGAGGACACAACTTACAGGAGTTGATTTGTTCTTTCTACCTTTGGGGTCTTGGGGAATGAACTCATATTGCCAGACTTAGAGGCAAGCCTCTCGACCCATCTCCTTAGCCCCAAATGTCCCCATTTTATAGATGACAAAGCTAAGCACTGAGGCTCTTACCTAGATCACCAGGATCCAGAGAGCTGAGGGAGAGCTAGAACCCAGTCCAGCTGTGCTCAAGTTCTTGGGCCATCTCAAGCCACCCTTCCTCACGAGAGCCTCTGTCTCTGCCACCCTTTGTCCCCAGTTTGTCTCCTGGCATAGCTCAGCCTGGGAAGGTGGCAGGAAGGTAGACTCCCCACCCAGGTGTGAGATGCTGGCCAATGGATTGCAGTCACAGTGCCTCTGAGGCTCCTAGCAGAGGGAGGAAGCACCTCCCTCACCCCCTCTATCTCACAGAATTAAATCCTTGATTAACCCTTATCTCCCCAGCAAGGCACTATCTCCGCCTTGGCGCCAAGCGTCCAGACACACGGTACAGATGATTGATTTCTGAAAGATATGGGCGCCTTTGCGATACTTCGTTTATTGTCTAAATATTTTTGCTAACATTCAGCGGGCTCTTATCAAGTTCGGCTGATGGGTCCCAGTTCTCCCCGCAGCCTAAGGAAGAAGTCGCCTCCTGCCCCATGGCCCTATCAGCCACCAGGCAGTTCCTTCTCTCCCCTAAGAGAAGGAGGGGGGAGCACAGGCAGATATGGGGCCCCTTTCCTGGGCTTCTCTTAGGCTGGGGACTGCTCATCATGGGGACATGTTGAAAGAGAAATTTCCCCCCAACACTCACCCACACCAAGGTTAGTATCCAGGAAGGAAACTGAGTCACACAGCCCTGAGTGGAGAGTTGGTAGTCTTGAATCTATGGCTTGCTATGGTTTCCACTGCCTGTAAAAAAAAAAAAAAAAAAAAAAAAAAAAAAAAAAAAAAAAAAAAAAGACAGTTGAAAAGGCTTCTTGGGGTCCCAGCTCCAAGATGCACCCTGCCCCCTCCCCAAAAAAAAATGCTCAGAATGGATTAATGAGGAGAGGGGAGATGAGGATACTAAGTGGATGGGTGGACTGAAGAATGATAGGTGGGTGGATGGATGGATGGATGGGTGGATGGATGAGTGGGTGAGCACATAAAGCTGGGTAAGTGGATGGGTGGGTGAGTGGATGGGTAACTGAGAATAGATAGGTGTATGGATGGTGAACAGATAAAGATGGATGCATGAGTAGATGGGTGGTAAGTGGATGGATGGATGAGTGGATGTGGATGCATAAATGGTTATTTAAATGGATAGATAGGTGAGTAGATGGATTATAGATGGGTGGGTGAATGAGTAGTGGGTGGGCCAGTGGATAAGTGGATATGTAGACATGTATTCATAAATGGGTACATGTATGGCTGGAAAGATGAATAGATAGAGGGTAAGGGGGTGAACAGATGGATAGACAAGTGAGTAGATGGTTGGTAAGTGGGTAGATAGGTAGGTAGGTGAATGGATGGGTGGAAGAGTGAATGAGCAGATAGGAAATGGGTACATAGGTGGATGGATAGATGAATGGTAAGTGCATAGCCATTCACCCCCGCCTGGCCATGCTGGTTCTGCCTGTTCATTGTTCCCTCGGCTTACTTACTTTGGCCAGGAGCCCACCATAACATGAGTGAAGCTGGGGGAGGGCCCATGACTGCTAAGCAGGAAGAGATGCTAGAGACACTGAAGTGGGACCATCTGGGCCCAGCCTCCGCATGGCTTTGGGCAAGTGTTCACTGGAGTGTGGAATGTCCTTCAGGTCAGCCCCTAATGGCCTGGGGCTCTCTCACCTGAGGACTGAGCTGGGAAACCTAGGCCAGCATGGCAAAGCCCAGACTTTCCTCAGGCCCCACCCTCGCTAGGGATTTTAGGAAGTGCTGGGGCAAGCTTGGTTTTCCGCCACATCTCCGTGTAACTGGAAGGGAAGGGGTTACCAGGAAAGGCCTCCTTTCCACGCAGCCCAGCTGTGCCCACCACTGCCTTGCCCAGACAGAGATGTCCCATGTTTGAGTCCTGCTTTGCTAACCGACTGAGGCATTCCAGCCCCATCTTAGCATCTAGTGCTTTGAAGAGACAGTAGGCCAGCCTCAGGAACCTCCGCTGGAAATGGCTGTCTGCCATACTCTGACAGCAGACAGATCCTCCCACGGATGCCCCCTGAGTGCTACAACCTGGTGTCTCAGTTACACTCTGCCATGGTTGAAGACAGAGGTCACTATCCTCGTGGGCAGAGCCGGTCCTGTGGGTCTCAGGGGCAGAGTCTGCCTGAGGTGTCTGGTGGCCCCAGGACCCTTGGCCACCACTCTGTCTGCTACTGACTTCATGTGGCTCCCGTCTCCCCTTGCCTCTTCTCTTTTTAGGTCACTTGTTATTGGGCCTAGGACTGCCCCGCTCCAGATACTTTCATATTTTCATTCGGAGATTCTGAACTCAGAATCTTGTAAAGACCCTTTCTCTATGTGAGATCGATCACTCTCACGATTCTGCTGACATCTGTGAAGCCTCCATTCTGCCCACTCCACAGAGACTGGGATAGTCGGGAGTATCATTTGGCTGGGTCACTAGGCAGAAGTGGGGGTGGACTTCTAGTCTAGGCTTGCTGCTGGCCTTGTGGGGGCCTAGGCACCCTTCTTCTCCATGCTTTGGTTTCCATCTGCTGTGGTAGGAGCTTAGGAAACCCCCAGGGACCAAGCTTTGCTCAGGCTCTCCCACCTGCTCCCGAGCCAGGGCAACTCTAACCTTGGGCCCACCTGCAGCTAGCTCATCCGTGGGCCCCAAAGCCACCTGAGATAAAAGGCTGGGGACCAGGAGGTGAGCAGCAGGGTATTCCATACAGAGGGGAAGCTGGCAAGGATGGCATGAATCGTACCCCGTGACCTTCCCTGCAGGTGATGTCTGCTCTCCTGGGTCTGCATTCCTCTGTCTGTGATGGCCCAGTTAACAGCAAGCCCAGGCCTGACACTTGCTAGTCCCTTGTCTCCTACTGTCCTTGGCCCTTAACAGGCCCTGGTCCTTCCTCCTTTCTGTTTATTTTGTCCCTAGCACATGGCACACAGCTGGCCTTCAGAAACTATCTGAGGGGTGAATGAATGAATGAATGAATAAATGAATGTGTGACTCAAAGGCCACTGGGATGGGGCAGAGCTTCTCAGACCTTGGTTCTAATCCTGTGTGCATAGCCATCTCGGTGGGCCTTAGCCTTGTACCTGTGAAGTGAGCAATGAGCATCTGGGGAAAAGAAAGGAACCCTGGGCTGCCATCACTGTGCAAGATGGGTAGATCAGTAAATTCTTAGCACAGGTGGATGGATCAGGAGAGGGGTTATAATTGGAGTCACCCTCTGGCCACAGGCCTCAGCCCTGGTTTTCCAGCCCATGGAGACCTGGAGTCCAGGCCGCAGTGTAGGATGCCATTTCTGGGCCAGGCTGCCCAGCTGAGAGGGCCTACCTTCCCTATAAATGGCTTTAGAAGTTGGACAGCAAGGTTTGGGAAAAGTCTCAGATAAAGTTGTCGTAGCGGATAGTGCACAGATACGGTTTCTGATGGTTATCAGTCCACGGAGTCGAGACATTAACCTCTTTGTTGGGGGAACGGGAGAAGGCTTAGATCCACAGGAGAATTTAAAGTGGCTGACGACATCTTAGGCTGGAGGGCCGGGGGTGAGTTAGAGCCAGGAGGAAGAGACAAATGGTGACCATTGAGGGGCAAGAGGGATGAATGCCAGGGCCCTTCTCTGAGCCTGGACACCCCTGTACAGATGGAGTAGAGCCTGGGTGAGGCACTGAGACCCGTGAGAGAGATGGCATCGTGCCTCTGATGGCCTTGGCAAAAGGGCCAGGCTGTGAGAATTGAACACAAGCCCCATACTGAAGATATAGCTTGACTGGTACAGCACTTGCCTAATATGCACAAAGCCATGGGTTCAATCCCCAGTATTACAAAAACCAGGCATGGTGGTACAGACCTGTCATCCTAGGAATCAAGAGGTAGAATCAAAGGGGTTGATAGTTCACAGACATCTTTGACAATGCAGCAAGTTCAAGGCCAGCCTGGATTACAGGAGAACCTGTCTCCTAGCTCTCCCCTCTGAAAAATAAAATAGACCCCATTCAGGCCTGTTCCTTGCTACCCATGGGTGGGGCAGGACCCTGTGGGGCTTTGCCTGATGCCTTCAACACTAGAGCGGAGCTTCTATTTCAGAACTGTTCAGAAACAAGAAAGAGAGTAAAGGAAAGAAAGGAAGCAAGCCACACACGGGGACCTTAACCTGTCCTACTACCCCAGCCACTGCCAGAGGGGATCAAAGCGTGCCTCCAGCTGACATGGAGGTTCTGGGCCAAACAGGGAGCTATCGGGGATGTCAGGTAGAATTGAGCTGAGCTCCATCCTCCAGGGCCTAAGAGATCGGGACAGTAAGAAGAGGGAATGCAATCCCTGCCCCAGACCTCAGCCTATCCTGACACTGGATGACAGGCCCCCAGGAGGCAGGGAAGGACCATGGATGGAGGCCCAGGACATCTGCATTGGGGCAGCCAGGATCTCGTGACCTGTTTCCCTGGAGGTTTGATGTGATTATGAACAGCCTCCCCCAGCTGCCTCCTAGCTCTGCTCCCCAAAGTTGAACCCCATGCTGCGATGCTGCGGGGCAGGGGCGTGGGTGGGAGGGAGGGATGCAGTCTGGTGCTCCCTACACCAGGACCTCCACAGAAAGAGCGGCTTGTGCAGCGTCAGCAAAGTGGTGCGCGCGCGTGTTTTTATCATGCCGTGAACATGCTGCTCCAGAGAGCGATAAGCGTTAAACCGACCGCGAGGCTGTCAGTCTCAGTTTGAGGGTTTAGAAATATTGGGACGAATAATTAGATTTCATATCGTTACCACAGCACCCATCAGAGGATCAGGCAGATTAATTTTCTCACCCTCCTCCGCTCATTAATATTCATTAGAGACGTGGAAGGCTGAGGCAGGGAGGGCCAGACCCAGCCACCTCACTGACAGCTCTCTGCTCGGGCCTGGAATAGCTAGGCTGCGGGAGTCACAGGTCCCCAATGTGGGTGCCACACCCCGTGTGCTGTATTATCCCTCGGGTTTGCTCCAGGCTACTCAACTGTGACCTTGAAGGCATATCTGTCCCCTTCATCCCTGGGAGTCAGCAAGGTACCCATTAAGAATGAGCCCCCTGACACCAGTAGATCTGAAACAGGCTCTTGGGTGGAATGCACCCCCTCAATGGACAGCTGGCAATTGCCAGCCTGATCCTGGACCCTCTAAGGCTCGTACCTAGGCCCAGAGATAACTTCCTGTTCACGTCATCCTTCAAGCAAAGCGTAAGGCAGCTGTGGCCAGTGTGTGCAGCTCCATGGGCTTCTGCATACCTACACTCATCAGTGTCCAGGGAGGAAAGGGCCGTAGAGAGGAGAATGACATGTCTGGGACCCCTGAGAGCTGGTGGCAGGACAAGGAGTCTTCCCAGCAACTGTGTCATGTGGTCTCACTCTGCCGGTATATAGGAAACTGAGGCCAGGGGTGTAAGTGTTACCTGCCGGGACTCTAGGGCTCCCCTTCAGAGCCAGCTTATCTCCACTCTCTGCTCCATGACAAGCCACGTGGCAGCAAGCAGGTGACGTGGAAGCCACCTGGCTGGGCTGTGCTGACCTCATAGTACCTGGTCACTGGGAGTTCCCAGCTAGTAGGCCTTATCTTGCTGGTTCTCTATATGCCATGTGAATGGGGTCTCTGAAGAGCTGGTCCACATGGGTCATAGGGGAAAGGTCAAGCCTGAGTTAGATCCTGATGTTTGGCCCTGGAGTCTATATGGGCACCACATACAAGGAAACCCATGAAAGCCAAGCACAGCCCTGGCAGGGTGGTGCCCCACACAATCAGCAGCCAGTTGTTTATCTTTCCTACCCAATAAGCCAATTGCCATGAACACCACAGGGGTTCTTAAGACCCACAGAATGAGCAGTGGCTCTGGGCCTTCAGTTAAAAGTTCTTGAGGTACAGGTTTCTGGTTAAAAGGCATTTTTATTTGAATAAAACAGCAAGTGGCTGACAGAATAGTGCATGGGCATGCTCTGTGCTTTTTTTTGTTTGTTTGTTTTTGTTTTTCGAGACAGGGTTTCTCTTTGTAGCTTTGTGCCTTTCCTGGATCTTGCTCTGTAGACCAGGCTGGCCTCGAACTCACAAAGATCCGCCTACCTCTGCCTCCCAAGTGCTGGGATTAAAGGCATGAGCCACCACCGCCCAGCTCATGCTCTGTACTTTTTACACATAGTGCCCAAGTGGCTGGGTCCAGGGACTGAGGTTCGGTCACCCTCCAAGGACAAACAGGACAGGGTTTCTGGTGCCTCTGCTTGCCTGCCACGGGTATGTCTCATCCTCCACGTGAGACTAAATCCCAGCCCAGGCTTCCAGCCTGGACTGCACTGAGACATGGCCACGTATACTTCCTTTGCTGCTGGGCTGAGAGCCAGGGTGTAGGGGCAGGAAACAAGCAGCTTTGGTGGCCCTGGGGGGCTGAGCCCAGAGCTCTTTCCTTCCAGGTCTAGACCAGGCTGCAGAGGAAGTGTGTGGCACAGCCCTAGGCTGGAACTTCGATCCCCAACCCCCAACCCTTTGCACAGCCTCAGGGTCCTTGCCTGTACGATGGTGAAAAGGGCAGAGCCACAGCTACCCCCTACCCTTTACCCGGCCTCAGCAACACAGCTGGTCTTGGGCTGGGGCGACCCACCATAGGGAAGTGACAGTGTTGCCAATGAATGGACAGGGATAAAAGTTCCACCCTGCACTAGAGAGGAAAGCTATACTGTAGGAGGACCCAAGGGTCGGTTTGTGTCCCCCCCCCACCTCCCCTCCCTCCCTCAATAGGAATGGGTATCATGTAGCTCCCTGTAGGCACCCACTGTTTCAGGGAGGCAACACAGGTCTGCAGGCTTGAGACTCACTAGCTGTGTGCCCTTGGACACACTGCTTGATCTCTCTGGACCTTTGTTTCCAAGAAAGGCTAATGCCTAACCTTGGAAAGAGCAGCACCCTGCTGTGCCTCCAAATACCATAGCGTTTGGACTCCACGTGTCCCAGCCACGTAAGCAGCCAGGCCACTGACCTCCACTGCACAGTCCCAATAGGCACTCCTATGTAGACTGATCCTCTCCTGTACCTGGTCTTCCCTAGGGCCCGGCTGTGACCCTGCTGGTGGATGAGGCCTGCTGGCTAAGGATGCTGCCCCAAGCCCTGACTGAAGCCGAAGCCAACTCAGAGATCTACAGGAAGGGTCTGTGTCTCATATGCCTGCCCCCCTCCCCTCTAAGGTCTTTCAGAAGGCAGGCTCTATCTGGCCCCGCTCTTAAAGGGACACTAGCCTATCTGGGTGAGAGTGATAGTCAGACTGCTTGAGAGAGCACCCCATCTGAGAGGATGATGGACAGACAGTCCTGGGAGCTGCAGTCCCACAGATCATCTCCACTGACAGAAGAGCTAGGTGGGCTGCGCTGGGCCTCTCTATAGCCACTGAGACCGCGGCTTCTGCACCCGGGCTGAGGTGGAGACTGAATGCAGAGGGATTCTGGGGGCCACTGAAGGGCCCAGCCTGGATTCTGTTAGACCAACTGTGTCCAGACCCAGACCCACCCCTTACTAGCTGTGGGACCTTGGGTAAGTCCCTGGCTTTCCAGGTTGTTTGCTCCATCTAGAAAACTGGAAAAGGCTGTGGTCAAATGATTTCATCCTACTTGACCCCCTCCCTGTCTCTCCAGCCTTCTAAAAGTGGGGGGGGTGTGTGCAAAGGGGTTCTCCCCTCAGCTAAAATGTTCTGGAAGCTTTGTCCTTGAAGTCAACTCCTGAGTAAGCCCTCGGGAAGCAGAGCGCCCTCCTAAGGTCCAAAGGTATTAGGAGTTGGGTTCAAGTACATGGGACCTGTGCCAACACCTCACCCCGTGTGTGTGTGTGTGTGTGTGTGTGTGTGTGTGTGTGTGTGTGTGTGTGTGTGCGCGCGCGCGAGCGCGCTTCAGTTTCCCTATCTGCAGAGCAGAGGGGACCATGTTCCCCATCCTATCAAAGGGTGGTCTGAGGACCCAGAGAGAGCAGCCAGAAGGCAACCCGTACTAGGAAGGAACATGCCCCACACCAGGGTGGATGCTGGCAAGCAGTAAGCCCTGTGCTTGCACCTCTAAGCCTTCCCTGCCCATAGGTTTCTATATCAGTTCTGCCTAAGTGTGCTGCCCACAAAAGACAAGGGCTTATAGGGCTGATGAGGAGAAAGGTGACATGATCTGGGTAGGGCCTGTGCTTTGGAAAATCCAAGACAAGCAGACAGGTTCATAATGACCCCAGAAATCCTATGGTCTTTGGTGAGTGATTTTTTTTCCCCTGTATCACCATTGCTCCCACCATGGGACTTACCCAGGCTCTACACTGCAGCTCAGCTCGTATTGCGCTCTTAGAGCAGACATACTCCCTTCTTTTCCCGATTTCTGCTGGGTGTGGCCCCTGGCTTGAGACTGAGGCCAACAGTGACCCTACCCACAGCTCAAAGGGAAGCACAACCTCAGGGTTCCAGACCAGAAGGTAGACGTGCTGGCCTGGCACGCCTGGGTTTTGTTGATTGAGGCTGCCCTCTACAGGTCACTCTGGAAACAGCAGCTGGCCAATTCTCAACAGGATTCGTTCTAGGGTTCCCTGCATCAGAAAACCCCTGCACCCCAGCCAAGTGGCTACATAAGATCCCCTCAGTTATTGCTGCCAGTTCCATACCCACCTTTTTCTGGAAATGGTACATCTTCCAATCCTTGCCCGGACACAAGCACCCCTCAAATCCAGCCAGCCACAACTGTGAACCTGAACACAGCCACTTCCTGCCATTTGCCTGGCTTCACCTATCCCTGGCAATACAGTGGGCCCCAACGTGAGGGATAAAGGGAAGGACTTCCATTATAAACCCAGAATTACTGGTCCCAGCATCATCAATGCCTATACCCTACAGATGACGCCCTCTGGTGCAGGGTCACCAAGGTGGTGCCTTCCGGTGGACTACTACATGTGTTCCTTGTGACTGAGCCCCACAGTACTCCCAGACATCCTGTGCAGGAACCAGTAGAAGCCGGAGGCCCAGCTCCAGTGCACACAGACATCCAGCTGCTGCCCCAGCAGGCTGGCATGGCGTCCATCCTCGCCACCGCAGTCATCAACAGTAAGTATGCAACACCCTGGGTCAGACTTCGGTGGACACTCAAGGTAAAGCTTAGGGCTGGGGCACAACTGAGAGGGACTGCGTATTCAGCACGCAAGAGGTGTGCAGTATGCCCCCAGTAAGACAATGAAATGAAAAAGGACAGTAACCAGCTAATGCGGAGTGACAGCCTGCTAAGGTGGGAGGGCTCCACCCCCCACCCCCCACCCCACCCCCCGAGGATCTGAGTGCATGTCCCATGAGAAACATGCAGTGGAAGGGGGGGATGTTTGCCCTAAGGCAACGGTAGAAGCTGAGTCCTCAGTGCAGGGACAGGAGAATTCCCGGAGCCTGAGTCCTACAGTGACAAGAGGACTCATGAGTAGGTCACTGTTGTGGGGCAGGGGTGACCTGGGGGAATTACTCAGAGATCCCATTCCTGGTAAGACCCTAGCCATCAGGGACATGTTGAAAGGGGAGCTGGGTTACCAAAAGCCAGTACGTCAGCTTGGAGTCACCAAAAACAGGCTTCACACAGGCCAGCCCTGACTCTCGGGTCCCGACTGTCCGTCTGTACCTCATCCCCGCTTTCACCCCCCCCCCCCCAGAGGATGTCTTCCCCTGCAAAGACTGCGGGATCTGGTACCGAAGCGAGCGGAACCTGCAAGCTCACCTGCTCTACTACTGTGCCAGCCGCCAGCGTGCCGGCTCCCCGGCCTCAGTGACCGAGGAGAAGCCCAAGGAGACCTACCCCAATGAGCGTGTCTGCCCCTTCCCCCAGTGCCGAAAGAGCTGCCCCAGCGCCAGCTCCCTGGAGATCCACATGCGCAGCCACAGTGGTGAGTGCCTCGTGCCTGCTCCTGGCCTCACTGCTCCTGGCATAACCGAGCACCGCACACCAGACAGGGGCTCAGGAACGTTTACTCTGCTGCCCTGTGCCCATACGGCTCTCCTGTCCCTCTCCACAGCCTAGCACAAGGCTTACCTGTGGCTACCTACACACGTAATACAGGGCTAGGTATAGGCCTGGACCCTGGGAGGCATGTGGCTGATAAGAAACTCAAAAGGGCCTGGGTCCCCTGTCCCTTCCCTGTCACTGGGATCCCAGGCAGCCTCTCATCTCCATGTTCCAGGAGAGCGCCCCTTCGTGTGCCTCATCTGCCTGTCCGCCTTCACCACCAAGGCCAACTGTGAACGCCACCTCAAGGTGCACACGGACACACTCAGCGGTAGGTGGGCTGGAGAGGGTCGGGTTGGGGTCTCTGGGGCCACACCTCAGCTCCAGGACCCTGACCACAACAGCATGGCCTGCAGGTGTCTGTCACAACTGTGGCTTCATATCCACCACAAGGGACATCCTCTACAGCCACCTGGTGACAAACCACATGGTGTGCCAGCCAGGCTCCAAGGGTGAGATCTACTCTCCAGGGGCTGGACACCCAGCAGCCAAACTTCCTCCAGGTAAGCAGACATACTGGGGCCTCACTGACCCTCGGATAAGTGGGAAGGGAGGGGGTTTGTCCATAGGCAGCACATGGTGTCTTTGTCAGCCTTTGTCCTAAATCCCTCTGCCTACCCCATCCTATGTAGGGCCTGTCCCAGGCCTGACATGCAGTCCTGTGTTCTTGTAGACAGCCTGGCAGGCTTCCAACAGCACTCACTGATGCACGGCGCCCTGGCTCCTGCTGACAAGGCACCCACCCCATCCTCAGGACTGGACAGTAAGGCCTTGGCCGAAGTCACCAATGGGGAGACCAGAGTGCCCCCCCAAAATGGGGGCAGCAGTGAGTCACCCGCAGCTCCCAGAACCATCAAGGTGGAGGCTGCAGAGGAGCCTGAAGCGACCCGTGCTTCCGGTCCGGGAGAGCCGGGTCCCCAGGCTCCATCTCGGACACCTTCACCGCACAGCCCCACTCCGGTCAGGGTGAAAGCAGAACTGTCCAGCCCCACGCCAGGCTCCAGCCCGGGGCCTGGAGAGCTAGCAATGGCGGGGACGCTGTTCCTGCCACAATATGTGTTCGGTCCGGAGGCCGGCACGACTACCGGCCCTGCAGCGCCACAGGCCTCAGAGATCCTGGCCAAGATGTCCGAGTTGGTGCACAGCCGGCTGCAACAGGGTGCGGGGAGCTCCGGAGCAGGGGGAACGCCCGCCGGCCTCTTCCCGGGGACTAAGGGCGCCACGTGCTTTGAGTGCGAGATCACCTTCAACAACATCAACAACTTCTACGTGCACAAGCGCCTCTACTGCTCGGGCCGCCGCGCGCCCGAGGACACGCCGGCTGTGCGCAGACCCAAGACGGCCCCGGGCCCGGCCCGCGCGACCCCAGGCACAGCTGCAGAGGCAGACCAGCAGCGCTCGTCGCCGGGGCCCGGGCCGCGAGAGGAAGAGGCGGGTGGCGCGACCACGCCAGAGGCCGAGGTCGCTGGCCGGGGCAGCGAGGGCAGCCAGAGCCCGGGCAGCTCGGTGGACGACGCGGAGGACGATCCCAGCCGCACCCTGTGCGAGGCCTGCAACATCCGGTTCAGCCGCCACGAGACCTACACTGTGCACAAGCGCTACTACTGCGCCTCACGCCACGACCCGCCACCGCGCCGGCCACCCGCACCCACGCCGGCTCCCGGACCGGCGGCTCCGGCGCTAACAGCTCCGCCCGTGCGCACGCGCCGGCGACGCAAACTGTATGAGCTGCCCGGAGCCGGTGCTCCGCCTCCTGCTGTAGGCCCCGCCCCTGTGCCTGTTGTCCCCGCCCCCACGGCGGAGCTGCCCTCCTCTCCGAGACCCGCGAGCGCAAGCGCCGGCCCCACCCCCACGCCCTCTCCAGGCCCGGTACCCGACGGCCCCATAGACCTGAGCAAGCGGCCCCGACGCCAGACTCCGGATGCACCTGCCGCTTTGCCCGCACTGGCCGACTACCATGAGTGTACCGCATGTCGTGTAAGCTTCCACAGCCTGGAAGCTTACCTGGCTCACAAGAAATACTCGTGCCCCGCTGCGCCTTTGCGCACCGCCGCCCTCTGCCCCTACTGCCCGCCCAACGGGCGCGTGCGCGGCGACCTGGTGGAGCACTTGCGCCTGGCGCATGGCCTGCAGGTAGCCAAGCCGGCGGCCAGCCCGGGCGCAGAGCCCCGCACGCCTGCCGAACGTGCTCCACGTGACAGCCCCGACGGCCGCACGCCACGCTCCCCATCCCCAGTTCCCGAGAACACGCCTTCTGACCCCGCAGATCAAGGTGTGCGGACGCCCTCCAAGGGCCCGCCAGCGTCTGCTCCTTCGTCAGGTGGTGGTGGTGGCCACCGCTACTGCCGCCTGTGCAACATCAGGTTCAGCAGCCTGTCCACCTTCATCGCACACAAGAAGTATTACTGCTCTTCTCATGCTGCTGAGCACGTGAAGTGAGCCCGCGGGGTCGCACCGCCTGGACCCTTGGCATTTAATAAAGACGTTGGGTGTGACAAGCTTGCTGATGGGCCAGCCTGTTGTCTTAGATCCAGTGGGCTTCATTCCATACCCCAGCCTGTGCAGACCCGCAACGGGCACCCCACCGTTTCCTCCAGGACCTAGCCCACTCCAGAGGCTCAACCACCTGATGCAGAGCTCTTTTCCTCTGCTTCTAGCTCACCCGCAGCCCTGCCACCGTGTGCGTCCAATTGCAGACCACTAGGGAGAATGAAACCTTGTACTTGCTGAGTAAGAGAGGAAGGGCACCAAGTCCCAGAGGGCCCCTCCCATCACAACCTGGGTCCCTATGACTACTGAGTTGGCACGGGGGGGTGGGGGGGTACCACCTGTAGTCTGTTGCTGACTGGCTGTAGACCATGCCTGGCAGAGCCCATCCAAACTGTCTAGCCATTGCCTTGGCCTCTTTCATTACTTGGTCCCCTGAGAAAGCAAACAGGCCTGTTCTCCAGCTCCATAAGTCTTAACTGGCCCACTATGGAGGTTAGAAATACCTCTGGAGACCTGGAGCATGGTTTGCCTCTCGCCCAGCCCTCTAAGGTGACATGCTAGTGGGCCTGCACATTGTGCTAATGGGTTTGCACAAAAATAAATGTCCCTGAGAGTCATTCACAGGCCCTGCCCTCCTTACCACAGGGGTACATAGAAGCCACGCCTTTTCAGTAAGAGTTGGCCATACACCACCGGGACAACTGGAGCCCAGGATTTGGCTAGCAAAGGGTTCTGAGAAGTCAGGCAGCCTCTGTCTTGGGACCTCTTTTCACAACAGCTAGCTGGTGTGAATTTACATGAAGGGCTCTGGTTTCCATTCAAAGCCTGGTAGAAGGCAAATGCCTCCCAAGTCTGCATACATGGCTCTCTAGCAGCTTAAATGTAGTTTTACAGCGTGTACCTGAAGCTGTTTAAAGGTGATGGGGAACGTCAGGGAGATGGGCTGGTGGGTAATAGATGTTTGAATGACAGAAGGTCACCCCAGCCTTCCCCTTGAGCCCCATCCCATACACAGCTTCAGACGAGGCCCTGTACCACATGTCATCCAGGCCTGCCTCAGTTTCCATACCTGTAAAATAGGATTGTGATCCCTTCTGAGAACTCAGTGAAGGGACCCTGTGCCCCTCAACCAGGCTGAGCTGCAGGTCAGGCTATACCCTGTTACCCAGAGGTCCCTCCTGCCATCCACTATCCCCACCTTGGGCTGTAAGAGAGTGTTACCATGGCCTGGTAGGAGCCTCTTGAGCAGAAGTGTGAGCTTCATATGACCTCTGCAGTGGGATGCTGGATCCTGCAGTTTCCCACAATTTATGGCCAGGAACAGGAACCAACAGCCATGGCGCCCAACATGGGGTGCCACATAATGGGGAAACTCCACGGAGTCTATTTGATAATCAAAGAAATTTAGTCGGGATTAATTCACAACAAGCATAAAGGAGTTGGTTGCAGAATCCAGGAGGGGTGGGGTGGGGTCCGACACAGTTCTCTGGAGAACTCTGCCTTGATCCGCAGCACCAGCATCCGAGACCACGAGGTAGCCAAGAGAGAATGAGCACCTACTCATCCCTGGTCTTAAGGGGTCCCCATCTTGACCATGCCCCAGGGGGTACAGGTACCTAGCAGTTACCTGCTGCCTACTCGAGGTGGTGCTGCAGGGGTAAAGCACAGACAACCACCCCTACAGTTCATCCCCGGGCCTGTGTTCAGTCGACACACACCTGTGCTTAGAACACACTCAGTCCTGGCATGCTTCCACAGATGCCAGCAATCCATGTGTACCCTCAAGTTTATGTCTCATTCTCCTCTCCCTGTCATCCCTTAGGTTTTCCAGCACCTGCTCTATGGCCTCTGCCCTAGGGTATAGTTGCCATAGCAAGACAGCCAACTGACACTTGACATACCTCCTCTGGGTGTTGGTTCCCTGCTCCCCGGGGGGCTGTAGTCTACATGAAAGTAAGGCCCTGGACCCGTCTCAGCCCCCCTTTAAAGATTTACAGAGACTGGGACGCCCTCGAGTTTGCCATGAGTCTGGCCATACCTCTTCCCTCAGACTCTTGATTTCCTGCCCAGGGATTACCCACAAGGTTTCCCTAGGGCGTATTCCACTCCCACATGTGAACCTCTGCCCCTCATGCTATAGTGATGAAGGCGTCAGCTCCACCTGCTGCACTTTTTGTAGACATAACTCGATGTTGTCCATGTTGGCCCAATCTACATCCCGTACTCCCAGTCTGGAACGTTCTTCCAGGTCTCCTCTTAAGAGCCCCATTCACATCTCCCCAGCAGACCCCTCTTACTCCCACCTTCCAAGGCCTGGCCTCTGGCTTCAGTTCCCTGTAAACCCCTGCAGAGCAGACTCCCCTCCCCAGCCTTCACCATGTAGGGGTTCACTGCAGAAGGAACAGGGACTTTCTCTGGTCCCACCGGCAGAAACCCAACCCTGCTCAGTCTACCATATTCCTTAGCTACAGGTCTCCCCAGTGCCTCCAAGGGACTCCCCTCCACATGAGCTTTGCACCTCTCATTGACCTCCTACCTCATTATGTAACCTCATTATGAGGTTCACTCAAGATCACCAGCTCTTTCCTAACCCTCCTGCCCCTAGATGTCTGGCCTGTGTCTGAGAGAAGAGCCCCTGTCCATTGAGTTCATAGCTACCAGACAGGCTCACTAGCCACCTTCTTCCATACCCAGGAGTTGGTTCCCAATCACAGACCCCAAGGTCAGTCCCCATCGGGCCTCCCAGTTAGTCTGCCTGTGTCTACCTGCCCCCCCCCAATTAAACCGCCCATGTCACCTCCTTATGTGACACCATACCACCCTCTTATCAAATGTGTTCCCAGCCCACCATAAACAAGGTCGTATGTGCAACCAACACTGTAGCCACAGCCATGATCACCACCCAGTGCCTAGGAACCTATTTGCTAAGTCATGATGGCTTCCTTCAGCCCTGCCTGTCACACTCCTCCCCTCAAGACAGCCTCGGACCACCGTGATCCACCTCTTAGTGCCCTGCAGGCAAGACAGACTGCCACCTCCACCTCTGTCCTCCCTACACAATACTCCACTCTGCCGTAGGCCTGTGCTGGCCAGGTGCTGTCACCGAGGCTTGATGGAGTCCATGTGCCCTTGCACCGCTTCACCGCTTCATGATGCTTGGCCCACGGGCATCCGTGAGACAACACAAGGAACTGCTCTGTTCCCAGTCTCCCATCTCTGCCAGGTGTACCACCCCTTAGCTCCCCCATGCGCTGGGATTATTCCATGGGTAGGGACACCAAGGTTCGGGGGTGCTGAGCCCCTACCAGCACACCTCTGGGACAACTGGGCTTTAGCCATGTTGGCTGGCCTGCCCCCAGCACTGAGGATCTCAAGCACTATCTCCCCAGGCCCAACCATTATCTGTGTGGAGCTCAGGCCTGTAGAAGTTCACCCAGCTGACCAGGAAAGGCCATACTGGCAATGTTTCCCCTCCGAAGACTCCATGTACGTGTCTGATCAAGGCTACAGGTACCGTCTATTGGGTCTGCTGGGGGCCCCATCTAGATCCTTCTCCCTCCCCTGGCAGACACCCCTACCCAGCCCTGCTCTTGGTTTCAACACTAGGACAGTAGAGGGCAGTGATGACTCATGCCAGCATCTGGCTGGCCTGCCACCATGCCTAGCTAGTGCTGCCTGCCCACCCTGAAGTGTATGCCATGACCCCCGAGGAAGAGGAAGGAGGAGCAGAGGTGTGCAGATCCTCAGCACACTTCTGCATCACCTGCCTCAGGTCACCCGAGCACACACATGCCACAGGGCTTCTGGACACAGGGATTCAGGCCTGCTCAGGGGCCTCGTGCGTACGTCCTGACAGCTGCCAGGTGCACACTGTTAGCACCGTCCTTGAAAGCCTCGTGAGTGGGTATAGGGCCCACCTGCTGAACAGACCTTCCTCGGCCCCTGGGGGAGGGGCTTTTCTGGGAGAGGTGGAGCTGGACACAAATGTCATCATCCAGGGGAACCGGGTCCCTTCCATGGCAGCTGCACTCTGACCTGTCCTGTCATTCATTCATCCTGGGCATGAGTACCAGAAGCCTCTGTCCTCGCCAAGCCCGGGATACCCCCTGCACAGAGCAGCCAGGCAGCAGGTCCACCCGTGGAGAACTGGACAAGGTTTGTCCTGGAACTGATCAGAGTGTGTTGACGAGGGACTAGGGGAGGGAGGAATCCACAATCCAGGATGTCCTAGAAATGGCCTGTACAGACCAACTGCTCCAGGCTGACCTCCAAGCCCCAAGCAGTCTGTAGGGGCTGGAGCAGGCCTTGCACCCCAACTTCATTCTGAAACTCTGGGCTCCACTAGCAGAGCTGGCTCCCCCAGAGGTCAAATACCTACAAAAGGGCACAGGCAACCGTTCTGAAGTGGAGCCCCGCCTCTCCCACCCATGTATGAGGACCCTCCAGCCACAGTGGGGCTCCCAAGTATTTCGGGGTGCTCTCCCTGCACCCTCACTTCCACTCCATAGTCTCCTTTAGCCTCTTGGGTCCCATAAGTGTGAGCAGTGAGGCCTAGGTGCCATTGGGGCCCAGCATCTATCTGCCTGTCGTCAGGGAGTCCAGGTTCCATTTTAGGACTAGGTGCTTGTCAGCTATGGGTACACTTTAAGGGGTTCCCACCATCTTAGTGTTTGGGGTTTTTTATTTGTTTGGTTGGCTTTTCAAGACAGTTTCTCTAGGTAGCCCTGGCTGTCCTGGAACTCGTTCCGTAGACCAGGCTGGCCTCGAATTCAGAGATTCACCTGCCTCTGCATCCGGAATGCTGGCATTAAAGGCATTTGCCACCACCTCCTAGTTCCCACCATCTTGTTTTACACCCTGTTTTAGTTATACCTCTGTTTTACTTCCCTGGGTACTCATTAGGTCTTTTCCCCGGCCTTCTTCCTTAGACTTCAAATGTTTATTTAATTTTGGGTTGTCTTAGATTTATTTTATGTGTGTGAGTGTTTTACCTCCATGTATATATGTGTACCACGTGCATGCCTGGTGCCAGTGGAGGTCAGAAGAGGGCGACCGATCCCCTGGAACTGGAGTTATGGATAGTTGTGGGCCACCATGTGCATGCTGGGAACTAAACCTAGGTCCTCTGCAAGAGCAGCAAGTGCTCTAACCACTGAGTCATCCCCCCAGCTCCTGATTTTAGTTTTCTTGGGACAGGATGTAACTATTGGCCCTGGCTGGCTTGGAATTTGCTATGAAGACCAGGCAAAGATCTATCTGCCTGCCTCGGCCTCCTTACTGGTAGGTCTAAGGGCATGTGCCACCATGGCCAGCTTTATTTAGGATTTTTGTGTCCTGGTTTTTACTGTCGTGGTTATTTTAACACTCTTGCTGCATGCTACTATATCCTAAAGTCTAAACACCTGCCCTCTTTGGGCACAGGAACCTGAACATCACCAGAATGAGCGACACTGTGGTGGTGTGGTTGGTTTGGATGGATAAGCTGCATGTTTTTTCATTGTTGCTGGTGGTTTTGGTGTTGTTTTGAGACAAGGCAGAGTCCTGTTCCATAGTCACAGGCTGGTCTGGAACTCATAATCCTCCTGCCTCAGCCTCCTGAGGGGTGGGTTTGCAGTTCCATGTTTTGTTGCTTTTTACCAGCTCAGTCTCCATGGAGCTACCTCCTCCGAGTGGCCCAGCCCTGTCTCAGCCTGGCTCTGCCTGGGCCCCAGTGGTCTTTGCACATCCTTGTCCTGGTGTGTAGCTTCCACTCGGAAGACACTTTCTATTTATGGGACTACGATGACTCTCAGGGCCTGTGACCTCTTGCTGCCACAGGAAACGTGTCCCTACCCTGTCCCCTACAGGCAGAACTGCCTCCCTCACACTGTCACTCCAGCTCTGCTCCTTGCGCTGTCCTCGGATGTTTTAATGTCATGTGGAGCTTTGGACGGGCGAGCTTGTATCGTCTCCGCTTTCTCGCTGCCATTTTTCTTACTTCCCTGATCTTGTCCATCTCTCCTTTCCTAACGGTTATTTTCTCCAGTTGACTGAGGAGCAAAGCACCCCAGGTTGATTTCCCTCCGCCTGTTCTGAACGGTTATTTTGTTTTTACTGCTGCTGTTCACAAGGTTGCAGAAGAGAACAGATGCCAGGATGGGCAGGCACAGGTCTACCTCCAGCTCAGACACTCCCGCAGCCCTTGCAGACCTGTGTGCCTGTGACCTGGCTGCTGGAGGCCCTCTGTCCCAGTGTCATGTGGGGATTCTGTGGGAGGTTCCTATGGTGCTTTGGCAGAGACCCCAAGTCTAGTGGCTTAAACAGCACGTGTGGATTCTGTCATAGTCATGGTGTACAGGGGCCCAATGCTGTCACAGTGAGCTGAGGAGGGTCAGTTCCTGCCAAAGACTCCAAGGAGAATCCTCTCCTTGGCTTCTCCCGCCTCTAGAAGCTTCTGCATTCCTTAGCTAGTGGCCCCTCCCTCTTTAGAGACAAGACTCTGCTCTCTCTGTCCTGCCTCCCTCTCCTACTGATAAGAGCATGTCACACTTCAGTCACCCAAGAGTCCAGAACAGTTATCCCCATGTCAGCTAAGGAGGAACTTCAACCCAGTTCTTACCCGAGACTGGCTATAGACATCTTTGTGATCATTCCGCCATTCCCACCTCTCTCTCTCTCTCTCTCTCTCTCTCTCTCTCTCTCTCTCTCTCTCTCTCTCTCTCTCTCTCTCGGATACATTTGCTGCTGCTGTGTCTGGGTCCCTGCAGCGTGGGCATTTGGGCACCCACGTGGCCTGTACAGTGTTGTTGCTAAGGTTCCCATCGCCGACTCATGGCCCTCCTGTTCTTCTCTGGAGCACAAATGTGTTTCATGCTGAGCCTACCACCACCTTGCCTGGTACCTGGATGACAAATGGCGTTCATGTCAGCTGCAGGAGCTGGGCTGCTTCAGGGTACCTGGAGAATGACTTCAGAGTCTTCCCTGCTACGTTAGAAACTTGCTTCCAAACTCCTCATAGGCCCCTGAGCAATGTGAAGGTCACCTCTTAGAAACCAGAAAACAAACAAACGCCCAGCTCAGCCACGCCACAGGGCTGCAGTCCCAGCTACACAGGGGCAGCAGGGCTGAGCTGAGGCACCCTGTGAAGCCCCGGCAGTCTATGGGACTGACTGTACACCCGTTCCACTCACTGGAAGGCACTGCAACCGACATGCAGAGTCCCCATTCCCTTCCATGGGGACCAGCCCCGTGTCCCCTCCAGTGTGTCCGATACAGCCTACGGGTAGGCACGATGTGTGCTGTGTCTGTGCTGACATCTCCCGTCCTACCCGGCATTAGGTCAGACTCGTCCAGAAAGTCCGTCAGAGGAATGGACAGTGGTGTGTGGCTGGCTTACTGTGGAAGGTGACTTTCCATCCGAGCTCGCAGGACACAGCTCCAGTGGAGTTCTTTGTACCCAGCTGAGTGTCTCTGCTCTCCCTAGCCTGCCCTATCACAGAGATTTGTGGCTCTCCGAAGCCCTCTAAGAATACTCACTGGACAGGGAGGGGGTGGAGGACTGTATTGTGTTTCTGGAGCACTCCTCTTCCCTGAGTTGAGGACGGAGAATCCGAGCACGTCCAGGCAGTGCTGGCAGCAAGGCAGAAGATCGCATTAAATAGCCTCTCAGTATTCAGAGTCACTGAGGACAGCCCGGGGGTCAGCTGCATTTTTCTATGGGTCTAATCAAATGTATGCATCACAGAACCCTAAGACTTAGAAGCCAGCTGGGGGCTCCCATGAGACCTTGCTTCCTAGAGGAAATTACTGGGTGTCTAAGGACAGACCTCTTCCCGAAGCTCCAGGGCCTGGGTGGTGGAAGCACATGGCCCCTTGATGTAAGGGCTGGGCCTCATGCTTGTTGCTGTGTCTCTGTTCTCTGTTGGGGTGTATTGTGGGTATCCACTGGGGTAAACAGGCCTCTGATATGCATGTGGGTGGTAGGTGAGAAAGGGAGGCAAAGAGCCTGACCCTGCGGAGACAGATCTGCCTCTTCCTCCTGTTCCTGAGTCAGAGCTGGCCTACCACAGACACCTACTCCAGCTCTGAAAGTCTGCCCTGGGGATCCTCTTTCCTAGCAAAGCCCCCATTGGCACTGAGAGTGCTGCCCTCACTATCACCAGGATCCCACCCATACTTCCTGGGGGAGATCCTGTCACACTTCCTAACTCCTCTTTCAAGACTGGGGCTCACCTCACTGCCATGCAAGTGGATATGGATACCCAGCTCCTGACTCTCCAGCCCTACTACACCTCATCTGCCCCCACCACTCTCCATTTACTGTGAAGCTTCCAGATGAAGCCCCATTCTCTGAGATACACAGGGTCCTAGGAGCCCCATTCTCCCAGCTACAACGGAGCCTAGGAGCACCATCCTTCCATCTGCACAGGGTCCTGGGAGCACCATCCTTCCATCTGCACAGGGTCCTGGGAGCACCATCCTTCCATCTGCACAGGGTCCTGGGAGCACCATCCTTCCATCTGCACAGGGTCCTGGGAGCACCATCCTTCCATCTGCACAGGGTCCTGGGAGCACCATCCTTCCATCTGCACAGGGTCCTGGGAGCCTTAGTCTCCCTGTTAGATGGAGTTCTGCTACACACACACCACTCCAAAGTCTTAACAATGGTTGTGTTCAAATATTAGTTTTAGCATTTTCCGGAAATTAGCCAGCATCTAAAGCTTCGCAGAGAGCTGAGAACATCAGTCCAGTATTGTTCGAAGGACTCATTTGGCTCCGGTACCCAAGATTTGACTCTCAGGCAGCATCGTGACGCAGCAAGCACTTTGAGAAGCAGCTACTCCTGCAGCCCCCCCCCCTTCCCACTGGATAACTCCAACGGTAAAATCCATAGCTCCGCGTGTTTAAAAACAGAAGGATGAGCATTGAGTCTGCTGTCACGTGCTGACAACTCTCTGAAGCTCCCAGATCTTTGGGCTTTGGTCATTTTTATGACCACACTTGATGGGAAGCAACTTGAGGGACAAAGTGCTTATTTTGGCTCATGGTGGGTTTTAGTTTGGGTTTTGGTTGGGCACTGAAGGGTCTCATATAGCCCAGGTTGGCCTCAAACTTACAGTGTAATCAAGGCTGGCCTTGAACTCTTAAACCTTCTGCCTGTTTCTCCCAAATTCTGGGATTACAGACATGTGGCGACATTATTCTAGTTTCCTTTCAGTTGCTGTGATAAACACCACGAACAAAGGCCACTTAGTGGGGAAAGGGTTTGTTCAGCTTACTCTTCTAGCCTTGGGGGAAATGAGGGCCAGAAACTCAAGGCAGGTACGTGGAGGCCAGAACCATGGAGGAACACTGCTTGCTAGCTCACTTTCTGGCTCATTTAGCTAGCTTTCTTGTACAGTTTAAGACCACCTGCCTAGGAACAGTGCCCCCCACGGTGGGCTGGGCCCTCCGGCATTGATGAATAATCAAAACAATCCCCCATAGACATGCCCCCAGGACAATCTGATCCACCAGTTCCTTGACTGAGGTTTTCCTCTCACATGATTCTAGGTTGTTTCCAAGTTGACTAAGCTGACCAGGACAGACATCATGCCCAGCTGTTAGGTCATGAATTGAGAAGGGATACAGTCCATCTGAACAGGGAAGGAATAGGGAATGTGAGGTGGCTGGTCACAGTCGCATCCACCATTAGGAAGCAGAAAGAGATGAACGCTGACGCTCGGCTCCCTTTCTTCATTTTACTCAGTCCAGGACCCCAGCTATGTATGGTGCACAGTTAGGATGTGTGTCCTCACCTCACTTAATATAGACAAAACTCACACATGCTGAGAGGTTTGTCTCCTCCGTGACTCTGGATTCCGTCAAGTTGACAGGCATAACCATCATCCTAGGAAGGGGTCTACCTGAGGTGTCCTGTTCTTGCTCCCCCACCAAGCCAGGGACTCTATGTGAACATGCACCAAATCACTGGCCAGGAAGAACATACCAGATATATCCAGCAGGTTTGGCCGGGACCACTAAAAGGAGTCACTGGCATTCAGGAAACTTTAGTGCGCACCAGAAGCCAGAGGGTCTGGGTGGAGAAAGGTACCCCTTGACACTCACAGCCAACACAGCAGGGACTCTGCTCCCCTGGGACAGAAGTTGCTCTGAGTAGAGCACAAGCTGGGGACTGTATTAGCAACAGAGACACTGATGGAGGTGAGACAGACAGGCTTAGAGTCATGGACCAGTCCCTCTAGACTCAGCCCCTCGCTGAGTTTCCTGAGATACCATAACCAATGACTGAAAACCGGGGTGCCTCTCTGCAGACCAGAAATGAAAAATCTAAGTTGACAGAGCTGTACCCCCTGAGTGCCCCCTGGGGGATGGGGCCTCCATCCTGCCTCTCCCAGCTCCCAGAGGACCCAGTTTCTTTGGTCTGTGGCCACATCACTCCTGTCTCTGTCTCCATCACACATGGTCATCTCTCCATTTCCAAGTCTCCCCTTTATAGGGACATGAGTAGCTGAAGTAGGTTAACCCTTGCAAGGCCTGTAACCTTATGACTTCTGTAGAGACTAGATTCCTGAGACAGACTCTGTCCCTGCCCCCCCCCAGCTCCTGGGGCCCCACATGTGTGGACTCATCCTGGCAGTCTGCCTCCATCCCCCCAGTCTCTCTCTGGTACCTCCTGGCAGCCTCAGGATGTAGGACCCATCCTCTTCGCTCTGCCTCCGTTCTCTAGTTACCTGCTAAGTCCTTACTGTCAATAAAGCAATAGCCTAGGGATGTAGATGAACACGGTCCCTGGGGCACACTGCCCCGCTTCCCAGGCTTTGGCAAAGAAAGGCCTTCTTTGCACCAAGGCTTTCTGCATGGCAGGACTACGTGTCCTTTGCAAATGGACACTGGGCCAAGTCATCCCAGCCCACAGCATGGCCAGGCCAAGAGCTGGATGCTCACAAGACCTGCTAGAATTGAACAGTCTCCACTCCGTGCCCAAGATCCCAAACAGGGACACAGACGCTAATTCCTCTCCTATCATAAAGAGCCCTCATGGGACAGAGCACCACAACAGTGGTGAGAACTCAGGAGGGACACTGTTTCCATCATACCGGGATTTCAACTATGCCCTGAGGACCACGGTCCCTGGAGGTACAATGGACTGTGGGGTAGGGATGGGGGGGGCGGCTCAGGGATGTCCCACAATAACAAGATCAGCCTCACTCTGTCGACTCCCCATGATGGTGGGCATCTGGAGGTCTCAGCAGGACCTGTGCTCCCCAACTGCTCAAGGAATGGCTAGGCCAGACCTGTTGGGCTACTGGTGCAGAGATGGGGTGACAAGAATGTGGGGGTTTTTTTGTGGCCTGTGTCCTTAGCCTCAACAGGGTGAAGGGGTCACTACCTAGTGAACCCAGGCTTGTCCCTGGGAGGGTCTGGGCACCACATCCCTATGAGGCTCGCAGCGTGGGCCCATCCTCCTCACAAGACTGTGGAGAGAGCTAGCAGGCAGAACCCTCTGTTAGAATTAACCTTGACTTTTTAGTCTCCATTTCCCAGGTTTGGAAGGGGGAAAAAAATAGAAAAGGGGTTCCAAAAAAAGGATCTGTGAAGAAGTTGGGGAAGAACGGGAAGGGAGCTATGGGGGTGAAGAAGGTAGAGGGTGGCGAAGGGGGGGCAGGGAGAGAGAAGGGAGAGAGGGTGCACACAACATAATTACAGCTGCTCCCTGGAGCTCTATTTTTAGCTCTGTCCCCAGAGGAAAGAGAGCCCCTGCCTACACAGGGCAAACAGGTCACCTGACTGCCTGCTTCTCCCACTTGTACCTAATCAAGCTTGTGTCTATCTGTCAGCCACCCCTATGCTCAGTGGGAGGAGGGAGCGAGAAAGGGAGGCAGGCGGGCTGGATGGCTGCCTCTGGGAAGGAAAACGGGGTCCCTTCTGCCCTGCAAATCACAGTGTGGTAGAGTAGGGTGTGGTACCCTGGGGAAGGGCAGGGGCTGCAGGTCCCTCACCCCGCAATGATTTGTAGATCATCAGAGCTGCACCCTAAACACCTGGCTGCACCCCAAACCTTCCCGGAGCCTCAGCCACCTCAGGTCCCAGGAAGCTGTACCCAGCCAAAGCTCTCACACATGCAGTCACCCAGCCGGCACACAGTTCACTGGCTGCTGGTGGACTCCCAGTAGTGCGTGGGTCCCCATGTTCACCCCAAAAAGAAACATCGCTATTGACTCTCTCCCCACACCTTTCTTTTTTTTTGGTTTTTCGAGACAGGGTTTCTCTGTGTAGCTTTGCGCCTTTCCTGGAACTCACTTGGTAGCCTAGGCTGGCCTCGAACTCACAGAGATCCGCCTGCCTCTGCCTCCCAAGTGCTGGGATTAAAGGCGTGCGCCACCACCGCCCGGCTCCCCACACCTTTCTAAACATCTGCTAGCCAGCCTTCTAGCTCTGCGATTTTGGGGGTTCAGACACTTCCTGCACACACAGTGGTCTCTGGGGTCTGGGTTCCGGGATTGAGCTCCGGAAGCTAGGGCCACGCGTGCTGTGGCAGGTCTCAGGGCTTCCCGTTCACGAGTGAACAGCATTCTGCTCTGAAATCTTTCGGTGAGTGTCTGGGTGGTCCTGGGTTGTCGGCTTTCTTGGGTACACCTGATTGGACTTTCTGATTCTGTGGTGACTCTGAATCCTCGTGAGACACTGTCTTCCACCCTTCTTGTGGGGCTGTGTGAAGACTCCAACTTTCCACAGCCTTACCAATGTGTGTCACCTGCCCTTTCCTGGCAGCCCTCCCCACAGATGTGATGTGGCCTGTGTTTTCCTTGGATGAAGAGGGACGTTCACTATCTTTACGTGAATTACCAGCCTTTGTGACAACATCAGCCAAAGATCACTAAATTTGGAAGTTATAGGAGTGTGCTTGACCCCATCTACTCTGTGAGCCCCAAGATGGGGCAGTCCACTTCCAGGACCCTCAAGCTTCACTGGTCAAATGCAGTATAGACATCTCTGCTCTCCAGGAGAGTGGTACCTGGATGTAGTTCTCAGTACAGAGCTGGCCATCCGTCCAGACACGGGACTGTTGAGCTCACCCCCGCCCCGAGACAGGAGTCTTTGGGGGCTGGGAAGATGACTCAGTCACTAAAGTGCTTGCCTTGCAGTGTGAAGCCCTGAGTTCAGATCCCCAGGAACACAATGTATAACCCCAGAGCAGAAGCTGGAGACAGGGCCCAAGGGGTTTGCTGGTCAGCGGGTCTAGCGGACTCTGATCTGTAGGCTCAGTGAAAGGCTGTTGTAAGGAATGAGGTGGGGCCAGGCAGTGGTGGTACACGCCTTTGACTCCAGCACTCAGGAGGCAGAGGCAGGAGGATCTCTGTGAGTTCAAGGCCAGCCTGGTCTAAAGAGGGAATTCCAGAACAGCCAGGGCTGTTCTGTTCAAAACCCTGTCTTGAAAAAAACAAAACAAAACAAAAAATGAAGTGGGATGGATATGATCAAAATTTACTGTATACAGGTATGAATTTCTCTAAATAAAATTTAAAATATTATATATGTATAAAATAAGGCTGAGCATAGTGGCACACACCTTTAATCCCAGCACTCAGGCAGGGGGCAGGTCCCCAGATTTCTGTGAACTGAGGTCAGCCAGAGCTACATCATGAGTGAGACCCTGTCTCAATAAATAAATGGATGAGCCAGCTGGCTTAGTGGTTAAAGGCACTTGTTATGAAGCCTGCCAACCTGAGGTCAATCCCTGGGACCCACATAAAAGTGGACGCGTAAAACTGACTCCACACAGTTGTTTGCTGTCCTTCACACTTGCGCTGTGGTCTGTGTGCAACCACACACACCACACACACCACACACACACATACACAATAATGATGACAATGACAAGCAGAGGTTGACTGAGGAAGACAACTGTCGTCAACCTCTGGCCCCCCTGTGCACCTGCACACAGATGCACACCAGATGCGCGCGCACACACACACACAGGTGCACACACACACACACACACACACAGAGAGAGAGAGAGAGAGAGAGAGAGAGAGAGAGAGATGAACTTGGATGTAACTGTATTTTTATGACATCTGCTTCACTCTTACTATTTACTTCTTGTTGCATGGAAACAGGCATGGCCTCACTGGTGGTGTTTTACAGAAAGGGAAGCAGACGGCCCCAGTGGTTAGGTGTGTGGACAGGACTCTCTCTGGCTCTAACTCTCCTCTGGGGCTGCCAGCCAGTGTAGGGCTGCTTTGGCCAGAATCCCTACACAACCTCCATGGCAAAGAGGGGCCACTTCTGGATCTCAAAATAAGCAGAAATACCAAAGCAGAACAAAGTGTGTCTTAGTCTAAAAATGGCACCAATTCAGCATTAATTTTGCAAAGGAACCATCATGCTGTCTTTTTTTAAACTTCAGTGTCTGAACTTTTTGTTTGTTTTTTCGAGACAAGGTTTCTCTGTGTAGCCCTGGCTGTCCTGGAACTCACTCTGTAGACCAGGCTGGCCTCAAACTCAGAGATCCACCTGCCTCTGCCTCCTGAGTGCTGGGATTAAAGGCGTGTGCCACCACCTAGCTAGTATCTGAACTTTTTTGCTGAGATTCTCTAAGTGCTCGGTCAAGGAAAAATAAGCAAGTCACTACTGTGTGTGTCAGTGACTTAGTGGGGGGGGGGGTGCATTTACTTAAATAACAACACTAGCTATGTATGATGGTCCACATCTGTAATCCAGAACTTAGAAGGTGAAGACCAGAGGATGAGGAGTTCCAGGTCAGCATGGGCTATGATAGAGTTAGAGAGGCAGAGACAGGAGGGTCCTTAGTCTTAGGGTATGAGTGTACTCTTGGTGTGTGTGTGTGTGTGTGTGTGTGTGTGTGTGTGTGTGTGTGTGTGTGTGTGTGTACGAGTGCGCGCGTGCGCGCGTGCTCTCTCTCTCACACACATACACACACACACACACACACACACACACACACAGGAGAAATAAAAATATAAATAAATAAAATAAATAACAAGACTTTGAAACCTTCACCAACAGGGAATATTGAAGGTGCTAAGGGCTCTCCCCTTTAGACACAAGGATAGTCTTCAGTGGGGACCTGGGGTGAGGCCAAGCCCACCCATCACATCTTACATATACCTGCAAGGAGGGTCTGGGTGCACTCAGACTTGTGGTGCTTCCTAGTCCCTGCCCCACTATTGGAAGACAAAGACCTCTCATACCTACTGAACCCCCGTGTGTCTCTCCAAAATCTCAGAATACCAGGAAAGCAAGTGCACCTGCTTCCGGAGCCCTGACCGCCATGATCTCACCTGCGGCTCCTTGGAGGCCAGACCCCCTCCCCTCTCCAAGCTTATCTGAATCACAGCTGTGTCTCCTAAGGCACAGTCTTGCCCAGTGTCTATATACCTTAGACACAGATGTGGACAGTTTCTTCCTCTCTGCCTCTCAGGGCCCTCTGGCCTCCCACACTTGACAACAATCCCCAGACAAAGATGCCTTAGGGCTGCTCAGGCTGGCCCAGGGCCAGGGGCTCTGACCCTACCTGAAAGGCAGAAGACAGGGCCTTGGGCTCCTTTCTGGGACAAGGTGAGCAGAGCACAGTGGTCCTTAGCAGTGGTCAGCAAAAAGCTGAGCTGGCCCTCTCAGAGCCGGTATAGCCTTCAGACATGGTCCTGGGATTCATCTCCCCTCTTGTTTAGCTTGCTTACAGCCCAGAGTCATGTGACACTGAACTCAGCCAAGAGAAGAGCCCAGCAGCAGGGCTGGCATACTAAGCCTGGACTTCTCAGAGGCTGGCTTCCAGCCAAGTGACCACTCTGGGCCACACCTGGATGCAACAGTGAGAGCATCTTAAACGAGAGAGGCTGCCTAGGCAGTGGCCTTTGGAGGACTGCCTGCCTGCTGCGTCCAAAACTCAGGAGCTGAGGTCCCTCTGGAAACTTTGTTGGGGGCTGGGTTATGATTCAGTGCTAGAGCGCTTGCCCAGCCCCACAAGGAAGGCCCAGGGTTGGGTTCCCAGTACCATAAAACAAACCAACTCAAGGGTTGGCTGCATTGCTAGTGTTTCAACCTGTTATCTTACCATCCTTGCCACATTGTCTCGGTTTTGTCTCAGGGAGGCAAAGTACCAACAAGGGTCACCAAACACCACAACAGACCTCAGCCCTGAGCCTATGCCAGAGAGGCTTGGGTCCCGGAACTGCACTGTAAGCCAAGGTCACTGGGGAATCCCACAGCCCACATCCCTCAGCTGTCTCTTGGTCCACCTTGTTCTTAATTGGGATAAAATTCACAGAATACCCCTCTCTGCTCTTTAGTGTGCACAAGTGAGTAATATTTAGTGGTTCACAAAGTTGTACAGCCTTCACCTCTAACTCGCTCCAGAGCCTCCCCACCATCACATAAGGTCTCCGAGGTCATGAGCAGGCACACCTCTATCCCTTCCTCCAGCCCTTAAGTACCTGGAGACCTCTCTCCGTTCTGGAGGCTTCTGTCATGGGTGTTCCACGGCCTGTAGCCTCCCTCTGGCTTGCCTCCTCAGCGCTGTGTCCTCTGGGATCTTCTTGCTGAGCATGCTGGTGCCTCATTCTTTCCCAGTCTGAATGGCATTCCACAGTGTGGAGTTACCACGTTTGTTTAGCTACTTACTAGCCGATGAATATGGGTCAGGTCAGTTTTTATTTTTGCCAGGTGGTGGTGACAGCCCACACCTTTAATCCTAACACTCAGGAGGCAGAGGCAAGTGGATCCCTGAGTCTGAGGCCAGCCTGGTCTATAAAGTGAGTTCCAGGACAGCCAGGGCCACACAGAGAAGCCCTGTCTTGAAAAACAAACAAAACAGATTTATTTATTTTTGTCTTATGTGTATGAATGTCTTGTCTACATGTTTTTCTGTGCATTATGTGTGCGCAGTGCCCACATAGGCCAGAAGAGGGCATCAGACTCTCTGGAGCTGGAGTTTCAGGTGGTGGCAAGCCTCTGTGGGAGTGCTGGGAACTGAATCCAGATCCCCTGCAGAAGAGCGAACTGCTGAGCTAGCTCTCCAGCCCCACCCAACTTATTTGTGTGTGTGACCAAAGTCTCTCACTGAGGAGGCTGGCTGGCCAGTGAGTTTTCAGGAATCTTCCTGCCTCTCCCTCCCCAACACTGGGATTACAGATATGCACCAACCTGCCCAGCTTTTTCACGGGTGCTGAGGATCTGAACTCAGCTCGTTATGCTTGTGTGGTAGGTACCTTACCGACTAAGCCATCCCCCAAGCCCCTAAAGCCACAAGTTTTAAGCATTGCAGATGTAGGGCTTTTACCCCCTACTCCACCTCCCACACAGCCATGCAAAGCAAACTAAATGGGCATTTGGGAGGCGAGGACATTCATTATTTAATAAAACTGTACAAACACATATCATCTCAGCTACAATAAGCAAGATTAAAGAGCTTATAAACTTTCAATTAAAAGATAATTTATGCGCATGTGGAATGGAATGCTGTGAGGAGCAGAGAAACTGTCCAGCTTAGCTTAGGGGGAGGGTGGGTGGCAGTCAGCGGGGGTCTGTAGACCGGAGTCTGCAAGCTCCGCCCCGAGCTGGATGCAGGTGGGGACCAAACTCCCAGTGGGAAATGGGAAGTGCTTTCTTTTGTCCTTTATCTGGGCCCTGTGGGATCTTCAGTGAGGCCTTGAGAAAAAAGACAGAAGCCAGTGTGTCCAGAGGTGTCAGCCAGCTGGTGCCTTGAGCAGTTGGTATGGACACAAGCAAAGGGCTGAGGACCCTTACATGCCAGGCCTGTGCCTTTTCAGCACTAAAACCCTGGTAGTTTTGAAAAGAGACCCCTGAGGACTCCATCTTCCTCAGCCACTCACTCCTGCCCCTCTCAGCTTCCTGATCCCTCGACCTATTAGAAGATCCCTGGGCCGTCTGCCTCCCTCCCACCCCTTCTCATCCCCTCCTTATTATCTTGAAATGGGTCCCCTGGTCATGGCCTCTCCCTATGTGGCTTGTTCAGTGTTGAATCCAGTCAGCAAGACAGCACAAACAACTCAGCCTCAGCCTGAATACTGGTTGTCTTCACTTGAACTAGAAACACAGTGCTGGCATCCTCTGGCTGAACCCTTGGGCTCCTCCTGCCTTGACCTGTGCATCCTGGGTCAAGGGCACCTTCAGGGCCAGGACAGCATGTGGAATGTTTCCCTTAATCACCTAGAGAGATCGGGAACCCTGATCATGTTTAGGAGTTACAAAACCTGCCGCAGCGCTGTGTACATGCAATTCTAACTTGACCAGAAGAGAAGCCTCTGTGTTCCCTGGACTATAATAGATTGTCATTCTTACAAGCACCAAGCAGTGGGAACCAGGACAGCATTACTAAGACAGACAGGCAAGTTCCCTGTCTTCCTAGGGCCTGGGTTTCCCAGCAGAGAAATAAGAGCTTTGATCTGCCCATCTGTGAGGCAGTGGGTCTCCTCTAGCGGGCCTGATCTGTGTGAGCCCAGCTTTCTGTAGTCTGTACAGGGGAGCTGAGCCTCTATTTCTCATGCATCCACGTCACTCACGAGTTACTTAGGGGACACCTATTAAGTGCCTCACTCCCTGAGCAGCTATCGTCAGTCACAGTGGCACCACCTGGCACAGTTTCTGTTCTGAACATGGTGTCTTGTCCACATATTTCCTTATCTCTTGCACTCAAGATCAAGGGCAGTGTGCTCTGAGGGCCTCAATGATGTCATGTCTGCAGTGGATTCTCTGTGTGCCCTACCACCTACCTCGGCCCCACTCCAACTCAATGCTACGTGTGGGTGCCCAGCACTTAAGTCACTTGGCTCTGCCCTGCCACAGGATGGAGGTCACAAGAATAGAGGTTTGATACCCAGGGCGGCCATCAACCAATGAGGATGGGGATCATGGCAAATGCCATCTGTCCTTGGGAGGGTGGATGCAGAGGACAAACCTCACAGCTGCACATAAGGTCCCCAGTGGGACCAAGTCAGGTGGGACTGTCTCCATATTGTACATTTTATTCACTTCTCTTCCTGCCTCCTCCCAAATCAAATCACCCCCTCCCCAGAACAGCCGCTGTTTCTGTCTTCCGTTCCAGTGGGTCTCAGGGGAGCCAAACCAGACACACTGCCTGCTTTTGTTCTCAGTGGCCGGTGCAGGGCTGCTGCGCTCTCCTCTGCGAGGCCTCCACGGGGGCTTCAGCCTGGGGCCTCCTTCCTTGGTCGCCTCTAGCTCTCATCTTCCTGCACTGTCCCAGCAATGTGCCACAAGCTGCACTGGGCTTCCTGTCCCCATCCATGAGAGAGCAAACTGGATCACAGATGCCCACCTGGTCGGGTGCCCGGCTTTATTGTCTATTTCCTGTGCTTGACTCCATCCCTCGACATCGGCCCCACCCTGTTCCATTCGCCGGTTCCCCTTGCCAGACGCTGTGAGACAGAGCCCCCTGCTTTTGGTCATGGTTCAGAAGAGCAGCTCCTCAGTTCATAAGCTGTAGGTAGGAGGATCTAGAGTTCAAGGTCAGCCTGGGTCCACATAGCAAGACCCTGCCTTTAAAAAAAAAAGTCACAGAATAGACACAGGGCTGGAGAAATGGCTCAGCACTTAAGAGCGCTTGCTACTTTTGCAGAGGACCTGAGTTCAGTTCCCAGCACCCACACTGGGTGGCTCACAACCATTGTTAACTGCAGCTCCAGGGGATACAATGCCCTCTTCTGGTCTCTGCAGGCACTGCAGTCATGAACACAAACCCCACCTCATATATATGTAATATATTGAAAATATAAAAGACAGGGGGCTGGAGAGATGGCTCAGCAATTAAGAGCACTGACTGCTCTTCCGGAGGACCCAGGTTCAATTCCCAGCACCCACATGACAGCTCACAACTGTCTGTAACTCCAAGGTCTGACACCCTCATATAGACATACATGGAGGCAAAACACCAATACAAATAAAATAAAAATAATTTTTTTAAAAAAAGACAAAACAAACCCAGCATAGGAAGCAGCTAACCCATCAGGTTGTCTCGTGTAAAATAACTATGACTATGGAAGCCCTTCCCCTCACCAACAAGAATTAACCCGTTTCCTTATTTTTCATTTCTGACTCCCATTGGCCCTTGCAGGGCCTAGGACACTCAAAGAAAGATTAGTAAGTACTTTGTCTTCTAGCATCTGCAGCTCCCAGCAGCTGCGGGGAATGAGAAAGACTAACAAATCCCATAATACCCACACTGATGGCCTTCCAATTACCTAGGTGGCTTTAAGATGAACTGCGGGTGACAAATGGGGCTGCCAGGCCCTGTGCTTAAAGTCTAATTACTGTGCCACTAGACCACACTCCTCACGGGAATGTGCATCTGCTTGTCTGTGGGAAACCCTGAGCAAGCACCTAGCCTCCTCAGGGGAGGAGGCCATCACATCATAGAGTAGGCCAGCATCTTTCAGCGCTCACCCTGAGTGACTGCTGACTGAGTAGCTGTACCTGACTGTGGGGGACCTGGAGCTTCCTGGGTCTCATGGGAGAGAGACAAGGTGTCTGTAGTATGCTGTGACCTGAGAAAGTTCCAGAGCCCAAACTCAGAAGCAGGCATCCATGACCACCTGGCCTCCAGGGAAAGCATGCATAAGACGGGCTGTCGAAGCCTGTTCCAAGCACAGCTTGCATGTATGTAAAAGACTTTATGTCACACATGAGCAAATGTATACATTTACAAGTGTTTGTGTGGGGTGTGGGGATTTAGCTCAGTGGTAGAGCGCTTGCCTAGCAAGCGCAAGGCCCTGGGTTTGGTCCTCAGCTCTGAAAACAAACGAATGAATGAATGAATGAATGAATGAATAAACAAATGTCTGTGTGTCATCAGGCAGTCTTGAAGAAGGCTCGTGTCTCCCATGTCTTTCTCTGCAACCTTTCCATTCATGGGTTCTCAGCTGCCTCCTCCAGAGAGAGCTCTTGCTACAAATGTAAAACAGACCCCGATTCAGGGCCAGAGGGACCCTTGAGGTCTGTTCCATGGTTTTTGTTCTCCAGGGTGTTCAGCATATCCTGGGCAGCCTGCTTCTGGGACAGGAGTCCACAGTGGCCGAACATCTACACCATTTACAAGACCCATGCGATCCTGGGGGCTGCTGACCTGCTTCATCCAATACCAGAGCTGTAAGGTCACCGCTCAGCAGAGAAAAGCCAGTATAACAGGACACCATATGTCTCGGCAACACTCACCAACCAACCAGCAACTTTCTCAAACAGCATTCCAAGCCAAGAGTGGGAGTGGTCACTGACCTCATGCTCTACGAAAGAGAAGCTCTAGAAGGCAACAGCTGGGCACAGAGCTGAAGTCCCGTGGACTTGCAGGATGGCACGGAGCTGACCTCGGGAGCTCTGCCTAGCCACAGTCTGAGCTGGCCCTACAAGACCCAAGTTCACCCAGGAAAGTGAGTACTACCAGGTGTGCAGCATCAAGAGGCATGTCTGTCATGATGTCATCTTCAGTTCCACATCTGACACAGGCCACTGCCCTGGTGCCCCAGCGGCTGCTGCCCTGTACACCGTGAGTAGCTCTTACTGCTAACGTGCAGAGCTCAAGACCTGCGGACAGCTTCTTTCTGTGGCTGTCCCGCTGAACAGGCACCTCTTCTTCAGGTGTCTATAGACTGATGGCCAGTGGCTCTGGCCATACCTGGAGATGATCAGAACTCGGTTCCTTCCCCATGCACCGTGACATTAGTGATTAGCTAGACAAGAGCGGACAAGAAGGAGTTAAAAAGCCGGGCGGTGATGGTGCACGCCTTTCATCCCAGCACTCGGGAGGTAGAGGCAGGTGGATCTCCATGAGTTTGAGGCCAGTCTGGTCTACAGAGTGAGTTCCAGGACAGCCAGGACTATTTTACAGAGAAACGCTGTCTTAAAAAAACAAAACAAAGAAGGGGTTAAAATTCAGGAATCTGGGAATATAGCATTTTATACTTGCAGCTTCCAGGGTAAGGATGCTTCAGCTGCCTCTGATACATACAATAGGGAAAGAACTAGATTCAGCCAGGCAGACCCCAGCTCCAGTGAACTAAAGCTCACTAAACTATGTCATTGGCATTGCCATTCTGACCCCGATGGACTTTGCAGGTAACTTCTAGGCAGAGACATGTGCAATGGACAGCAAGTCACATGGCTCTTGAAGTTATCCAACTTCAGAACTCCACCTTGGGGTCAGGAGGGAAAAGTTTAGGACAAGGAAAGAGCTCTCTCGTGACTCCTGTCTTGACTGCTTTGCATTCTTCCAGTGAAATTTCACTGGACCTGGGGATGCAGATCTGTTTAGCTTCTGCTACTACTATCCGTGAGCTGTTTGAATTCTTTCTCAAGGTGGTACAAGAACCAAGGACCCAACTCTCGCTGTGACACCAGGAGAGTGTTTTTCAGGATGGGCCAAGGCAGTGCTCAGGTGCCACTGGGAGGCCCCGGGGGTACGGACAGTGTATACAGTTGAGTCAACAGGCATCGGCCACTTCTGTGGGTTCCACCACCTGGCTGTCAGCATCATGGACTAGCTTACATAAAGCAAAGGCCAGCGTAAGCTGTAGTGAGGTGAGGTATGGCTGCCACATACCTCCAACAGATGCCATGCAGCCATGCTGGTGACAGTGTTGTGCTTCCAGGGAGCAACTAGGAAAGATGAGATTGGACAGGAAAACAGTTGGTGTGTCTGATGTCAGCAATGTTTTGTTCAGGCCACAGTCATAGAGAGAGAGAGGTCACACAGCTGGGTGGTGTGGTGATTGCAGCTCACACGGGCAGACCGGGCAGCATGAGAGACCATGGCTGGACCTGTCCTGCCATACCTCCATGTTTGTCCCCACATTTGACTACTTCACAGTGGACAGAAGCTCTGATCTCAGGTAATGATGCAGGAGACAGGGCAGAGCTAAGGATCAGGTCTGTCTGGCCACATCAGCCAGGAGACACATGCATGTCACATGGGTGTGGTAAGGAAGAACATCATGGTCTTAAGTCACAGGATAAAGGGGCTTAAAAGACGGCAGGAACTGCTGGCTCAGGTAGAGGGTGGGGCAAGTCCTGCCCCAGGACAGCCAGCCTGGTGTGTGGGCTTCCAGAGAACGTGCCTCCCAGGCTGGCGACTACGGCATGGGGAGACCTCAGCTAGGGCTCCAGCTGCCCTGGGTGGCCCCCAACTTTTGTGTTTCCCCTTGGTAAGACCCTTTCTTCCCCCATGAGGTTTTAAATGTCCTACCCCACCAGACCAGACTCAGCAATCAGAGCCCCTAAAAAGTCACATCTATTTTGGAGCACTCCAGGTCCCTAGAGCAGGGATGAGTCACTAGGACCACATCCAGCCGGAAAGGCAGAAGCTGTGTGAGTCGGCTGAATCACCTGGTCCAACTACCACTGCCCCCCCCCGCCCCCACACACATGCAAGCATCCCCCAATTCCTGCCTTCCTGAGGTCTCCAGTTCCCGAGTGGCCCACGCCTGCTTG
Source organism: Peromyscus maniculatus bairdii (assembly GCF_049852395.1). Classification (NCBI taxonomy): domain Eukaryota; kingdom Metazoa; phylum Chordata; class Mammalia; order Rodentia; family Cricetidae; genus Peromyscus; species Peromyscus maniculatus. The sequence goes on from NC_134856.1 coordinate 55,867,079, forward strand.
TTGAAACATGTTCGCTACAGTGTCCCTCAGCTTTGAGGTCCCAGGACCAAGGTAGGGTCACTGACCCCATTTACAGTATGAGACACGGAGGCCTGCTGTCCTCAGGCTCAGCCAGTAGTCCTGCAGGCAGTGATGGGGCTGACTCCCAGAAGCAGCTTTTCCTGACATCTCTTGAGTCTGCAGCGTGCCTCCAAGTAAAGACAGCACGCAGGACAGTCACTGGCACAGGGGGTCCAGAGGGCCAGGCGTGCACCTTTGGGGCCAAGGAGGTTGAGGCAGCTTCTTGGTGCTGGTTGGGAAGACAAATGGTCTCCTTCAAGACCATCTGCAGTAGGTGAGCTTGCTTGGTGGACTCTCTTACAGGGCTGCCCACCGTAATGGAAGACTGGAAGGGGCGCTGGGGCCAGTGGTGAACCTCATGGAGCAGTCCTGGTACCAGTGGGACTGGCTGGACGCCCATTCTAGGTAACCCCCGCTGTCCAATGACCACATTTGAAACCTGTGTGTACGGGTTCACCAAGGGACAGATGTGATCAAAACCTGGAAGCACAGTCCTTCAATAAGAACCCACTCCCCCCCAAAAAAAAAGATGCTCAAAGTAATGAGTGGGAACAGATGAAAGGTTTTGATCATGCGGGGTGTGTGGGGGGGGGTGAAGACTGGGCCTCCAGCTTCCTCTCTGTCCCCACCGGCATCACTTCAGAGTAGAGAACTACCCACACAGGATCCAGCTGAGAACATTCCCGTGTCCTCCTTCATGGTAAAGGGACCTCTGGTGACCCATAAGCAATGAGCTGTCTGTCCCTCTCCTGGCAATCCACCAGCGCTCAGAGCAGGTATCAACCAGACCAGCGAGCAAGTCAACACAGGGAGTGGGGTCAGGGGCCAGGCAGGGCTCCTCAGAGCACACTGAAGCGGGGCTCTTGCTGGCGATGCAGGGACCCGGCTGCTGTGGGACCTGAGGCCTCACTGGAGCCCAGCTGCAGCTTCTCAGTTCCCGCTGGGGTCTCCTGGACAGCACTGTGGCTGCTGGCGGTGGCGCATGCTGCATGCCTCTGTGGCCTGGCTGCCTCGCACCAGCACAGCTTCAGGAAGGCTGCCCGGAACTTCTGGGACATAAGGCTGTAGATGACAGGGTTGATGGCACTGTTGGTGTAGACACAGGTGCGGCAGAACAGCAGGACCCAGGGGTCCAGGAAAGGCTGGGCCAGGAAAGAGTTGAGCAACACCAGTGTGCGGTAGGGGGTCCACAGCACTGCGAAAAGCAACACTACCACCGCCAGCATCCTGGTGGCCTGAGGAGAGGAGGGGGGGGAGGGGAGGCATGGCTGTGAGACACACTCACCAAGCTGACCACAGGGATCCACATACACCAGATGCCCAAACCAGCATCTTGGGGCATCTCTCAGAACTGGGACTCAGACAGGATCAGGACAGCCACCACCCTGAGCTCCCCCAAATGTTGGATTTCCAAGGACACAATTCTATTACCAAGTCCCTGGCCCCAGAGAGGGTCCCCGCTGTGACTTTGGGCATGCCCCCACCTCATTTTCAGCTACGCATCCCTCTTTCTCTCCCCATTCCTGAACGTTCCCATTTTATAGCTTCAAAGTCCCTCCTCTGCTCAGCTTGCCACCTCAGCCTCAACCTTGGTTGTTCCTCTTCCTGGCATGCTTCCCCACAGCCAGCTTGGCTTTCGCCATTGTCAACCTCAGAGCTCTATCCATTCGTCACCTCTTAGCAAGGCCTCCTGAACTATCCCCTGACTCCTGTTCCCCAGCATCATTTGTCCCCACGTCTCCTTCCTTCCTGTCTTTGGACAGGCTGGTGTTTACTTGGTTCTACTGTAGTAGTTCAAGGAGGGCATATGACTGTGTTTCCATGTTCTCCCTGTGTTCTAGCACCCACCGGGCATATGTAAGGGCTTGGCAGGCATAGCATAGATATATGAAGGTATGGATGGATATATTTATGTATGTATGTATGTATGTATGTTTTTATGTATGTATGTATGTATGTATGGATGGATGGATGGATGGATGGATGGACGGACAAATAAGAGACCAAGTGACTGCTCGCTTATCTACTTTGCTAGTCATATCCTGTGTGTTTTATGCTCTTTTGCAAATCTGTGCCTCTCCCCATAATTCTACCCACATACAACCCCCACCTGTACCCAGGAGGACTCCTAACCTGCTTCCTGGAGGACATAGAGCCCTTGGACCTAGAGCAGCTGCCTGGTGCACCCTCACCCTGCCCGCTGGGTTGTCTCGCCTTCTGCCAGGTCTCCTGAGACAATGGGCTCTGAAATAAAATCCTTCCGATGAACCCATAGAGCACCATGGTCACCAGCAAGGGCGCGATGAAGAAGATGGTGAAGTCCAGCAGGTAGATGGGCAGGTAGAGGCCTCGGGACACCTTGTAGCCACATTCCAGGCGCTGATTGTCATGGACATTGAGGTCCACCAAGAAGAACCAGAGTAGGCAATAGAGGGATGTGACCCCCCAAATGCCTGCGATGATCCGTTTAGCCCGGGCCACAGTGCACACAGTCTGTGCTTTCATTGGGTGGCAAATGGCGATGTACCTGTGGGGCACAGGCAAGGCATGTTGGCTCCTGAGGTCGTAGGACTGCTTGCCTTATGTCTGAGACATCTGTTCCGAGCTGAGCCTTGAGTAACGGTGGCTGAGCTGTACTTTGCAAGGGCAGAAGTAGAAAGCTGCAAAGGTTTAGGGTAAGGAGAGGCAGAACAAAGCCAGCCTCCCAAGAGGAACAGAAAGCAGCCTGGGCATGTCCTGTCCTGTGACTCCATGCCTCTCAAAGGCACCTTTGACCGCCATATGTGGTCAAAGCGTTTTCTGCTACCCTCCACCAAAGGCGGGGAGTTATACTGTACAATGCTCACAGGCAGAGCTCTTTATTGCTCACACTTAGGCCCCTGGGGACAATCACATGGTACAGATGAGACATCCCCATGCTGACTTGTCCCCAGATTGTAGAAGCAGACCCAGTGTTTGGATATGGCAGACCTGGGCTTTGTTCAGCTTCTGAGTAGCCCTAACAAGTTACTGAGCCCAAAGCCTGAACTCCTGCTGTGGATACAGCTGAGTTTGACCCCGAATTCATGCTTTGGATCAGCATGTTCAACCACTGGGCCACTTGTCTTGGGTGTTAAAATCAGAGGTAAGCCAGACATGGTGGTGCACACTCATAATTCCAGGACCCAGGAGGTTGAAGCAGTAGGATCGCAGGGAGTTTGAGCCAGCCTCAGCTACAAAGAGAGTTCAAGGCCGGCTTGTTATTCCAAGTATGTATTCATGGTAAAACCCTGTCTCATAAAAAGAACAAACAAGCATTCAAACAAAAACTTCAAGCTGGGGGAGACTCAAGAATCGCACCATTGCTGAGCACAGTACTGCAGCCTGTTATTTCTGTTTCTTGAGAGACCGAGACAGGAGGATCACAAGTTTATAGTCAACCTTAACAAGTCCATCTCAAGTTTAACTTTTCTAAAGATTGGAGGTATGGCTTGCCTCGTAGGTGGGAGACCAGGGTTCAATCCCCAGTAGTGGGGGTTGATGAGAAAGACCATCCAAGTGCCTGTGTTCCGGATGGGAAATCCAGACTCAAAGGAAGGCAGGGACTTTTCCTGATACCCTACAGTAATCTAGAAGCAGAGCAAATGCCCACATTTGCTGGTTCTTTGAGCACCCCACACTGGCCTAGCTCCCCTTCTGTTCAGTGGAGCCTCAATTTACCAGGAATCCCTGCTTGAATCAAGACTCCTTGGATTCTCATTAAGGAAGACAATGAGAAGGGAGAAGGCATGGGGTAGCCTGTGGGTACTTACCTCTCCACAGTAAATGCCAGGATGGAGCAGGAGGAGACATTGATGCCTAGATACTGGAAGTAGGTGATACCCAAGCAGCCAGCATGTCCATAGATCCAGTGCCCCACCAGGCTGTCAGAGACATTGGGCAGCCCCGCGGCCACCAGCACAATTAAGTCAGCTAGAGCTAAGCTGACCAGGTAGCAGTTGGTGGGCGTGTGCATGTCTCGTGAGGTCAGCACCACCAGGACCACCATGGCATTGCCTACAATGCCTGTGGTGCACACCAGGAGCACTAGGAAGACTGAGACCACCTTGTACTCTGGCAGGCCCAGAGTGGTATCACCATGAACCAGTGAGACATTGCTGGGGCCGTCCATCTTGCCGGTGTTTTCTGTGATGCCCTGCAGGCCTGGAGGGGTAGGAAGAGGCAGCTCTGAGCGGCAGCCATGGGTTGGGCTGGACTACATTCTGGCTCTGGATCCTATGGATACCTACCCAGGACACTGCATTCAGAGACCTGGTGCTGTGTAGCATGGATACTGCCCTGGGGCAGGTCGTGGAGTGTGCATGGTATTCTGCCATTCCCACCAATAACAGTGAGTGGTGCCACCATGAAGCTTCCTTTCCTGTGTGGATGCAGGAAACAGCCCACTGTGGAAGGTGGAGGGGACCTTATATGTTGCCAAGCTCTCTACCGAGAAAACTGAGGGCTCAGCTGCTGAGTCTACAGCATCCCTGCGCCTCAGCACACCCACCCGTGGACGGAAAGGATGGACACCTGCTTCTCAGGGATGCTAGGAGCATAGAAACAGTGAAGCCTAAAATGTCCCTGGCCTTCACCTTGATAAGCACTCTGTGTCTGTTCTTCAATATTATTTAATTTTTTCCTTTTTATTTTTCGATGTGCATGGTGTTTTGCCTGAATGTATGGCCATGTACCTAATACCTCTAGAAGCTATAAGAGGGCATCAGATCCCCTGGACTGGAGTTACAGACAGTTGTAAGCTGTCGTATGGGTACTGGGAATTGAACCTGGGTCCTCTGGAAGAACAGCCAGTGCTCTTAACTGCTGAGCCATTTTTCCAGCCCCCTTTAAAAATACTATTGTGAAAATCTAAGTCTCAGTTTTCCCATCAGTCTAGTGGGTAGTGACAGCAGCTTCCTTCCAGGGAAGGGTGTTGGACACATTACATTATGGCTCCAGGATAGATACTGGGTGACCCCTGCTGAGTGAGTAAGCAGGGAAAGGGGCCAGTTACAGCTCTGGGAGTCTCACAGGCCTGGGGGTCTTTTGCCACAGGAGTTGCCAATGGTTTTAAGCAAAGGAGCAACATGCTCTAATATGCAGCCTTAAAAGGGCTTCAGGGGACCCACAGATCCCAGGGAAGTCAGTAGAGGCACAGGTAGAGGTGAGGGGCCCAGGTTGACAGTCAGGTGAGACAGATCAGGGCTCAGCCAGGCAGTAGCTGGGGAGGGGATAAGGACAAATCAGTGTCTCTCTCAGGAGATGGCATGACAGGGCATTAGACAGCATCAGGGCCATCTGTGGGGAGTGAGAAGATGCTGGGATGGGGCATTAGATAGCATCAGGGCAGTCTGTAGGGAGGAGGAGATGCTGGGATGTGGCATTAGACAGCATCAGGGCCATCTGTAGGGAGTGAGGAGATGCTGGGCGGGGCATTAGACAGCATCAGGGCCATCTGTAGGGAGTGAGGAAACGCTGGGACAGGCTCAGATGGAAAGACCAAGAAAGGAGTCGATGTGGGTCAGGTGGATGCATGCTTGAGAGGCCATGGTTAAGGCCCTATGGACCCTCACTGGGGTGCAGAATGGGGAGGCATCAAGGAAAATTCTAGAGTCAGGGCTGGAAGTGGAAATACAGCAGCCGTCAGCATAGGGGGATGGATGGTTCTGCCACCATGTGGAGAATTATCTTGGGATGCAGCTGCTGCTGCAGTCCTATAACATTCCAAAATGCACGATGTGTTCCAGCCTGTGACTGAGTGTGGGGGAGCTCGGCTGCCGAGCCTGAGCAGCCAGAGCAGCAGTGCCAGCCCTTGAGCCTCACGGACTCTGGGTCTTCATTTGCCTGCAGGAATGCAAGTGTCTGAGGCTGAGGGCAGAGAGACTCAGAGGAGCCAAGTACAGGAAGTGAGTGTGAGTTCTGAGAACAATGGAGTACCAGCTCCCAGGGATGACTACGAAGGAGTTGTGCTGGGATCCAGGGAGGGCAGCCACCAACCCAGGAACAAAATGAGCGTTCAGCTTGGAACGCACATACACATACATGCCACATGTGACACACAGTGCAAACTCCACACTACATATACATAGAACACCAGATACAACACACTCAACAGACACAAACATACACCTTATAATATATAACACATTTAACATACACACACAGTATATAATATACAACATATCCAACAGAAACACACATACTACACCATACACTATACTCAGCCCTACATACCCACACACCTCAACACTTGTTCCCCATCAGGGTGATTGGCATGTAGACAAATGCAAAGCTCCCCATGGTATAAACCCTAAGATGACCTGGAACAGGCAGATGATCATCTCACCCAGGGCCAGGTGCTTATCTACTTCTGTTCAACCTGATGTACAGTCCCACAGCACTACTGGCCCAGGACAGGGACAAGAGCATCAGGACAAGGCAGGGCTTAAAGAGAAGCATTGCCTCCACAGATGCTACTCACATACAACACACAGTTGTACACAGGACACATGTCACACACAGCCATACACATGCAGCACAGAGCACATGTCTGTACCCACATAGCACACATACACACACAATGTTCCTGTGCCTACACACATGCAATGCACCTGTGCTGAGCATACATTCAGGTATACACATGCAAACACAAAAATACAAACCAAAAATTGTACCTGACTCACAATGACTGCCCACATAGGCATTACAGACCTTACACACGTGTGTAACATGCCTTCTGTGTACAGACTTGACATTCAGCTCTGATGTGCATGCCCTGTGCCCACAGTACAGGACACACACACACACACACACACACAAGCTGACTTTCCACGGCCCAGGCATATACACTGATCACTCCCACATTCTCACATGGAAACATACATGATATTCCTGCCCCTACAGACGTTTCTACATGGCTGGGACACTCTTGAAAACCAGCCCTTTCCGGTTAGCTGGAGCAGAGGACCACAAGATCTGCAGGATCTGGCAGCTGCTTCAATCTCAGTAGCTCTTTCTCTGCAGTCAGCAGGAAGCTGGTAACCAGGGTGGAATCCAGAGACCTCACAGGGCTCTTCCAGATGTGGGAGCCAGAGCTGCAGAGGTCCATTCTGACGTCTTGTCTCCAAGGACTCTCACCTGCTACTATACCTCTTCTGTAGATACCTCCATGGGGACCACTGTATACAATCTCCCGGCCAGACCCCTCCCCTCTAGTAGCCCTTACACCTCAAGAGAAACTTCTAAGGTCAGAGAACTTACCCAGTGAAGACTCAATGCATTTTCCTCCTTCCTGGTCGGGAGGGGAGGGAGGGAAAAGAGAAAGGGAGGAGGGGGAAGGGGAGAAGGCAAAGAATCAGGGAAAGAAGGGAGAGAGAGAGAGAGAGAGAGAGAGAGAGAGAGAGAGAGAGAGAGAGAGAGAGAGAGAAGAAAGAGAGAAAGAGGGAGGGAGAGAGAGAAAAGGAGGGAGGGAGAGAGAGGGAGGGAGGGAGGGAGGGAGGGAGGAAGGGAGAGAGAGAGAGAGAGAGAGAGAGAGAGAGAGAGAGAGAGAGAGAGAGAGAGAGAGAGAGAACAATGCCTGAGCCTCAATCATTCCGTGGAAGAAGGCTTTACGTTCTGCCGACTGCAGTATCATACATTATGCGGGTGTGCACCTCACACAGACACACAGCCCCACCAACTTCTCCTGGCTCCTCAGCTCTCCTCTCCCGCTCCCTCTGCAGAGCTGAGAGCCCCAACGCCAACCTGCATCAACATCAGCAGCCTGGGCCTCTCCAGCAGGGGGACCCGGGAGAAGGGAGCCGGGATTCTGTTTCCTACCCAGCTTGGGTGGGAGTGGTCCCGGGAGTTTATCTGGCTGGCAGGAACCTCCGCTAGCCAGCAGAGCAATCCTCTGCCTGACAGGAAGAGGACAAAGAGCCCAGAGGAACCTGGGGAGTGGGGCCAGTATCCTCAGTGGCTAGATAGCACTGCAGCTCCAACCTGAGCCCTATGGATGAGCTGCAGTGTCCCTGAGAGAATGGACTGGGAAGGGGCTAGGCCTGGAAGGACTGTGGGATGGGAGGACTCCATCTATGTGACTTTGAGAAAGCCATTATCACTGCTGGGTAAAGACTTTCCAGTACAACCGTTTGGGGCTGGAAGAGAAAGCACCCACACTCCAGTGAATAACTCAGTCACCTAAGCTCTGTAAGGAGGCCCAATAAACTGACTCCCCAGAGTGAACTTTGGTGGAATTGTGCCTCAGTTTATCCTTGGGACCTGCAGAGGAGGAGATGTTTACCTCTCCTCCCAACCACCCTAAAAAGGAATTTTAGCATCACAGGTGGGAGTTTTGGAAGAGCAATGGTATCGTCCATAATATGGGAAATGAAGCCAAGTTGCTTGGAGGAGGGGAGAGACTGTTTACAGAGGAAATTTTGACATGGTGGATATCCATATAGGGTTTGCGGGACAGTGACAAGGGGATGGAGACTGAGACATCTAAGGTGAAACCGCCTAAGTGATGGAGCCTGTCTGGGGGGAAAAATCCCAGGCTGGTGGTCCTCTGGGTGGTGTGGAGTGGCACACCTGCTTGATGGGCAGGGTTCACCCAGGGAGCGGGGCGATGCCTTGAAAACAGGCATTGCAAGCCCAGGAGTGGTGCATGATGGGTAGAGATCTCAGCAAACAGCTGCAGGGGCAGCCTGGCCTCTGCCATGGGTCTACTCAAAGCTGAGGTGGCAGCCTGGAGGGAGAGAGCGAGAAGAGACTGGCCCTTCAGTAATGGCCGGAGACATAGCAGGTAAGGTAGACGAAAGAGAAGGGTAATTGGAGGTGTTGGTCTGTTGTTTTTATGGTTAGGGGACCAATACAGAGCCTCTCCTGGACCCTGTGGTGAGGGAGCAACCCAAAAGTGATAGAAGACATTACTTGGGTGCAAAGCTTCAATAGAGAGAAAGAAAAAAAAATCTCTGCTTTGGTGTGCAGAGGCCTTAATAATGGTCAAATGTGAAAGACTAAGAATCAGAACAGTGAGTGACTGCACCAGGCTTTTCCTTTTAGGCTGTCAACCAGCTCCTGAATCATGACACAGAGACTTATTAGGGTTTCTCTGTGTAGCTTTGCACCTGTCCTGGATCTCGCGCTGTAGACCAGGTTGGCCTCGAACTCACAAAGATCCGCCTGGCTCTGCCTCCTGAGTGCTGGGATTAAAGGCGGGCGCCACCACCGCCCGGCACTGGCTCTCTTAAAACTTAACTTAACCTGTTTCTCTTTATCTACCTTTTGCTTTGGGGCTTTTTACCTTTTCTTACTTTCTTGCTGTTTCTATGGCTGGCTGGCTGGCTGATGGCTACCTGGCTCTAGCCCCAGGCATTCTCCTCCTCCTCCTCTCCTCCTTCTCTCATTCTTCTCTTTTCCTCTCAAGCCTAGATTTTTCCTCCTGTTTATTCTCTCTACCTGGCAGCCCTGCCTATCCCTCTCCTGTCTAGCTATTGGCCATTAAGCTTTTTAGTAGACCAGTCAGGTGCCTTAGGCAGGCAAGGTGAAACAAATGCAACACATCTTTACATAATTAAGCAAATGCAGCATAAACAAATGTAACACACCTTTACACAGTCAAATGTTCTGCAGCATGAACACATGTAACACATCTTTACATAGTTAAATGTTCTGCAGCATGAACACATGTAACACACCTTTACACAGTCAAATGTTCTGCAGCATGAACACATGTAACACATCTTTACATAGTTAAATGTTCTGCAGCATGAACACATGTAACACACCTTTACATAGTCAAATGTTCTGCAGCATGAACACATGTAACACACCTTTACGTAGTCAAATGTTCTGCAGCATGAACAAATGTAACACACCTTTACAATCAAATGTTCTGCAGCATGAACACATGTAACACACATGTACACAGTCAAATGTTCTGCAGCATGAACATATGTAACACACCTTTACTGAGTTAAAATCATATTCCAAGGCCGGGCGGTGGTGGCGCACGCCTTTAATCCCAGCACTCGGGAGGCAGAACCAGGCGGATCTCTGTGAGTTCAAGGCCAGCCTGGGCTACCAAGTGAGCTCCAGGAAAGGCGCAAAGCTACGCAGAGAAACCCTGTCTCAAAAAAACCAAAAAAAAAAAAAAAAAAAAAAAGTAAATATCATTTTGGGGGCTGGAGAGATGGCTCAGTGGTTAAGAGTACCGACTGCTCTTCCAGAGGTCCTGAGTTCAATTCCCAGCAACCACATGGTGGCTCACTACCATCTGTAATGAGATCTGGTGCCCTCTTCTGTACACATAATAAATAAATAAATCTAAAAAAAAAATTGTCTTGGGCTTTTAGAGATCACAAGCAGAAAGTTTAAAAAGCCCCCTCTCGATCTCCATAGGCCCAAGACAAAGGGCTAGTGTCTGTCCCACAGCTCTGAGTATTATAGCTGGGTCAGTGACTATTGTCTGGCTAAGAACTGTGAACATCTTCCCCATGCATTTGGAAGAATGTTGTGCTGAACTCTTGTTGGAGTTCAGCTCCAGGTCGAATTGTGAGGATGTACTCACCAAGGCTCCAGTGATGGCTACATAAGACAGATGCACACAGGGAAATAAAGTTGTCGGCATAAAGATACCAGGCAGACTGGCTTGCCGAGAAATTAATATTTGGGTGGGGATCATGTTAACAGAGGTTGGGCTGACTTGTGGGTGGAGAATCTGTTGAAGACTGCAGTTAGCTGTGGAGCTGGTTTTCTGCTGTGGGTAGCCAGCCTCCCCAAACCACATCCCTGTTCTCACTTTACTGTGGGTTACTGGGCTCAGCAGGTGGCTCTTCTCCACAAGATAAGGTCAGGATGTGTGGGGGCCTTGGCCTGTCTGCGTGGTCTCTGCAGCAGAGTAGCTAGAATTATAACACAGCTCCGCTGGGCTCCAGAGGGCATAGAAAGCTGTCAGGCTTTGGGGCACATTACCATTTCCCCTGCATCCTGGTGCTCTTAAAGAAGGATGTGAACCCCACAGATAGGTTCACTGGACACCTATTGTTAAAATTCCTTCGGTGGGGGGGAGATGTAAGCAATGCTACCCCCTACGCCTGAGCTCTCAACAACATACTGAGTAATGATTACACTCAAGTTCATTCTAGGGAACCAGTGAATTTACTGGTCTCCTTTGAGAGCATAGGTAACAGGCTATTTAGTGGCATGTAAGGGTTTTCCCTCTGCAAAAGGCCACACCAGAAAGTCTGTCTAGCAGGAGGATAGCTTTCCCATAGCTGCACTGATAGAACACTCTCTATCTTCACGTTGGCAAACTCGAGTTCCTCGCCGAGGCCACATGCAGTTTAGGGCAGAATTGTATATAACAGGCAGCATTAGAGTGGCTGGACATTCAGGTGAGGGTCCCATGGCCCTCCCAGTTCCTCCTCCTATGAGGGACTCTAAACAGTCAGCAAGCCCAGCTGGGATGAGTTTTGCAAGTAGGCACAGCTAAACTCGCAAAGACTGTAGTTGTTTGGCAAGGGTAGCCATGTACAACAGTGGCTGTGGTGGTAGTCTGTGGATGTAAACACACATTCCTGGAAGATACCTTGGTGGGTGCATCATATCTACCCAGCAGAACAATCCAGACACATAGTGTCCCTGTTCGTTTGTATTGCCACAGGGACCCATTCCTGCTTGGAGCCCCTGGGAATGCCATCAATGTACCAGGCTTCAGCAGGTCAGGTCAGCTCGGTCCTAGCTTGATTCTCCCTCTCCTGCCCTCACGGCCTGAAGTGTCTTCAGCAATAGGGTCTTATCAGCAGTGGCAATAGACTTTATCATTTTGGGGACCTCTGGTCTTGGGATTCGGCAGCTATAGGATTACGAAAACTGTTATCAAGGCCCACTGCTGTGGGGAGACCCCACTACTTGCAGCAGCTGTTCAGCCAGCAGAGCAAGGCCAGGCACAGCTGCAGGGATGGGAGGTGCTACCTCATCTAACTCCTTGTCATCCACCGTCACTCTCCAGGAGCTATATCTAGCCTTTTTATTGGCTAGATATAGCTGGAGATATACCGGCTGTTGAAAGGGCTCTGGGCTAGGCAGATGCTCTCTACCCTGTCTAGCTGCTGGGTGGTTTCTTTAGTTTCATCCTGGCCCTTGGGAAGCCTAGACTGTTTGGTATTCACCACTGTTTGGGCCATGGGTAACTGTACAGGTTTCCACCTCACCCTCCCCTGCATTTACCATTTCAACCCTCAGCCAGAACTCCAGACAGCAATCTGCAGGGTGTGTCCTACATAGTAGGGCATGCACCCTTAGAATGTTCCTTCACAGGGGAGAGATGCACACATCATATATTCTCTTGGGAGGATAATTACCCACCTTCAGAATGAGTTTAGACCATATGGTTTTATCCTCCATACCCATCCACCACCACCCAATGACCCTGGTGCTTTTGCGGGTAACTGTGAATCAATGTATGTTCTGCTCCAGTGTCCATTAGGGCCCGTGTATTCTGCATATTTAGGGGTGAGGGATCAATAAATCATCAACTCAACATGGGGCCTCCTGTTGCCCTGTGTGGCCCTCACCTCTGAGCTCAACTTTGGCCACCCCTACAGAGGAGTGGCTGGGGAGGCTCCCATCCCAAGAAACCTTCATCGGTGAGGGGTGCAGTGGGGATCACCTGCACCTCCTGGTCACTTTTTCCTTTACTCCTCTGGTGAATTGCTGGTTTGCCCTAAAGCTCTCCACAGATCACCCAACCAGCACAGGGCTTGATTGCCCATCAATTTTATCCCTAGGGATTCCTGTGAGGCACAAGTCCAGCTACATCTGTGTTCAGGAGATACAGAGAGGCCCTTCTGCCTGGCTCCTTCCCCTCTCACTTGCTCCTACTTGCTTTAACACCTGTGAACCAGGGGTTATGCTCACGTTCAAGTCATTTAGGTTGGCCAAAGCTCCTCCTGTAGGTAGGTATAGGTCCCTACCTACTATGAGGCTCAGTACCTGCTACCAATGCTTCATATCGCTCTCACGGTCTTTGCTGAATCCATTTCTCTCTTTCTTAGGTCTCCCATGAACTAAAGTCTTATCTGGGCCTGTGAAGTGGCCACCTAACACCACTTCCCACATGCCCAATTCCCTTAGTAGGGCATGCCCTTTTACTGTTTTCTAGTTCCTGATATTCAGGGAGACCTCAGCTACAGATAGATAACCAGATGTCCCTAGCGGCTTCTATGAGCCACTCCACTGGGGACTGATCCCTCACATTGTCCTATATTGTGAAGCTTTTGTCTCGAGGAGGGACGGGCGGTTTCCTTACTCAGCTTCTCTGCTTCAGCAGCACTCAGGCTGACCTGTCTGTCCCAAATCCCACAGCCTCAAGCCACGTGACAAGGGCTCCTACATTGCTCATTTGGAAGTCTTCCCTAGTTCCCACAGCTCCCTCACTTGTTGTAGAATATGATTTTTTTTTTTTTTTTTGGTTTTTCGAGACAGGGTTTCTCTGCGTAGCTTTGCGCCTTTCCTGGAGCTCACTTGGTTCACAGCTGGCCAGCCAGATCAGGGCCAACCACAGAACAGGAGCTGGATTGCTCTGATGCACCCTCTGGTGACCACACAAAGAATCAGCAAGACTGTCCTTTCTCAAATGCTACCTTCAGACAAAAATGCTTTTCAGATATTCTTGACATTACAGACAGTAAAGGCTGGGCAAACCTGTATGGATATGTCCACGCATGCCTTGAGATGTGGAGAGGAACAGTTTAGGCCTGGGAGCCCATGACCCTGGAGTGAGGGGAGCAGGAAGTGAGTCCTACAGTTCCCAACTTTCCCTCCTCTGGGGTTCAGGTAGACAACAGGTAGAACTCCAACCCACAGTGTTTTTAGAGTTGCTATGGTCAGAGCCTGGGCCTTGTGGCCACATTCACTAAATCTCTTTTCTCTGCTTTTCACTCTCACTTGTCTGATGAATTGGCCCATTGAGGAGGAGTGGCTGCGTCTTTTGTTAGGGCTGCAAGACCCAGGCTTCTGACTCCATGCCTCATGTCCTGAGATGTGTGCCATACATGGCAACAGGTTGGGAAATTTTCAGCCAGGTGGGATTGTTTGGTGTAGACTTGGCAAAACTCAGATTGTACACTGTAGCACGAATCTTAAAAGTTCTTATTAATAAAAACAAACCCAGGGCCTGGTATTGGGGTGAATGCTGGAAGATCAGAGAAGCACAACAAGCCACAGCTACCTCATCTTGCCAATTCCTCGGCTGATCCCATTTCTTCAGACTGGAAGCCTCTGAGTCCTCATCTGAATGGATTTCAGCTGACTGCTGCTAAAAGCCTAAAAGCTTAACCAGGATCTAGTTCCTCATCCTCACACCTTAAATACCTTTCGGCTTCCCGCCATCACTTCCTGGGATTAAAGGCTCTTGTTACCACACCTAGCTGTTTCCAGTGTGGCTTTGAACTCACAGAGATCCAGAGGGATCTCTGCCTCTGGAATGCTAGGATTAAAGGCATGTGTACCACCATTTTCTGGTTTCTATATCTGTGGCTGTTCTGTTCTCTGACCCCAGATAAGTTTATTAGGGTGCACAATATTTTGGGGAACACAATATCACCACAGTACACTTTATACGACTTTTATATTTGTACATCGTCTCAATATAGCCCACAATTTAGAAACCAGTCTCTCTCTCTCTCTCCCTTCCCACTCTCAAGAAGCAACTATTTTCCATACTTTTGTCTTTCCAGGCATTTTTCTTAGCATTCATACTGATAGTTTTCCTGTGTTGTTTCCAAGATATTCACTCTTGGCTGGCTTCGAACTCATCTTCCCGCCGAAGCCTCCCAAGTACTTGGATTATAGGCATACACCACCATTCCTGTTCATACTGATGTTTCGTGCCTTCTAAAATGGCTACACCATGTAGACCCCTAGTGGCAGTATGTGTGTTTCACTTGCTCCACACCTCCAAAAATATTCATGATTATAAACTTATGTGAGCATGATAATCCTGGTTAGTTGGTTTGGTTTTGGCAACTCAACACCAGCTCGAATTATCTGAGAAGAGGAACTCCAACTGAGCAAATGCCTCCATCAGATTGTAGACAAGTCTGTTTGGCATTTTCTTGATTAATGACTAACACAAGAGGGCTCATATCACTGAGGCAGGTGGCGCCCCTGGGCAGGTGGTCCTGGGTGCTATAAGAAAGCAGCACTCTCCAGTGGCTCTGCTCCTGCTCTTGCCCTGACTTCACTCCAGGATGGACTATCAGCTGTAAGCTGAAATAACCCCTCCCCGCCCCCGGAGTTGCTTTTGGTCATGATGTTTTGTCACAGCAAAAACAATGATCACCTGCGGTTTTTTCTGCTGCTTGACTTTTTGTTCAACACCATTTTTGAGCTTCGCCCCTACTTCCAAATATTATCTTTATGTATTCAAGATTCATATAATTTTTTAACCTTTGCAACATGCTAAGTCGTGTATAATATTAGTTACACCATTGCAATGTCTTTTGATAAATATTTGGGTCATTTCCAGGATTTTCCCCTTTATTTTCCCAGGTGTTACTATAAGATCTCTGTGACTATTCTTGTCCATGTCTCTTGGAGCCTAAGGTCAAGGTATTCCAGTTTCACATGCTCGGAACATCAGAATCATCTGGGCCTGTTAAAGAGACTGACGGGATTTCTGGTGTGGAACACGCTGCCAAGGACATACCCTGATTGGCAGGACTGAGTGGTACACGCAGGTGGCACTTAGCCCCAGTGTGTCAGGAGTATGTCTGGAAAAAAAGCCAGCCTTGGTAAGACCTAAGGATGAATAAATGTGACTCAGGCAAAGGAGTTTCAGGTAGTTGGAGAGGCCCATGTGAAGACTTGATGTCTTAGGGTTTTTATTGCTGTGGTGAAACACCATGACCAAAGCAAAGTGGGGAGGAAAGGATTTATTTAGCTTACATTTCCACAGCACTGTTCATCATCGAAGAAAGTCAGGACAGGAACTCAGATCAGGAACCTGGAAGCATGCTGTGGCCCAGCTAATTCAACAATGGCTGTCTACCAAGGGGAAGTCCAAGAATCCAGTAGGCTGGATGTCTCAACTGGTCTTCAGTATTCATTGAAATCGGAAAAGAAGGCCCTAATGCCAGTGAACCAATGAACTTGCCAGAGTGAGGGCAAGCAGGCAAAGAGCAAGGGCTTCCTTCTTCCATGTCTTTTATATAGACTGCCATCAAAAGGTGTGGCCCAGCCGGGCGGTGGTGGCGCACGCCTTTAATCCCAGCACTCAGGAGGCAGAGCCAGGCGGATCTCTGTGAGTTCAAGGCCAGCCTGGTCTACAGAGCGATATCACCAAAACTACTCGGAGAAACCCTGTCTCGAAAAACAAAACAATCAAACAAAAAGGTGTGGCCCAGATTAAAGGTGGATCTTCTCACCTCAAAAGATCCAGATTAAAGGTGGGTCTTCCCACTTCAAATGATTCAATCAAGAAAAATCCCTCAGAGACACACTACGCCGCTCAGGTTTCCTGACTGGCTTCTCTCAATCACCTTTCTTGAGTTCCTCTGTGCTTATAGCATGTGTCAGATCTTCATTCCTTTCTGTGGCTGAATTAATGTGCCACTGTAAGACTAGCACAGTTTATTCTTTCATCAATTTATGGGCATTTGAGCTGTTTTCACCTTGAGGCTCTCTGAGGAAGGCAGCTGCCAACTACGTAAGCCCAAGATCAGCTCCAAAATTTGCAAGGGGCCAGTACCCAAAGATCTCGCGACCCTTTGTCAGTAGCGATGAGGGTTAAGTTTAGGCCAGCAGCAGCAGCAGCAGCAAAGCCCCGCTGGATAGATGGAGGGGGGCTGAGAAATGTTCCAATCAGTTTAAATCCTCCCCAGCAGTTTTACACTGGGTCATGGTAATCATATTTAAGGAGACCAGGAATATTTAGCGCCACTCTAAAATCTACAAGTATCTCCAAAAATCCCTCTTTTGGGGGGTGGGGGCTTGGGGGGGTGGGGGGCGGTTACCAGGGCCTCGAGCATACTTGCCAGGTGCTGTCTCTACTTCAGAGCTACACTCCAGTCCCAAAAACAGTTTCGGTCAAGCATTGATATTTAATAAGACAGGAAATTCGCAACTGACGAAAACGAATGCCAAGTTTTCAGGCCCTGGAGTGTCCGTCCAAACGCGCACACCAACAGCCTCAAAGAGTTTTTCCGTGCCCGCCTCACACTCCGTCCTCTGCCATCCGCTGCCCATTCCGAGAAACTACTATCAGCGGGCCAAAGACTCTGCGCACGCGCCGCTCGGTGGCCCGCTAGAGGGAGAGCGGACCTCGATGGGCGTGCGCAGTAGCGGAGACTTGCGAGCGCGCGCCACGGAGGAGGGGACCCCAGAGGCCGGAAGGAGGCGCGAGGAGGGCGGGGCTAGCGAGGGAAGCCCGCCGGCCCGCAGTACGGCCGTCGCGGCCTGATGACGTCGCACAATGGCCGGCCCCCGCGGGTAGTGGAGCCCGTTTGTTCCGCCCGCGTCGTGCCTGAAGCCTGAGCCAGTGAGAAGCGGAAAGGCTGAGGAACGTCCTGTCCACGTTGCCCCCATCCCAGCGGAGCCGTGGCCGCCTCCCGTCCTCGCGCTGAGGTAAGTGGGGCTGGCAGGCGGTGAGGAAGAGGCCGCCCCAGCGGCGGCGGGAGCGAGGCCCGGGAGCCCGGCGCCGCCTCCCGAGCTCGGGCGCGCCCCCGGCTGTGCGCAGCCGCGGGCCGAGGCGCGACCCGGGACAGCGGGCAGGCGCGAGCCCGCTGCGGCCTGGGACGTCCTGGCGCCTTCGCGCGCCGCGGTCTGCCATGGTGAAGTTGGTTTTCCTGAAGCTGTCATTTCCCTTCCGGGCCATTCGGCGTGGCACATGTTCTCCGCCTACAAAGGGGAGAGGAGCACGCAGGTTGGCTCGAGAGGAGGCCCGCCTGGACTGTCGACGGGCTCTACGGGGAACTTTGAACTCTCTGGAGCCTCCTGCAACTTGCTCTCGCAACTTCAAGTGTGCACAGATCGGACGTACCCACTGTACCCCGAGAGGCCTCGATCTCTTAGGAAGTGTAACCTCCTCGCCTCTTGGACTGGGAGCTCAGAGACACCGAGTCTTTGGCGTGAAGTTAGCCAAACAAGTGTAGTGCTGGAAGGAAATTAAACTAAGACTTACAGCCTCGCTACTTCTGGAAATTTAGTTTTCCCTGTTTACATTGACAGCTGAGTTTACCGGGCACAATAGTCGCTCTAAATGAGCTTTGTTTAGCATTTATTTGCAAGAGTAGGGATTTCTTCAGACCCATTTGGGGATAATGAGAGAGGGCATTTGGTTTATCTTCACATTACCTATCCCAAGGCAGGGGTTGAGATTTTCAACCCCTAGGCTGATTCCCATTTCCTGGCTCCTGAGATGAGAGTGTGTATGGTCTGAGCGCTTATGAAGCCCAGCCAGTTCTGGAACCAATTTAGTATGTCCCAAAGCCTGAAACTCCTCTCCAGTTGTAGGTGGGGAATGCTCAAAACTTTTAAGAGAACTTGTGGATTTACTGCACAGCACCCAACAGGTAAGCTCTTACCTTGCTTGTCTTTAAAGAGATTACCTTGTCATCTACAGACGATGTCAAGGTGACTACTCCTTATCAAAGAGTTTTTGGTTGAGCGTAAGTCACTTTGGAGTGGTGTTTATCAACAGTCCCGACACTCTTGCTGTAGACATTGAAGCTATGAATGAGGATTTTAAACAGGCCTAGTAGAACTTAGACATCAACATAGAATCTGCTCTGCTAATGGTAGTTTCCCACAGCTGGGCATGGTATCTCAGACCTTTAATCCCAGCATTTGGGGAGCAGGGGTAAGAGGATCTCTGAGTTTGAGGCTAGCCTGGACTACATAGTGAGTTAGTTCCAGGACAGCTAGGACTACACAGTGAGACCTTGTCTCAAGAAAGAAAGAAGTTTCCCAGGAGTTGTGTTTGTCTGTTGTTGATCTTCCTTTGCTGAAGCCCACTTGGAACACCTGTCTCAATAGTAAGCCATGTAAAGAAATTGGTTTCATTTAATAGTCACACACCCCCAAGTTTGACCAAGAGTTGTTTTGTCTGGGTTGGCAGTTTACCAGGCCAGGCTGTTTGTTTGTTTCAGACAGGGTTTCTCTGTGTTGTTTTGGTGCTCGTCCTGGATCTCGCTCTGTAAACCAGTCTGGCCTCGAACTCACAGAGATCCACCTGCCTCTGCCTGCCTAGTGCTGGAGTTAAAGGCGTGCACCACCACCCCTAGCTGAGTTAGACAACTTTTCTTTCTGGTATGCAACAGGTAGTTCCCTGATTAATGAAATTTTTGTCAATTGTTTAACAAGCGTTTTTCAGGTATGTCAAATGCAGCAGGGAAATGCAGCAGGGGACAGAAATAGTGAAAGATGTGTTATTCCATCCCTGAACAGGTTTACCACTGTGGATTAGAGGACTAAAGATTAGCTCTAAGCCTTGTGAAAATTCTACATTACTGGGTGACTAAGGCTGGTCAAAGATTGTGAAAATGGGAGTTTAGTGAGTTGGACTGGAGGACCCTTAATTCATTGTTTACACTTAATAGGGCATGTATTTCCCTGCATCCAGCATAAGGAACACACAAATTAGTCTCAAAACAGAATACTGGCACCTAGAGAGACAGTGACCCTGCCTAGAGCAGGCCTGGAGATCAAGCCATCTCATGATTTCTGCTCTAAAGGTATGATTTAGAGTGCTTCTAAAACAAACAAACAACCAAAAAAGAACTTGTAGATTTGTGGTTGTCCCTGAAAGATCCTCACCTGAATGTGGCCTCCAGTAGTGCACTCCCAGGAGGTCCCATGGGAAAGAAGACCGTGCAGTGCCTTTTCTCAGAAAACCTGTCAGGGCCTCTGCAAGGGAACCCTGCACCATGGCAGCTTTGGCCATGCCTCCTGTGGATGCTAATAGTGACCTGTGGATGCTAATAGTCTCAGAAGTGTCCCAGCCAGTTAGTACAGTGTGTGGTATATAGGCTACACACTGAGTGCCAGCCTTTTGAGAGCCTCCATCCTTTCTCACTCTGTAGGAACAGGAAGAGTATATGATTTCCATCACTATGACAAATACCTGAGGTAATGAACTCATACAGAGAAAAGATAAAAGTTGATGTAGTGGCATACACCTTTAATCCCAGCAATCATGAGACAGCAGGTGGATCTCTGTGAGTTTGAGGACAAGCTGATAGAGTTCCAGACAGCCAGGGATACATAGAGAAACTCTATCTCAAAAAGAAAGAAAGAAAAAGGAGAGACTTGGGGGAGGGGTATATTTTGGCTCTCAGTTTGGTATATTCTAGAATCTAGACCATATGCAGTTGGTAAGGTAGACACCATGGCCAGAGTGTGACAGAGCAAAACCACTCAACCTCTCATTATGCCAGAGAGCAAAGACTGGGCTCCTCCTAGGCCTAACCTGTTAAAAATTTCTGCACCTCTTAGTAGTGTATCTCTAGGGACCAAGACTTTAACACTTGGGCTTGGGAAATTCAAGATCCCCCACTTATAACAGAGGTGAGGAGGAGACTTCCCAAAAGCCTTCAAATAAAAACAGTTGGAGTTTGTATGGTAGGTGCAGTTAGATAAACAGAATAATGTACTGTGTAAGAAATAAGATTCCTAATGTAGAGTGGAATTTGGGGGTTTTGAACTGCCAGAAAGGAAGAGAGATTTTATATGTCTGGGCTTGTTTATTCCTGTCATTGGTTGCTCAGAACAGCCTGTGATCCCAAGAGTTATCTTGCCCCCACCCCCTACACACACACCAGGACAGCCACAGGTACTTTCAGGCCCACTCACCCCACCACTCTATGGCATGTGCCAAAAACTGCCTTCACAAATCAGAAGTTGACTTACTCCTTGCAGTTAAGGTAACTAATTCACCTGGAGGGCATGAAGGCTCCGTGGGCATGTGCACAGCACACCAGCCTTCCAGATTTCTCAAGCTAGTCAGCCCAGCTGTGTCTTTGTGTAAAAACGATATACTCTGGTGAGTGTCTAGTGCGTTGATACTTGGAGGGAAGAAAAGAGAAACAGAACCTGCAGGATTGTGGAGACCCTAGTTTATTTGTAGTCTGTACCAAAAAGGATTTGTAGTAGAAACTTCAATGGCTAGGAATAGAACTCATTCCATCTATGGTCTGGGAACACAAGTTCAGAAGGCCTGACTGACAGTCCTGAGACATACACAGTACTCAGATAAAAGACAGCCTCCCTTCCTTTACCAGCCTGCTTCTTACTACAGTTCATGTTTAGTTGGGCACTCTGTCTCCACTTCTTACCATAGGATTTCATTTCAAGATTTTCAAAAATGTAAAAAATAACTCATTAACTAAATTTTGACTAAAACCGAAAGCAAACCAGCTTGTACCAGGACCCCAGAAAAGGGCTGTGACCTGGTTAAAAAGTCTTGTGAACCATACATAGATAGTATGTTACAAGGACAGTAGCATCTTGGAGCTTGGGCTTTGTCTTCTGTGGTATCGGTTATATGACTTCCAAATTAGACAGGACATTTGGTTTTGCAGAATGGTTGATTTAAAAGATAACTTTGTTTACAAGGTTGCCTTTAGCTATAAAATACTAGAATAGGAATTTGTCAGGTTTCAAGTAGAACATGTGACACTTGGTAACCACTTCAGCTTGACTGACTATGGGTACCAGGTCCTACTCCTAGGCAGCTGGAGAGATGAAAAGTCCCTGGGCCTCTATGGAGACTTAAAAATATACAATGTAGCCGGGCAGTGGTGGCGCATGTCTTTAATCCCAGCACTCGGGAGGCAGAGGCAGGCGGATCTCTGTGAGTTCGAGGCCAGCCTGGACTACAGAGTGAGTTCCAGGAAAGGCGCAAAGCTACACAGAGAAACCCTGTCTCGAAAAACCAAAAAAAAATAAATAAAAAAAAAAAATATATACAATGTAATAAAAACTGTGCCAAGCTAGGGATCAGATGTTACACAGTAAGGAATTCATGTATTCCTTAATGTTGGTATATTAGGGGTGTTATCTTTAGCATTAGCGTGACTTAACTAAAACTCTACCTACCACACTAGAGCTTTGCACCAACTTTCTCTTAGAAAAGCACAGCCCCCATCTGGCCATTGTCCTACATGATATTCACCATGCCCCCTGCAGGTGCCCACTGCAGGACCCTCACAGCACTCCATAGAGATCAGAGGCTGTGCACATAGCTTCTGAACTTGCTCTTACTGCTTTTTGCTCTCACTTTTTAAACCCAGATGGGCTGCAGTTCACTACGTAGTCCAGGTTGGCCTCAAACTGTCAACAGTCCTCTTGTGTCATCCCACAAATCCCAGGATTCCAAACTGGCATGTGCTTACTATGCCCAGGTAGGACTGAGTGACTTCTTCTTTTTTTTTTTTTTCAAGACAGGGTTTCTCTGTGTAGCTTTGGTGTCTGTCCTGGATCTTGCTCTGTAGACCAGGCTCGCCTCGAACTCACAGAGATCCGCCTGGCTCTGCCTCCCTAGTGCGTGAGCCACTGCTGCCTAGCTTAGGACCAACTTTGATATTCCTTCCTCTGAACTGATGCTAGATGACCAGAAAATCTTGACTGCTGTGTATTTTAGTGACCTATGATAGTTTTGGTTTTTTAAGACAGGGTTTCTCTGTGTATTCCTCGCTGTCTCAAAACTTGCTCTGTACCCGGGTGGTGGTGGCGGAGGCGCACGCCTTGAATCCCAGCACTCGGGAGGCAGAGCCAGGCGGATCTCTGTGAGTTCGAGACCAGCCTGGGCTACCAAGTGAGTTCCAGGAAAGGCGCAAAGCTACACAGAGAAACCCTGTCTCGAAAAAACAACAAACAAACAAACAAACACAAAAACAAAAAAAAAAAACAAAAAAACCTTGCTCTGTAGACCAGGCTGGCCTCACAGAGATCCACTTGCCTCTGCCTCCCGAGTGCAGGGATTAAAGGCATGCACCACTGCTGCCCGGCAGGCTACAAGTTTTTAAAAGTATGAATTTGGGATCTGAGCTGAAGCTTGGAGATAGCACACTTGCATGGCATGTGTAAGGTCCTGAACTCAGTCTTCAACGCTGTGCTCCCCCACAACGCGTGTAAGTTCAAGTGTGCATTTTATCTTTAATAGATAAATATAAGTCAGATAAACTCCAAACCCTTCTTCCTTCATGTCATAGTTGGTATCTGTTACTGATTCGATAGAAATACTGGCTACTGAGTGCTATACATAATGTCTACACTTACTCTCTAACCCCAGCTTAAGTGGTCGGGCTTTAAATCAAGTGCAGTGGTGTGCTTTTTTATTGAGTCAAGGTTTTACTGTGTAGTGTGGTGTAGCCTCTAGCTCCCAAGTGCTATGATTACAGGCATGTGCTGCTACACCCAGCAGAGCAAAGTGCTTTCTATGAGCTGTGGAGGTGGAAAAACCAGAAAACATTTGCTTTGATTAAATCTGGATTTTTAGAAATAGAAGTGAGTCTTTTTTTTTTAAAGTCTTTTATATAAGTATATGACTTAAATGTCTAAAAATATTGTCATAGTCCATTTGTACAACAGATACCTGGATAGCTTTGGTTGTTTGGGCTCTGATATCACTGGTCTCAGAGCAGTGCCTTTGAAGAGCATGCTGGAGGCTGGATGGAAGGTCTGAAGGGGGTCTTGGAGTCTGAACCTTAGAGTACAGGGGAGGGATTGAAGAGGTGACAAGAAACTGTGCTTGAGAGGCAGGGTAGGAGAAAAAGGCTCAGTTGGAAACTGCTGCTGACCTAGGGTGCTACCTCATTCCACTATAGAAACCTTGTCTTCAGAAGTCAGTTCCTGTGAATCCCAATAGCTGTCCTTTGCAGTCCATGGCTTATTATTGTTCACTTCTCTTCACCTGTGCTGGCTGCAGGCAAGAGGAAGAGCTAAGTGGAGGCCAGCTGTAGCCAGTGGAGTTATGCTCTGGCACTTCACAGGGAGTTCTGTAGATTTGGGAGGAGCTGTATGGAGCAAGGGCAGAATGGGTCCTTCCTCCTCAGGGCAGAGGGCATATGGACCAGGAGGATAGGCCCATGCTGAGTCTGTGCTGTTTGTCTTTTGCAGATCTGCGGGTCCTGATGGATGTGGCTGAGAGCCCTGAACTGGATCCTCACTCCCCAGAGGATGAAGAGCAGCCGGCGCTCTCAGACGATGACATTCTGAGGGAAAGTGGATCTGAACAAGATTTGGATGGAGCTGGGGAAAGGGCTTCTGATTTGGAGGATGAGGAAAATGCAACTAGGGTACAAAGCCAGGAGGAGACTCACTCGGATGAGGAAGACCGAGCCAGTGAGCCCAAGTCCCAGGATCAGGACTCAGAGGCTCATGAGCTGAGCAGGGGCCCAGCGGGATCTCTCTGCGAGGAGGGGGATGATGTTGAGGAAGACCGGACAAGTGACCTCAGGGATGAAGCCTCCTCAGTAACTCGGGAACTGGATGAACATGAGCTAGACTATGATGAGGAAGTCCCTGAGGAGCCAGCTCCTGCTGCCCAGGAGGAGGAAGTTGAGAAAGCTGGGGCAGAGGACGAGGAGGAGAAGGGGGAAGGTGTTCCCGGAGAGGAAGGGAAGCCTGATGTTCAAAGTGTGGGAGAAAAAGAATCCACAGAGGCTGCGAAGGAGAAGAAGAAAGAGGATGACGATGGAGAGATTGATGATGGGGAGATAGATGTGAGTATGGAGGAGCAGGCAAGAACCTTGGCCCTTCAGCAGGCACATCTGATCCAGGAGAAGCAGGCTCAGCAGGGTTTTCAAGCTCTCTTGTTCCTAGAGAGATGGTCAGTGGTGGGCTGGGCCAGGCATGCAGGAAAATGAGAGCTTGTGTTGAGGCAGGAAAGGAATTGCTCACAGTGGAGAATGGGAGGTAGACTTGTGCAGAAAAACCTCAGACTGGAAAGCTTCTGTCAGTAACCGCAGTTTCTGTGGACCCCAGAATATGCCTTCTTTAAATCTGGCCTTTAAATCATGGGATCATGAGTGTGTGTGGGAGGTTGGGTTTTCTTTACGTATGATTCTGTTGTAACCTTGAATCAGGAAGTTTTAGGGGACACAGCCCAAAGTTCAGATCAGTTGTGTTCAAAGCAGGTGAGGAAGGGGCAGAACAGATCAGCCATCTAGGGATTCTCAGGTGCCTCAGGAGGAGACTGCTCATCTGAGTCCTTCTGGTGGAAGATAGGTTAAACATCTGGGGTGATCCAGGGAGACTGGGCCACTATCTGGGGTTCCCACATTTCCATATACACCCAGTTCATTTTAGGGTGTCATGGATGGAGGATGACTCTGGCCATACAGGGTGGTTGGTGGTAGGGCTTTGGGTCCCAGTAGTAGAGTAGACCTGGGTGGATGGGGTTTGTGCGGCTGCAAGTGTAAAGTAGCAGGTGTTTGACCTCCTCTCCCGGCTCTGTAGCAGATGGTCTCCGGAGTTAACTTTCTTAGTTCACCCTCATGAAGGACTTTGCTGTGCAGATTTTCTTGTGTTTTGCCATCGGTGCTTCCACTGGGGAAATTGATCTGTACCTCAGTGTTGGTAAAAGAGAAAAGATGGTGTGATGTTCAAGTTGAGATTATTGGCTGTGTTTTAAGTGTGCCTGGTGTCAGATGCTCCCTGTTAAATGCCCTTCCTTTCCTGCAGTGAAAGGTCAAATGGGGTTGAGAGTCTTCATAGGAATTATAGAGGGAGGCCCTTGACAGTGAGGGCGCTGGTAACTCTTACACTGTGCTGTGGGTATGAGCAATGGGGAAATGGATTGAACCAAACCTTCCCCAGACAGCACGCATCGTCTTCATCTGCTTGTTTCCCTTGGAAACAGAATCTGGGGTGAATCTGCCAGTTGACTTTCTGGCCCAGTACAGTTCTAAAGTATGATTTTGTTTTTGCCTACTCTGCATGGTAACCCCATGTGAACTGTCCTACACCCAATGGGAAGCAGCTTGTTACTAAAAGACCCCAGCCCAGCATCCTTCAATAACAGGAGAGGCTACTTCCTTCCTACCAGACTGTTCCTCTAGCCCACAGCACCCTACGGGTCATACTGTTTAGAAGCCCTGGGCATCGGAGTCCCAGACATGTGCCAGGTTCACAATAACATGCTGAAGATATAACAGGGCAGGTAGGCAAGTGGGCCCTGCGGATGATAGTTTGGGCCCAAGAGAGCACAGTAGCTCCAGGCCAACAGCCATTTTCCCTGGAAGCTCCTCTCCTAGACCCTGTCTCTTCACTCCACTATATTGTTTGCATGTTGGCCTTTGTTGCTGCCTCTAGATTCATGGACCTCCACTGTGATTCTTGCTTAGTATGTGCATTGTTTTTACCATAGTCTCAGATGCATCTTGAACACTTATGTAGGAGTACTGCCTGAGAGATGCTCAGCCTACAGGGCAGTCTGAAGATAAGTAGGTCTTTGGCCTAGGAGACTGTTCCTGAGGAGGAAGTCTGGTGATGTTCAGTTGCAAAGGGCATGGAGTAATAGGTTTATATACTGTTAGTGTACAAAGTAGTGAAGACCAAAGTGTAACCATTGCTTGCTCACAATTCATAGAAACAGACCAAAGCTCTATCCTGAAGTGTCTGGTGGAGCCCACTGTTCCCATAGTACTCTTCTGAGGTTATAGGTGATCAAGAAACCATCTGTTGTGTAGCTGAGCATTTAAGATTGGGAAACTGAAGGTGAGCTGGTGAGGACACACCTTGGGGAAAGGTGGATGCTCCCCACACCCAGTTTTCTGCTTCTGGCCTGGTGAAGAGGTGTGGTGGGCAGGGTGGGTCGGCTCACCTCCAGATGACTGTCCTCTGTTCCAGGATGATGACTTGGAAGAAGGCGAAGTAAAGGACCCCAGTGACCGGAAGGTGAGGCCTCGCCCCACCTGCCGATTCTTCATGAAAGGTAATTGTTTGCCTCCAGCCTTTTTGCAGCGATCTGTGTAGCCTCTACTTTCCTGGGGCCGTGGTGGTAATTCATCCTCATGTCAGTGAGGCTTCATGGGACTAGACTGCAAGAGTTGGTGGTAGTGATGATGGTATTGGTGGTAAATAATAGACCTTTTATTGGTTCTGTCCTCATTTTAAAAACTGCCTTAGACGAGAGCTGCCTGGTGTTTTTTACCCTGCAGGTTTCGGGCCCACTGTTTACAACAGACCCAAGGCTGCAACAGATAGTGGCAGTTTCTGAGTGTTCAATGTTAGCATTCCCTACATCTGTAAGAAAGAACTACTTTTTACAAGAGGGATCAGAAGCAGGTCCTTTGGGGGAGAGGGGGTGGCATTGAAGACAAGGGAGAGCCTCTGAGGGCATTCCTGCAAAGGACTAGCACAGTTAAGCGTCTTCAGCAGGGGCATTTGAGTCTTGCTTACTGATCAGGGTTGACCACATTACAAGTAATGTGATGCTCTGGTTTTGTAAAGCCTGGGAGGGATTCAGAAATGGAAGTAAGGTCAGGCAGTGTTGGCGCACGCCTTTAACCCCAGTACTCTGAAGGCAGACACAGGCAGATCTCTGTGAGTTCAAGGCCAGCCTGGTCTACAGAAGGAGTTCCAGGACAGCCAGGGCTACACAGAGAAACCCTGTCTCAAAAAAACAAAGAGAGAAAGAAAATGGAATTAAGAGTCTCCAGTCTGCAAGACTTGCTTGGATGTTCCGCAGTGTTTTGGGTATATTTCTTGTTGAGCAGTTTCCTTGGACAAATAGGAAGGTGGATGACTTTGCTCACTGGCCAGCCTATGTATGCAGTCTAAGTTCACAAGAGCTTCCTGTACTTCTTTTCCAGATGTTGTGACACCATTATCCACTCTTCTTCCACCAATACCAAATTCCATACCACTCAGAGGCCAGGTTAAAGGTACAAAATATCCTGTGTTCACTCTCTGTTGTGCCTTAAAGTCCCCTGCGCCAGAGGCCAGACTTCTTTCTCCTGGATCCAGAGCACAGCTAGAACACCAACAGGGAGGAAGCTTGAGGGGCAGAGCTGCTGTTGCCCTTTCCTCCTTAGTGTCATTAGAGCTGGGGAGGAGACGCAGGTTAAGGCCATGGCACTATACTTGAAGAACAGGAACTTCCACGGTGGGCAGTGGAATCCTGTCTTATTCATGGGGAAGGCCGTGTCCAAGAGTGATCCACAAACAGCCTTGTCCCTAAGGCCAAGAGATGCCCTGGTGATGGGATAGTCATGAAAATCCCGCTCAGACTCATTTCTCTGGGAACATGCTCTTGGGATGCCAATTGAAAATAGTTAGCTGATCTAAATTGCACAGTCTATTGTGTACATTGGGGGTGGGGTGCAGGGCAGTGTGCAGGTGACCTTCACTTGACATTGACCCAAGCACCCTAAGAATGAAAGGCTGTGACGCTATATCTTAGTTCTTCAAAAATTTTGATATTTAAAGCTAATATTTCAAGAAATATAAGTGCAAGCAGGAGACTGTTTTGAAGTAATGGCATGAGGAATAAATGCAGTCATCCCCTGCAGATGGGTAGATTACATCAACAAAAACCTGTGTTCAGTATGTATCTGTACTTGGTTCTCATTAGTACTGCTCTCAGACTGCTGCACAATGCCTTTGCAGCTCAGAAGCTTGCCAGCTGCTTGGGACAGGCCGGCAGTATCAGCATGGAGTCTCTGGAGCAAGAACCAGAGGCTAACACCTTACCTAGTTCTCAGACCTTACCAAGTACAGAACAGATGAAATGTATTAGAAATGCAAACCAGCTCTTTGGGAGACATCTGCATACACTGGGATAGGATTGTTGCCTCACACTGGGTGGACACCGGTGGTTACACTAAACTGTGTTTGGGTTTTCGTGAGTGAAGCCATGCCATAGGGAGGTTTCTGCAGTCAAGAAATGGAGAGCAGCTTAGGTGATTGTCTTAGAGTTTCTATTGCTTTGATAAAACACCATTACCAAAGGCAACCTGGGAAGGGATGGGTGCTATCTCAGCTTACAGTTCCACATCATAGTCCATTATGAAGGAAGTAAGGGTAGGAACCTACAGGCAGGAAGTGGAGTAGAACAGGTAGAACCTGGAGGTAATAACATTTCTAGGTCATTTTTAATCAGTGCTTCCTGTTCTCTCATCCTGTTTATGGTGTGCAGAAAGAGAGAAAATGATGGAACTTGCAGTTCTTTGGGATGTCTTTGTCAGCAGTACGAGAAATTTATTTGGATGTAATTTTTGTTTGTTTGCCTACAAGTTATAAGCTTGGTGTTGAGTTGAAATCAGTTGATTTATCATCCTTATGATAGGGCTAAAAAGACAGTTTGTTAAGAGCGGGTACAGTTCTTGGAGGACCTAGGTTCAGTTCCCAGCAGCCATGTCAGGCAGCTGACAACTGTCTATAAATTCTGCTTTAGGGGGATCTGATGCCCTCTTTTGAACTCTGCAGGTATTGTACTCACATGTGGGAGTGTATACATACCCACCCTAACCCCTCCCCTCGAAACACAAAATCTTTAGCTGGACATGATGGAGTACATCTTTTTTTAAGATTTATTTATTTACTGTGTATATAACATGTATGCCTGCAGGCCAGAAGAGGGCACCAGATCTCATTACAGATGATTGTGAGCCACCATGTGGTTGCTGGGAATTGAACTCAGGACCTCTGGAAGAGCAGCCAGTGCTCTTAACCTCTGAGCCATCTCTCCAGCCCGATGGAGGAGTACATCTTTAATCCCAGCACTTGAGAAGCAGAGGCAGGCAGATCTCTTGAATACCAGACCAGCCAGGGCTACAGATACTGACTCAAGAAAGAAAAGACCCTGTCAGTAATAAGATAAGTTACTTTAGAAATAAAACAAAGCTTGCTGTATTATTAGCAAGGATGTGGACATACTGGAACCCTTGTACACTGCTGGTAGGAAAGTAAAAAACAGTCTGGCAATTCCTCAAAAGGAGTAGAATGGCTGTGTAGTTCAGCAAGTGTCTTAGTTAAAGTTGCTCCCAAGGCAACTTAAAAAAGTCTGTTGGGGCTTACAGTTAGAGAGTGAGTCAGGAAATTAGTGGCAGAGAAAATGGTAGCAGGCAGCCATAGCTCAGGAGCAGTAACAAAGAACTTACATCTTTATCTGCAAAAAGGAGAGAGGGGCCTTAACCAGGAATGTTATGGGCTTTTGAAACTGGCAAAGCTGCCCCCAATGACACACCACCTAATCTTTCCCAAACAATTCCACCAACTGGAGACCAAGCATTAAAATATGTGAGCCTGTGGGGATCATTCTCATTCACACCCCCTCATTCCGTCCATTTGATTTGTGGCCATATCGTAATGCAAAATGCATTTACTTCAATTTTAAAAGTCCTCAACAGTCTAACGCAGTGGTTCTCAGCCTGTGAGTGGTGACCCCTGGAGTCAAACTACCCTTTCTCAGGGTTTGCCTAAGACCATTAGAAAACACAGATATTTATATTACGATTCATAACAGTAACAAAATCGCATCCTCTCCAACATAGACTGTCATTAGTTTTTTATAGTAGCCATTCTGACAGGTGTAAGGTGGTATCTCAGAGTCCTTTTGATTTGCATTTCTCTGATGACTAAGGATGTTGAGCATTTCTTTAAATACCTTTCAGCCATTTGAGATTCTTTTGAGAATTCTGTTTAGCTCTTTAGCCCATTTTTTAATTGGATGATTCCGTATTTTGATGTCTAGTTTCTTGAGTTCTTTATATACTTTGGAGATCACCCTAGGATGACTGTAGCTTATAATAAGTTTTGGTTTTACTCAATTACTGGGTGAGCCTCAGTGAAACATTTCACTATTAGGATAAGAATTTGTACTGTATCAAGCTGATAATAGGAAAAAAATAAATAAATAAAAATAAAAAAAAAGAAGTAGCAACTAAAATAATTTCATGGTTGAGGGGATTAGAACTGTATTAAAGGGTCACAGCATTCGGAAGGTTGAGAACCACTACACAGTCTGTGTCTGATGTCAAAGAGCTTAGTTGGCTCTGCCTTCCAGATGTGCTGACTGCAGCACACATCTCTGTTTTGGGCTTGTTCCACTCCCTGTCTGCCCCCAAAGCTGTGGTACCTCCAGCATCCTGGGGTCTAAAACACAATCCAGGCTTCACTTTCACAGCTTCATGCAATGGTCTCTCCCAGCCTCCATGCAGAGGCTCGCCTACCACATGCCTGGCTTCAGCCACTCTTCCTGACTGCTAAGGAAGATGCCACAACCCCTTTACTGTATCCTTCATGACTGTACAGCCAGAACCATACTGTCAAGTTTGGCTGCCTGCAGATTACATTTGCATAAACTTTTCATTTGTTGCTCTTTAGAAACACATAATTTGTTAGGCCTTTCTTTTCACAAGTTATAGGGCTAGATGTGTGGGATCTCACTCTGGGGGCACACTCTTTATTCCCATCTCTCCTTATTTCTCAGCTCCTATGTGAAATTTTCTGGTGTTCTTTTTCTCTTCAAACTGCATTTTGTATTTCTTTTGGAGGGGTTGTTCAAGACAGGGTTTCTCTGTGTAGCTCTGGCTGTTCTGGAACTGGTTCTGTAGACCAGGCTGGCCTTGAACTCACAGAGATCTGCCTGCCTCTGCCTCCTGAGTGCTGGGATTAAAGGTGTGCACCACCACCATCAGCTCTTTTTTTTTCTTTGGGATTTATTTTTATGCCAGGTGGTGGTGGCAGCGGCTCAGGCCTTTAATCGCAACACTCTGGTGGGCATAGATAATCCGATCTCTGTGAACTCAGGCCAGCCTGGTCTACAAAGCTAGTTCCAGGATAGCTACGAAGAGAAACCCTGTCTCAAAAACCAAAAACAGATTTATTATTTTTAATTGTGTGTAGGTGTGCATGTGAATGCAGGTAAATATTAGATCCCTTGAAGCTGGAGTTAACAGGCTATGGTGAGCTGCCTGACATGGGTGCTAGAAACTGAACTCCAGTCTTCTGCAAGAGCAGTACATACTCTTAACCACAGAGCCATCTCTCCAGCCCTCTTTTTTGTTTGTGGATTTTTGTTTTGTTTTGTTTTCCAGACAGGGTTTTTCTGTGTAGCCCTGGCTGTCCTGGAACTCCACTCTGTAGACCAGGCTGGCCTCGAACTCAGAGATATCCACCAGCCTCTGCTTTCCGAGTGCTGGGATTAAAGATGTGCACCATCATGACCTACATTTTGTATTTCTTTTTGTTTCTGTGGCTCTTTTTCATTTGAGACCTGCATTAAGAATGATCACTAGCTGGGCAGTGGTGGTGCACACCTTTAATCCTAGCACTCAGGAGGCAGAGGCGGGTGGATCTCTGTGCATTCGAGGCCAGCCTGGTCTACAGAGTAAGTTCCAGGACAGGCTCCAAAGCTACACAGAGAAACCCTGTCTCAAAAACAAACAAACAAACAAACAAACAAAAATCGCTAATAAGCCACAGAATCGGTATTGGGCTGTCTTAGAATTTCCTCTGCCACTGAAATTATTCCAAAACTCTTCAATTTATCCTCAGGCAGATTCTTAGGACAAAAAGAAGCTACATTCTTTGCCAAAATATCACACAGATGGTCTGTAGGCCAGTTGCTAATACTGTTCCCATATGAACCCTCTTGAGTTGGGCCTCTATATAGTCCACATTGCTCTCAGCACTGCTGGTAGTCTCCCAGGCTCCTACTAGAATGGCCCATTAAGCCCTGCTTATATTATTCAAAATCTCCTAGTTCAAGGTCCCAAAATCTTGCATATTTTTCAAAATCCAGCATAGTCAGGCCTGTCATAGCAATAGCCCCATTTCTGGTAACCACCTTCTATTTTAGTTACTTTAAATTGCTGTGATGAGACACCATGACGAAGGCAACTTGTAAGAAAAAAAAGAGTCTGTTGGGGCTTCCAGTTTCAGAGGGTGACTATGAACATCATGATGTAGAGAGCAGGCAGGCATGGTACTAGAGCAGTAGCTAGAACTTATATCTGCAAGCAGGAGAGCTAACTGGGCATAGTGTGGGCTTTTGAAATCTCAAAGTCTGCTTCCTCCTCCAACAAGGCCACGCCTCCTAATTCTTTCCAAATGGTTCCTCCAACTAGAGACCAGGCATTCAAACATATGAACCTATGGGGGTCATTCTTTTACACATCACCACACCAAGCCCTCCTCTGTGTTTGTCTAAGAGAAATGAAAATGTGGCCACCCAAAAACTTGGGTGAGATGATCTTGATTGCCAGGGTTGGTTGATCTGAAAATGGAGCTGCATATTACATGGTGACTTAGGAGATGGCATGTTGGGATGAAACTCAAGAGCCTTGAGCCTGTAAGTTGAGCACTAGACCACTGAGTTAAACCCCTGAGGGAGCTCCACTGTGCTTGTGCCCTTTAATTTTTCCCATTTTATTCGTATCGTTTCTAGCAGTGTCTGATGGTGCCTGAGTCATTGGATTCTCTAATGTTTGGGATGTGCATTCTTTTCATGTGCTTTTCATTGTAGCAATTTGTGCATCTTAGCTTGTGTTTGCTCACTTTTGGATCCATGTGTTCTTTGTTTTTATAAAAAAAAAAAAGTATCATGCCTCAAGATGGCCTGTAGCCTTTGAGAGTCCCCATCCAGGGACTCTGAAATTAGGGCAGTTTTCATAGTAACGTACAACTAGCGGTAAGTGAGGCACTCCTACTGGGAGCATGCATATGCAGAGGCCAGCCTTGC
The DNA here is from genome assembly GCF_049852395.1 of Peromyscus maniculatus bairdii. Classification (NCBI taxonomy): domain Eukaryota; kingdom Metazoa; phylum Chordata; class Mammalia; order Rodentia; family Cricetidae; genus Peromyscus; species Peromyscus maniculatus. The sequence goes on from NC_134856.1 coordinate 55,900,827, forward strand.
CTGTGTCAGTAAAACATAACGGGAATTTGGACAGGGATTTCTTGTTATTGTGTTGTTTTTGAGACAGTCTCACTGTGTAGACCAGGCTGACCTCAAACTCACACATATCTATTTGCCTCTGTCACACCTACACCCCCAGGTGCTGGGTTAAAGGTATGCACCACCATGCCTGGCTTTGACGGGTTTGGTTTGGGTTTGGGTAGTGTTTTGTTGTTGCTGTTATTTTATGTTGTTGTTGGTTTTGGTTTTTGAATTTTTGAGACAGGGTTTCTTTGTGTACCTCTGACTGTCCTGGATCGTACTCTGTAGATCAGGCTGGCCTTGAACTCATAGAGATCCACCTGCCTCTGCCTCCTGAGTGCTGGGATTTAAGGTGTGCACCACTGCCCCCTGGCTTCAAGAAGGTTTTTTAAACCAGTGGAGCACTTTGACTTTTATACACAGGCTGTCTTTCTTACCTGTTTGCAGCTGCTCAGACTAGCTGAGCTGGAAAGGAAACCAAAGCATACTTACAGAGGCCACTTTGTCAGAGTGTGTGCTCTAGACCAAAACCAGTGTTTTGTTTGGAAAGTGGACATTATACAATTCTCTTTGCTGTTCTGACAGGTGTTTTGCCAGTAGTGGTGATCATGCAACTGATGATAGCCAATCCAGCCAACAAATCACAGGCTTAAAAGTCTGCTCATTTCTGGACCTAACAAACACATACATTTGCTCATGCACACAGCCACAGTCTCTTGCTGGCGTCTACACATGTTAGCGGAGATGGATTTTGGCCGTTAGACATGGGGATTGTAGCCAGCAGGTGAGGGGGCAGCCCGCCTCCTGCCATCTGTTTAGCTTCCTTGATTGCTGCTAAGAGACCTGCCATGGTCATGTATCAGTATTACTGATGCAATTTTAGATCTGCTGCTATTAATCACACAGGTTTATTTTTTCTTCTTAAGTTGTTTGGGGACAGCAGTGGCAAAGATCACCCCAGAGTGTATAATATATTCATAAAAAAATGGGATTGTAAAGCGGTGTGGTGATGGCACACACCTTTAATCCCAGTACTCAAGGAGGCAGAGGCAGGTGAGTCTCTGAGTCTGAAGCCAGCCTGATCTACAAAGTGAGTTCCAGGACAGCCAGGGCTACACAGAGAAACCTTGTCTCAAAAAAAACAAAAAAAGGAGCTGGAGAGATGGCTCAGAGGTTAAGAGCACTGGCTACTCTTCCAAAGGTTCTGAGTTCAATTCCTAGCAACCATATATATGGTGGCTCACAACTATCTATAATGCAATCTGGTGCCCTCTTCTGGACTGCAAACATACATGTAGGCAGAACGCTGTATACATAATAAATAAATAAATCTTTAAAAAAAAATAGGGATGTATTTTTGGTGATTACATGATCACCCCTAAGTTGGTAACTACCTTCTGGCAGGAGGTTCTGGAGGTATAGGGTAGGAGAGACAGGATAGTGTGCAGCCCAAGCTGGACTTGAATGTGCCACTCTTCAGTGATAGAATCAAAGGTCTGCACTGTCATACCCACTCTACTGTATGCTCTTTATTTACATATATTCCCACTTTTATTTTGTTTTCCTATAAAGTATTTCTCATGTTAAATAGTATCTACCCAAGCATAAAAATTAATAAAAAAAAATTTTTCTCAAGAATTGCTGAGATATGAGCCATCTAGTTAAGAAAAAGATCATGTCTTTTCTTTGAAAACCCATGTGCAGATAGCCCTCTGAAATCCAGAAATAGCTGGGTGTGGGTTGCCTACACCTTTTATATCAGCACTAAGCAGCAGAAGCAGGTGCATCTCTCTGAGTTTGAGGCCAGCCTTGTCTACACACACAGTGAGTTCCAAGCCAGCCAAGGCAACATAGTGAAAACCTGACAAAAAAGCCACAAGTAACACTGTCCCACTCAGCCTCTGAGTCTCCACCCTCCTGTTTCTTAGCACACTCAGAAGCAGATGGTCATACTATTCTAAAATACCTTTATTTTTTCTTCCATTTCATTTATTTCTAATTAAGAAATTAAGTTTGTAGGGGGCAGAGTACGCATGTATGTGGAGCTCAGGACAGTCGATAGGAGTGGACTATGGGGATCAGACTCAGGTGATCAGGATGGGTAGACAGGGCACTTAACCTGCTAAACCATCACACTGGCATGTTTCCTTTTTCTTTTTCTTCCTTTTTTTTTTTTAATTGTGGAAGTAATATTTACTGACAGTAGACTAAGTAAAAGATAGGGGTTAGGGATGTAGCTCAACAATAATATACTTCCCTAGTATGTACCAGGCCCTGAGTTCCATGCATTTTGGAATCTTGAAGGCATTTCTCCACAGAAATAAAAGTCTATGTGCCTCACCCCCATGAAAGGGAGTTTACCTGTATAAACGGGGTTCCTGCACTCCTTCATCATTTGTCCAGCATTTACAGGATATCTGCTTTGGCTATATATTGAGGTGGCTGTTCTTGTGGTCAAGGGTTAAGAATACTATCAGCAGGGGCCTAACTTTGCTCCCTGAGAGCTGGGTTCTGTTGTCCTGACACTTTGTCAGGATGACACTCTGCACCTCCTCCTTACTTTTCCTCTGCTGTTTGCTTCTCCCTCCCGTGCATGTGTTCTCTTCTTCTTTCTGCCCAAAGATTTGAAGGTGGGATTTGGGTTGGGTTTTATTTAGATTTTCCTTTTTGTTTTGTTTTGACATTTAAAACAAATACTAAATGCCTACTTACCTACTAACTGAAATATATTTTAAGTATAAATCATATACTTGATTTTTTTTGTATTTTCTAACTTGCTATAATGAGCCTTTGTTACTTTTTTTTTTAAAAGATTTATTTATTATGTATATGGTGTCCTGCCTGCATGTATGTATGTCTGCAGGCCAGAAGAGGGCACCAGATCTCATTACAGATGGTTGTGAGCCACCATGTGGTTGCTGGGAATTAAACTCAGGACCTCTGAAAGAGTAGCCAGTGCTCTTAACCACTAAGCCATCTCTCCAGCCTCCCTTTTGTTACATTTTATTACATAAATAAGGTTGAGAAGTGCATGATGTAGAGTTGATCATGAAGAAGTGGATGGTGTTTGTCTGCCTTCCAGGGCTCAGAGGTTCAGATCCTGTACAGTGAGGCTTCCAACCTCATTTAACTTACATGTGAATCCTTAAATAGTTTTAGGAATGAAAAAAAAATATCATTTTTGTGTTTGCAAGGAAACAATATTGAGTATATTTTGTGCTTTATATCAGTATGTTCTTACTTTGTGTTGAGTTGTTTTTAACTCAGACTTCAGTAGTCAATGGTATTTAAAGATGAAACTTGCCTTGTTTCATGATTTGTTAGCAAAAATGTTCAACTGGAATATCTGTTTCAAGTTCAAGGCCAGCCTGATCTACAGAGAGAGAGCCAAGATAGGCACCAAAAACTACACAGAGAAAACCAAAAAAAAAAAAAAAAAAAAAAAAAAAAAAAAAAAAAAAAAAAAAAAACAGATAATATGTATTAAACTAGGAAGTGTGTTTAAATCTTAGATGCTTCTAATAGTGTGTACATGGGACTTTTTTTTTTTTTTTTTTTGTGATACTTCGTACATCTGAGACACTTAGCATTTTGTACTGAAAAATTGAGTGGCTCCCTTTAGTAGTGCTGGGGTTTTATACTTTGATGAGCAAAGTGTAAAAAGCTCAATTGTATTTTGGTTGATTTGATAAATTTAAGTAGCTTAATTTATCATATATTTTTGTTTGTTTTAAGTGATTTATTTATTTTTATTTTACCTGCATTGGTGTTCTGCTGTGTATCTGTGAAGGTGTCAGATCCTCTGGAACTGGGGTTATAGACAGTTGTGACTTGCCCTGTGGGTGCTGGGAATTGAACCCAGATCCTTTGGAAGAGCAGCCAGTACTCTTAACCCCTGAGCCATCTCTCCAGGCCCCTCTTATTCACATACTTTTTAAGGACCAGAAATAATCCTGAATGGTTTAGAGAGGGCTACCCTGGGACAGAGTCAACAGAGATCTGGTAATATTTGTGCCTCCCATGATTTCTACCTCAGCACAGTCAAAATAAATGTCCAGGCACCTGGTGAAGCTCCCTAGAGGCCCTAGTGTTGCCTCTGCACTTAGCTCTAGAGACTCTCTGGCTTCTCTGCTTTAATCAGTGCTCAGATAGTTGATGTGCCCTGTTGTCCTATAGTATCCATGGGAGATTGGATCCAGAATGTCCATGGATGCCAGATCTGAGGCTATCCAAGTCCCTATTACAAGATAGTGTAATATATACCCTCCTGTAATTTAAGCCCTCTTTAGGTGACTTACAATCCTGGACACAGTGTAAATAAGTCCTTTTTATACTGTATTGTTTAAGGAGTAGAAACACAAAAATGTCTCTACAGTGTCTACACATGTTCAGTGCAACAGAAAGAATATTTTGTATCTCTGGGTGGTAAATCCATGGATATAGAACCTGCAGAGTGACTGAATAGGCCCTGGGAGTCCAAGCAGGGACTCTCATCAAGGGAATGGTATCTCATGGAAGTACCTGGCTTGACCCATTGGCCCAGACCTGCCCTGCTCACCTCTGTAGGACTGTGGGACACCTGTGTCCACAGCAGGAGAGGTAGGCTGGGCTGTTATTGGCCTGAGGCTCTCTGGGCGGAGGCCCAATGACCTGTGGGAGCAGGAATGGGTTGATGGGTGCTTCCCAAATTGTCAGTAAGCACCCCAGCTGCCGCCCTCCAACAGTTGTGCTCTTGGCATCTTTTCTCACTGGACTTTTGTTTCCCTAGGGAACTGCACCTGGGGAATGAACTGTAGGTTTATACACCCTGGAGTGAATGACAAGGGGAACTACTCCCTCATCACCAAAGCTGAACCTTTTCCACCCAACGGTGCCCCGCCTCTTGGACCTCACCCACTGATGCCTGCCAACCCTTGGGTGCGTGAGCTCCTCTTTTGTTGACACCAGATGGGATACCTGAGTTCTGTCTGGATCTTGGGCTGAAGACACATGTGGTCCTTATAGAAAAGGCATCTTGTACCCGAGAGTCAAGGGGCACCTTTCAGGGTTCCTTGTGCTTGTGTAGAGGTAGCCTTGGATGTTTCAGGGCACATGGGTGATGGGCTAGGAAAGCCAGGTGTGTGTGGCTGGCTGGCTTGTCTTTTCATTGTTTTGCCCCATTTCTTAATAGGTTTTTAAGTACTTTCTCAATATTTCTCTTCTTATTTTTTAATAGGGTGGGCCAGTAGTTGATGAAATTTTGCCTCCACCCCCTCCAGAACCCCCAACAGAGAGTGCCTGGGAACGCGGACTCAGACACGCAAAGGAGGTAAGAGTTCAATGCACTCTGGGAGGGAGAACACAGTGGTGGTCCTGGCAGGACTGGCATAGCTTTGATCCAGAGAGTATGGAAACTCAGTGAGGCCTGAGAAGCTATGAACATTTCTGGGCTTCCTTTAATAGAGAAGGAGAACTAGTATTTAGCCATCTCTGCATGGCAGGTCTAGTCACAGGTAAATCTTAGTAGGCCAGAGAACCTCCCTGGACACAACATTTTTAGGCGTCATGGGCAACCCAAAAGATGAATTGTCTCTGACCATTACCCCAGGCAGTGAGACAATCCCTGCCATTCTGTAGGACTTCCTCCCTGTCCTCCTGAGACACCCAGTGTCTGCTCTTAATAGCTCTCTCAGGCCTCCTTTTGCTGCCCACTGTGGCTCCCAATACCCACCTTGTATCAGTGTCTGTTAACACCCAGCCTTGTTTTCTCAGTGCCCAAGTTCTCTCTTGAGGGAGATGGAAATAAAGGCCTTGCTTACGTGCCTTCTGGGGTCCCTGTGCTATCCCAGATGCTCACTTGCGTAGAAAAGTCATGCAGACCTGTTAGACCAGCCTCCTCTGAGGCCTGCAGGAGAACACTGGAGTCCTGTGTTTGCCGGTACCCTTTGGCACTGGTGCTGTACTTTGCTGCAGGTCTCGGGTTCCCTGTGTTCCTCTCAGTGACTTTGGAGGTCTTTATTTCACACTGATGACTATCTTCTTTTGGTGCTAGGTTTTAAAAAAAGCAACCATTCGGAAAGAGCAGGAGCCTGACTTTGAAGAAAAAAGGTTCACAGTGACCATTGGTGAAGACGACCGGGAGTTTGACAAGGAAAACGAAGTCTTCCGAGATTGGAATTCTAGGGTCCCAAGAGATGTCAGAGACACAACGTAAGGAATCCTCTGCTTGCCCTGGCCCGTTCATGTCCTGTCAGGAGTAGCCACACACAAGTCCCAAGGGCATGGTCTCCACCACTCTGGCTTCTGTGGAGGAGATGCTTACGTTCCATGCAGGAAGGCTACCTCTGGGGTGCACTCCCAAAGTTCCTACAGGCTCAGTCTATGCCTCTGTCTCCTCACCTCTTCCTCAGTTACTTGGAGAATGAGATTTTTGGTTTCTTTGGTTGTTTGTTTTTTTAAAGATACATGTGTATGTGTGTATGTATCCATGGGGCCAAAGGAGGGCGTTGGGTCTGGAGCTGGAGTTACAGGCTGTTGTGAGCTGCCCAACATGAGAACCAAACTCATGTCCTCTGGAAGAGCAGCAAGCAAGTGCTCTTAACCACTGAGCCACCTCTTCAGTCCCTCCTCAGACATTTAATGCTGGTCTTTAAAAAATCTCAACAGAACTGGGAGTGGTGGTGCACACCTTTAATCCCAGCACTTGGGAACTTGGGAGGCAGAGGCAGGTGGATCTCTTGAGTGTGAGGCCAGCCTGGTCTACAGAGAGAGTTCCAGGACAGCTAAGGCTACATAGAGAAACCCTATCTCAAAAAAGGAGCAAAACCCCCTCAACAGAGGACTTATGTGGTTCTGAGGACACATTGAGTAGGGCAGGTGCTGGGTCCGTGCCTGCCCAGATGGAAATCCACTGGGAGGGTAAAGAGGTAAATTTTGGTATATGGCATAGCTTTGCAGTCTGTGGTTTGGCTCATCAAGTTCAGAAATACTGAATGAGAATTCTAAAAGTAAGCAGCATATCAATTTTTGTGACATTGTTACAGTTATTCTACTTTTAATTAATTGCATACTTCCCCTAGTCTGTAAACTATCTCACCAGTACAGTGGCAGGATTTTGAAGTGAGAGTAGTCAGGTATCCACGTTGTTCACTGGGACAATGAGAGAAGCCACATTAGTGTGTGTCCCCGGGCCTGCTGTCCCCCTGCACTAAATGAAGCACATAGGATTGTGGAGCTCTTTCAGGTGTTGGCGTGCTTCAGAGGGTGTCTTCTCTATTGTAGAGTTTCCTTGGCTGGGCTTGTGTCTCTTTCTCACGTGAACCAGGCTGACAGCGTAACCATCTATCCCATGAATGTGCTCGTTGGTTTTTATTTGGGATATGCTTATGTCCCAATGCAGGATGAACCAGCATGGTGATGAGTACCCTGTCATGTCTTTTCAATTAGTTGCCTCTTTGTGACTTTCTGGAGTGAGATCTGCATTTCTGGTTGAATTTGTGTCATTCCCAAGCACCTTCCCTCTGCTGTTGTAAATGCATACTGCCTCCTCATTAGCTGGCGAGCTGTATGTGAGGACATAGGTTCCCATGTTAAGCTCTTGTCCTGCTTTGTTGAGGTCAGTGGGTGGACGGTTGTGTGAATTGGCTCTGTCATAGACTGTTAAGGTGTAGTGTCACAGGATGGCGAATGGAGACGGTTTTGCTGTGTTCCCACCTCTCTGGGCTCATCTTGCCATCACTGCCTGCACACACTGGCAGATGGTCATAGGTCCCACGGTATCCTAATGCTCAGGGAACTCCTCGATGCTTCTCTCCAGCTTTGGTTGTAAAGGTGCTGCTGCTGCTGTTGTTATTTTGTATGTATATATGCAGTGATCTGTGGTGTGTGGGCAAGAGTGCCACAACACATGTGGGGGTCAGAGGACAGCTTTGTGGGATTAATTAATGTTCATGGTTTCCCTGGACCACACTTGAAAATCGTCGGGCTGTACAGCAAGTATTTCACCATCTGAGCCATCCTGACGGTCCTTAAAAGTGCTTTTAAGGATTTGTTGAGTGTTTTCTCCGGAAATGCATACAGGAGGTTTGTCTTTGTCTTCCCTCGTGGATAGTCCCAGGGCTTTTCCTCCCCAGTGACTGATATGTGCAGTGGTGGTGGATGTCCTAATTCTGACGTCAGCCTTGTGTTCTTAGCTGTGGTTACACCACTTGGTCACGGTGTATTATTTTCATCACATGGGGTTGGAGTCTGTTAGCTTGTCTTTTATGTAGAATTTTTGCTGTAGCATTCTTAAATGATACGATTTCCTTCTTTTTGGCTCTTTTTTCAGACTTGAGCCTTATGCAGATCCTTATTATGACTATGAGATAGAGCGTTTTTGGCGTGGTGGACAGTACGAGAATTTCAGGGTGCAGTATACAGAAGCAGAGCCGTATCATAACTATCGCGTAAGTATGATCCACATGTTAAAACTTCCCATAGATGGGGTCTAACTATGTACCTTAGGCTAGCCTCAAATTCATAATCCTCCTGCCTCAGCCATACAAGCAGTGGTGTGTACTTCCCTTACCTGTCATCAGTCAGCCCTTCCTGTGGTATGTTTCCTTTGAGCTTATTCAGTTAACAAAATGTATTGAGCCACAAGTCCTGAATTTGAGCCCACATTGGTCATGTAGGGAGCCACTGGCTGTGTTTGTGATGTTCTGATGTCTGGTGGCCTTTCGTGGAATCATTGTTTTTGCCATGGTTTTATAAGATTTGCTCGTAAGGAAGGCATTAATGCTGGTTTTCAGGAGACTGTCACCTTTGTGAGTGTGTCGCTCTTGGAAGTCTCTGAGTAATGTACTTGTGTGTAGCACCATTCTTGCCCTCTAGCCTGCTGGTTAAGGATGTGCCTCTGGCTGGCCTTGCCATACCGGTCTAGTGAAGACTCCCAAGAACCTAGTGTGTATAAAGATCTGTGTGTGCCAGACTGCCCGTTCCATCTTCGCTGTCAACCTGCTCGGAAAGTCTGCTTTAGGAAAGGCTTATTAGGAGCCCTTGAGCAGTTATGTGCTGTGACTCATGTGGCAGCCCCAGCAGCCCATAGGTAGAGAGCTGTGCAGACTCACACCTGTCCCAGAACTACAACATTACAGCTTTCCTCTTGGAGGTAGGATGCAGGGTGCGGGTACTTGTTCTCTGTTGTATCTAGCGACACAGGTGGCAGGAATGGACGGGAGTGCGCATGATGTCTCCTAAGGTCGCCAAGGCCCAGAGCCTGTCAGCCGGGCTGTGCCTGAACTGTTTGAATGTTGACTGTTAAAGCAGGAAACAGGTCAGCAGCGGGGGAGTGCATTAGGGGTGCACACACTTCCTTCAGTACATTGTTCATGAAGCACTGTGGTGTGGGCTTGCCCACATGGGCAGCCATTGAGACTTCCATCCTAAGAATGAGCTGGTCACCCATGGGAGGGCCTGTGGTATAGAGTTCATACCAGACTGGTATTGACAAAGTTCTGTTGTTATTTGGTTGGGGTAACTTCACTCTTAAGTTGTATGCATTCCTGGTTTTTTAACATATTGTCGTGTGTGTGTGTGTGTGTGTGTGTGTGTGTGTGTGTGTGTGTGTGTGTGTGTGTGTGTGTCTGTCTGTGTGTGTCTGTCTGTGTGTGTCTGTCTGTGTGTGTGTGTGTGTGTGTGTGTGTGTGTATTATGTGGTGCTGGGAATCAAACCTTTGGACATACTAGATCTGTGGCTTTCAGATCGGCTCTCACTTGACCCAGGCTTGCGTGAATTTGAGATCCTCCTGCCTTCGTCTCCTAGTTGCCGGCCTTTGCTGTCAGACACAGCTAAGTTGTCTTAAGGAGACACTGGGAATAAAATGGCCTCCTGAGAGCATCCTCCTACCTGCTCCCTGTTTTCTCTGCACTTCCACCAAATAGTGTGTAATTTGGCATCTATATTTGGCTTTTTAACCCAGGAACGGGAGAGGGAACGGGAGCGAGAGAACAGACAACGAGAACGGGAGCGGGAACGGGAGCGTGACCGAGAGCGTGAGCGAAGGCAGAGGGAGCGCGAGCGAGAACGGGAGCGTGAGCGGGACAAGGAGCGGCAGAGGAGGAAAGAGGAGTGGGAGAGAGAGCGAGCCAAGCGAGATGAGAAGGACCGGCAGCACCGAGACCGGGACCGGGACAAGGACCGGGACAAGGACAAGGAGAAGCCGAAGCCCCGGTCCCCGCAGCCACCAAGGTAGATCACCCCACTTCCCATCTATCAGCATGTCTTGCCCTGTGGCCTCTTCTAAGCTCTTGAGGCAACAGCTCCTTGCTTCCCTGAATCAGCCTGCGTGTTTAGGACTTGGTGTGGATGTAGAGCCGTTCACTGTAGGCTTTGTGTCCGGTTTTTTTCTCTTAAATTGTATTTTCAGAAAGCACTATGGCTGTGCCTCAGTTGCTTTTCTTGTCTGTCTGTTGGTGGACATTGGGTTGTTGAAACTTTTTTTTTGTTTTTTCGAGACAGGGCTCCTCTGTGTAGTTTTGGTTCCTGTCCTAGATCTCGCTCTGTAGACCAGGCTGGCCTCACGAGATCTCACAGAGATCCGTGTGCCTCTGCCTCCCGAGTGCTGGGATTAAAGGCGTGAGCCACCGCTGCCTGGGTTGTTGGCACTGTTTGACAGTTGTAGGTATGAACATCTGTGTGCACTTTTGTGTGTGAATGTGGATTTTCCTTCTTGGTTACCTATGGGAGGAGCTGCTGGGTCATCTAGTAACTGTTGGAGGGCCTGACAGACAGTTTTCCTAACAAGCCACTCTCTCCATGGTGCTGTCCCATCAGGCTGGATCTGTCCCTTCTGCATCCTCTGCAGGGCAGCAGGGGTGGGAGTGGAGAAGTGAGATGAAGAGTCAAAGGCAGTGTGCATAGCATTGTAAACGTCCGAATGCATTTAGGTAGGCTTACCGACCCCTGAAACAATACAGTGACTTTGTAGTGTTGTTTTTATCTGTGGAGCTCCGCCTTGAACTTAGGATCCTTCTTATGTCGGTTTCAAAACTGGTGTGATTCCAGGCCTGTGCTACTGTGCCCAGCTACTTTTGTTGTTCTTTCCACCCATCCCAGAACACATGATCTGGGGCTACGTTACCTTTGCTGTCATTTGTTACCAGTTCTGTGTCTCTGGGTTCACTGGTTTATGAGTATCGTCAAATACCTTTTCAGATTCTGAGTCAAAGTGGTAGATTGTGGGAAAGTCTTGCTCTGGTCCAGCACTTGCAGTTCAGGACTGGACTTGGGCCTTCTGGTTTGGTCAGTTGGTCAGTAATTCAAGCTACAGGACAGGATTTTGCTCTTGTATTTTTTGTTTTGTTTTGTTTTTTCGCGACAGGGTTTTGCTGTAGCTTTGTGCCTTTCCTGGATCTCGCTCAGCAGCCCAGGCTGGCCCCAAACTCACAGAGATCCGCCTGGCTCTGCCTCCTGAGTGCTGGGATTAAAGGCGTGCGCCACCACTTCCCGGTACTCTTGTATTTTTATAGTGTCTGTGTGGTTCTGGCTGTCCTGGAACTAGGTATGTAAACCAGGCTGGCCTTGATCTGTCTGCCTCTGCCTCCAGAGTGCTGGGATAAAGGCATGTGCCACCATGCCCTACCTGCTCTGGGTTTTGTTGATGTCTCATTCAGCTGGCATGTGTTGTCCTTCAGTGTCTTTAGGACACAGGGTGGAGAAATGTCAGCAAGATATACTTAGATCCCTGGTGTCTGGTGTTATATATGTGGGGCTAGAAAAGAGGACCAGACAGCAAGTGTCAACTTTGGGAAGAGGGCCATACCATAAGAAGTAATGGCAAACCAGGATGGAGAATACCTAGGACTTGAATTTCCAGGGACCTTCCAGAGGGAAGAAGCAGTTATTGAGTTGAGAGTTTTTTTAGCCAGTAGAAGTCATCCATGTGTGGTGGAAACCATTAGCTACTCACATGATAAGTGGACATGAAGAGATGCAGTGGGTACCGCCCACTGAGATGAGGACACAGTGTATGCAGTGTGACCAGATGGGGCAGCCCTGGGGAAATCTGTACAGTTTCCTGGGAGATAAGCCAAAGTGCATGCTCCTCGGGTGTTGGCAGATTAAGGTAGGAGGGAAAAATGAAGGGAAGAACCCAGATGCTGTGAGTTCCCTCTTCCTGTCTTTATTAGATGTTTAGTCCTCCTCATTTTAGAAGTGACTTTCCATCTATTGCTCTTTATTCTTTGACCCCAGACTTGGCAGCTGTCCGGGTTGGAGTTCCCAGACACGTGGGGTATCTGCTTTGCTCATCAGCAGTTTACTTCCTTGTGCCACTCTTGGCCCGTTTGCTGCCAGCCTCAGCATTGACTGGGGCGGTACAGCTGACCCTTGCCCCGCAGAGAGAGGTTCCGGTAGCCTTGAATGTGCGGTTGTGCTGCAGGGAGATAGGAGTGTGCTGCAGCTGCACCGAAGGTCAAAACCAGAGATCACCTGTGCCGTTATTTCTTTGCCCCTTTAGAAATATCTGTGAAGGGCAAGTTTGTCCTTGTCCATCAGCTTCCTGCTGTAGTTCCTGACCAGCATTCCTCCCTTTGGCACATACTACAGCCCTGAAACAGACCACACTCAGTGAGTGGGCTTTGGGGCACCTGTGGAGAGGTACAGCCTCCTGTGGTTTTGTGTTCTGCCCTGCTTTTCTAGGTCTGATGGGATATCTGGGTGATTATCCCCCACTAAGAGGGGAGTTCAACGTGGTTTTCTCAGGGTGTCTTGGGAAGCAAAGATACAGCCTGTGTCATTCCTGCAGACTCCAAGTGTGGACCGTCATCACTCAGAGCACAACTCATGTGTCAGCTGGGTGGTGTTAGCCTATCGGCTCAAAAGCTAGACACCTTGATGCAGGAGCTTGGTAGTCTAGATGTTCTCTGTCGCCAAACTTGTTGGCAGTGATGGGCAGGTCAGTCTTGCAGCCTTTTCCTCTAAACGTTACATGAACTTTTTCCTTGGGTAAATCTGGTAATGGATTTATTTTTTTTTGGGGGGGGGGAGTTTCGAGACAGGGTTTCTCTGTGTAGCTTTGCGCCTTTCCTGGGACTCACTTAGTAGCCCAGGCTGGCCTCGAACTCACAGAGATCCGCCTGGCTCTGCCTCCCGAGTGCTGGGATTCAAGGCGTGCGCCACCACCGCCCGGCCTGGTAATGGATTCTTTAATGATGGTTCATCCAGTCATTCCTCTGAAAGACCTACCACTAAATATGGGGCTTACGTTGGATATCCTGTCTAAAGCCATTAGCATTTCCCATGGTTTCATCCACATAGCCTCTTATTTGACCTTGATTATTTGTAGTCCTGACTGAGGATCAGAGCCCACACCCCACCCCATTCTTCCCCATACTTGTCCAGATTACTGCCTATTACTTATCTGCATACTTTGGCTTTTTAAACTTCCAATATCTTTTCTTTCTGTTTTGGTGATTGAACTCATGGTACACACATGCTAGGAAAGCACTCTACCACTAAGCTATATCTCTAACCTCTTAAATACCTTTTAAAGGAAGTTTTGCATCATTGCTATAAAACACATACCAGATCATGTGCTTCACGGAATCACTGGAATAATAATTTCTAAAGTTGGGTGTCTATAGTAACAAAATTCAGCATGCTGTTGCCACCCTCTCACACATGGACATGGTGGATAGCCCTCCTCCTTGGAGAGCCTTGAGCCAGCCACTCAGATGAAGATGGTACTATGAATGCCTAGGTTCAGATGCTCACCCTACAGGGATGAGAAGATCAAGGCCCATCCACAGCTCTGTCCTTCACCTGCTGAAGGTACCTGCCTGTTCTCAGTGAGACCCAGTGTCTATCTCTAGAGGTAGTGAAGGACTCCCTGCAGAGAGGTTTGAGTACTTACTTGGTTGCATCCAAAAAAGAGGGAACTCCACGCTTACCAGGGTATTCCTCCCATTTCCTTCCTGTGTGGAAAGGCTGCACTGGGCAGATGACTAGTGGAGAGGCTAGTGACCCTGGTGTCCATTCTTCTTAGTTTAGATTTTTTTGTTTTGTTTTATAATGGTATTTTTTTATGTGTATGATATTTTGCCTGCATGTATGTCTGTGCACTACATTTGTGCAGTGACTATAGCAGCCGGAAGAGTGTGTCAAAAAATATCTTAGAACTGGAGTTACCGACAGTTGTGAGCCCCTAGTGCTGGGAATATAACCCAGGTCCTCTGGAAGAGCAGCCAGGGCTCTTCACTGCTGACATCTCTTCAGCCCCTCGGCTTAGTTTTTAGAATGAGACCATCTGGGAAGTATAAAATTGACCCAGTGGCCAGTGACAGGGAACTGCTATGTCGGGTCGTTAGGTTCTCACTCCCTTCCTGCATTTCTTTACAGGCAGCACCAGAGATACCTGGGGCATTCATTAGCTTTTGGGGTTAGGGCTGAGATAACAGTGGCACAATCTGCATTTCATATGTCTTGTGGGATAGCCTTCAACACTGGATATTGTTCTTACCTGGACCCCTCAGCAGGTAATGGTCATGGTGCCTGCCACTGGCTGGTGACTAAATAGTAGCTCTGGAAGTATAAATAGGCAGGGTTTTTATTTCCATGGTGGTAGTGCAGCCTTCCTTGATGCCCTTTTCTTTAGCCTGTCTGAGCACTTGAGGCCAGTCCTGTTAGGGAGGAGGGCCTGGGATACTCGCTCTTTCCATGCATTAATCAAGAAGTTCCCTGGCTGCAGTTGAACCAGACTCTTTAAATGTAAAGAAAATGCTGAAAGCATGGTAACTTTTTTAGTTAACAGGAATTTGAAAACACAGTGATTGTTTCTTTTAATTTCATGAATACTGCATACCTACTGTGTGCCAACGCTAGAAATAAGCATGTTTGAACCAGATGAACTCCATCCCTGTCTGACACTATAGTCAGAAAGATAGAAATAAGTAATGGCACCCCCTAAAAGTACTTACTGTTAGACTTAAGAGAAAATGGGGATGCTCCCAGAAAGAAAAAAAAAATGGCATTAAAGTTAAGACCATTTCTGGAGGGAACTAACTGAGATTAGGTGTGCTGTTACCTCTTCTTCAGGTATCTCTATAATAAACTCACTGAATGTGCTGGCTTTCCAGTCTCTTTCACGGAAGCAGCATTGCTGGGGAAGGGTAGCAGCCTGAGCATTGAGAACCCCTCTGTGATTCCAGCCGTCAAGCTGAGCCACCAAAGAAGGAGACCACCTCTGTGGGGCCACAGGTAAAGCGAGCCGATGAGTGGAAGGACCCCTGGCGCCGATCCAAGTCTCCCAAGAAGAAACTTGGTGTGTCAGTCTCCCCAAGCCGGGCACGAAGGCGTCGCAAAACCTCTGCCTCATCAGCTTCTGCTTCCAATTCCTCCAGGTAAAGAAGGGACCTGTAAAGACAAGTGGCTTGTTGATGACCACTGGCTGCCAGTTGTGTGTGTGTGTATGGGGGGGTCACTGCCCAAGGACAGGTCAAGGGGATATTAGGTGGGACTGATAACAGGAATTTTGGTAGGACTTCACATCCCCCAGAACATACAAAAGTAAGTAGAATGGGTGACCCAGAATGGTATAGATACTACTCTGGCTGGCTACCAGAGACATACATTCTCTCAGGTAGGAGAGAGGCCTCTCAGATCCTGTGGAAAAGGTGCTAGGTTGCTGACAGAAGAACTGCACACTCCCTCCAGCTTTTCAGAGAATTTGCCTCAGTGGCTCTGACCTCTAGTGTGAACACATGAGGAAGTGAGTGGTAGGTGGTAAGAGCTGTGTCTCCCTGCCTGAAGAAGGAGTTCCAGATGGGGTCTAGGAGGGGCCTGAGGTGTGTGTATGTGGACAGACGCAGGGACACAGCCATGTGAACAGTAGGGTCAGCTTGAAAACTCACACTATTCTCTAGGGTACCCAGTGAACATGGGTACATCCAGGCCCCCAAGTATTGGTCTCTGCTACATTCCACTGTAGGGTGATCATGCTGCAGTGTGTCTGTAGGTTATCTCAGGATCACCTCTGCCTCACTGTGTTGCTGTACATGTTTGTGAATGTTCTCCTGTCTCTGTGTGTGCTGTCTCTCACTGCACTAAAAGAGCATTGGCTCAGCACACCCCAGTGGGTAGTAGTGAAGGTCACCTTTTCACTGCCTCTACTCTGTCTGTCCACTGGCCCACAGGTCATCTTCACGGTCTTCATCCTACTCTGGCTCTGGCTCGTCCCGATCCCGGTCCCGATCTTCATCCTACAGCTCCTATTCCAGCCGCTCTTCCAGACACAGCTCGTTCTCAGGAAGCCGGTCCAGGTACGTCCCAGCCTCCTGAGCTCCTAGTAGGTACAGTGGGGACAGGCATTCTGGACAGATGGAGTGGTCTTGTTTCTCCCTGTAAAATATGGCAGGGTTCCTGGGTGCCTGCTTCCAAAGTGGTTTTGGTAAATACACACTGAGAAGCAGTTTGGACTGGAATGCCAATCAGCATATACTGCAGGTACTAGACATAGGACCTGCATCTATAAGATGTCTCTCTGTTGAGTCCAGGGGTAAATATGCAGTGCTTCCATCATCCTAGAAAGCCCTAAGAGGGTCGAGCAAACTTTTGTTGAATTTTCCCCTTTGAAAATAGATACTTCCGCCGGGCGGTGGTGGCGCACGCCTTTAATCCCAGCACTCGGGAGGCAGAGGCAGGCGGATCTTTGTGAGTTCGAGGCCAGCCTGGGCTACCAAGTGAGTCCCAGGAAAGGCGCAAAGCTACACCGAGAAACCCTGTCTCGAAAAAACCAAAAAAAAAAAAAAAAAAGAAAAAAAAGAAAATAGATACTTCCTAAACTTTAAATAAAATTCTACCAGCACATAACACTGCATCCAGCTTGACCTGCCCCCATGGAAACCTGATGGTTTGGTCTTTCCACCAGTGGAGGTCAGGCTGGCTTGAGGGGTAGGGACTGCTCAGTGGTCCAGCCCTGAACTGAGCTGATGATCCACTGTGGACCCTCCCAGCACTGTCCTCACCGTAAGCTCTTGAGAGGGGTCAGAACTTTGGCACGGCATTCAGTAAAGCTGGTAGGGTATGTGGGTGGAAGTACTTTAGTCCTAGTCATTAATTGGTGCACAGAAAGCCACGCAGCCCTCTGCTTTAGGACATATTATCACTAGATAGCTGTGTGAGAATAAAATGTTCTGTCTTCTGTGTCCCTTGCAATGTTACCCCTTCCTGGCATATGGTCTTGCTTTATTTCTTTGTTTGTTTCTTTCTTTATTTTTTAAAGGAAATTTTGAGATTTATTCTCTTTTGGAAGAAAGGGTCTCACTGTGTAGCCTTAGCTTGCCTGGAACTTGCTATATATTAGACTAGGCTGGCCTCAAATTCCCACCTGTCTCTGCCTTCCAGGTGCTAGGAGTAAAGAAGTATGCCACCACCTCCAACTGGTGTGGCTTTAGATGTGATGATAGAGGGGATCAGAAAACAGTTCTGAGAGGTCACCAGGCTGTCTCATCTGATGCTCGCTCATGCTTTTGTGGGGTGTGGAGTAAATTGCATGTGGACCTATTTTCATGGACATGGTAGAATGCAGAATAGCAAGCAACCAGGATGGGGAAAAAAAGTAACCTTTCTCTGCAGGTGTATGTAGGCCATCCAGAGGTGTGCTGGCACAAACCCGAGAGCCCAAACATTGGCAGGTTTCTTCTGCAAGTGTACGCAGTCGGGGGGGAGGGGGCAGCAGACAGATGTGGCCATGGGCCTGGGTGGGGAGCACAGGGAAAACCTGTGGGAGCCTCTGAGAGAGATAAAGGTCATGTAGGGTACTGTAGAAAATATGAGACTCTGGAGAAAAGTTGTGTATGGGATCTTTCCTCTGAGCAAGCAGCTGACAGTGTAGCAGAGGGTAGCAGGAACAAAAGCGCTGTGCCCATTTCATGCCCTAAGGTTGGGGTAGTTGGGTCAAGGAGGCAGCTGGAACAGGGTAGAGAGGGAGAGGACTCCAGGTTTCACTTTGCAGGTGTTTCTGATCCTTCCAGGTAAATCGAGCACAGCAGAGGGTTGAGGGTCTTATAGCAGGCAGGACATGGGAGGGTCTTGCAGGTCAACCCAGGAAGTGTGAGCTGACATGCCAGTGGGGATGTTCCGCCATCCCACCAATAGCTCAGAAGCTTCATCATATTCTCACCATTGACCATGATCTTCTTAGCTATTTCCCACAGTAGCTGCGCCTTTCTTGGTAGCTTAGCCTCCCTTGGCACTATCCTAGAGACCTGTAAGGCCTGGGTAGCCTCCTTTCAAGTGAGGAAGGAGACCTGGAGTGGAGTCCCTGCCTGGGGGCTCAGCAGCTATCCTTTCTGAAGTTCATCTGTAGCAATCCCTCCCAAAGCTGTACTCAGGAGGGTACGCTGAGAGGGGAGAGGAGTCTGGTAAACTGCCACGAGACCAGTGCGTCTCAGAGGGTCCCTCGCTCGGGTCGCGCTTTTTCAGGTTCTCCCATAGTAGTGACCCAAGAGGTGAGGCAGCAAATGCAAGGCCACAAGAGCAAGTGCTAGGTTTCCTGGGCACCTGCCTTTGAACATGGAAGCATGAAGAACTGCAGGAAACCGACCCACTGCTTGCACCACCCAGCTAGAAGTAATGGGCATCCTGTGTGATGGTTTTGAGTAGGCAACATGGGCCAACCCAGTCCCTTTCATCCTCTTGACGGAAGTGTGATCTCACTGTCAGAATGCCATCCTGGAAACTCCGCCTGGACCCAGCCCCCTTTCCCGGCTCTTTGTCTACCCTGCTGACACACAATACTTGTGTGGAAATCGTCTGGTCATAATCTCCTCCCAGCTGTACACTCCCTGCTTATGTGATGCTGTCACTGCTTAGGGACCTCTGTGTCTGTGCCTTTGCCTGCCAACCAAGTGCTTGGGACCCTTACCAGTTCTGCCACCTCCCAGCTACTAGGTGTCTCAGATCCCACACTTAGCCAGAGCCATCTTCACCCCATTTGGCCCCTGGCTAAGGCAGAACCATGTGCCCTCTCCTGCATACAAGCACCCACTCCTTCCTGAGGCTGCACGCTACCCTTCCCTCTTTCCTCCTGGGTGTGTGTTTTATCAGGTGATGAAGCAGCTGAGCTTGAGCCTAAATTCTCTGTGGATCAGAACCATTTCCTAGGGGATGTGCCAGCTCCAGCCAGTGAGGGAATCTACCAAGCACCAGACTTCCTCCTCACACTCTCTTTGTTCCCCAGGTCCCGGTCCTTCTCCTCGTCCCCATCCCCGTCTCCCACACCTTCCCCACACAGACCTCCAGTCAGAACCAAGGGGGAGCCGGCCCCGCCTCCCGGGAAAGCAGGGTGAGTCCTGAGCCCCCTCAGGTCGCTATGGTGCTCCACTTCGGTGGGGTCTCCAAGGCTTCCAGCCTCTTCCACTGTCTCTTCCCATCCCGTGCTTGGACTAGAGGTGAAGCAGCCTCCAAAGGGCAGCAGAGAAGGCTCTCAGGAGGTGGGCGGAGGCACGGGCTCAGCACCTAGACTTGGGTCCCTGTGGCATGGACCTTGGCAGCCATGTGCCATGTCTGAACTGCAGAGCCCTGAGATGTGGGTGCATTGAGCAGGGACCCCAGCCCTATCCTGCCTTGACACTGCCTCTGCCTCACAGGGAGAAGTCACTAAAGAAGCCAGCCCCACCCCCAGCCCCACCACAGGCCACCAAAACTACTGCTCCTGCCCCTGAGCCTGCCAAACCGGGAGATCTTCGAGAAGCCAGGAGGAAGGAACGGCAAACCAGGACTCCCCCAAGGAGGTGAGCATGTGAACTTATGGTAATCCTGGTAAGGTTCTCCTGGTCCTTGATGCTGCCAGATAATAGACGCTGATGAAAACTAGAGCCTAGGAGGTAATTGCATCGCCAAGGCAGCATCAGGGACGCAGAAGCCTGACCTGGAACACATCTTAGGCCCATGACCATGGCGTGCAGGAAGGCTTTGTCCCAGCAAGGTCTGCCTCTGAGGCGCACTGTGGCTTGTGTTGCAGGCGGACACTCAGCGGCAGTGGCAGTGGCAGCGGCAGCAGCTACAGTGGTTCCAGTTCCCGATCCAGGTCAGTTGCCTGGTCTCACCTTTTTCCCTCACCGACCATGTTAGGGACTCCTCAGTGTCCAAGGGACACACAGCTCAGAGCGAATAGCCTCCCTTCACACGAGAGCATCTAACCTTAGGGGAAGAGAACTAGACCAGTACAGCCCAGCTGGACAAAGTGAGGCCAGTTCCAGGTTCTCTGTCCACACCTTCCCTAGGATAGACTGTTCTCTGGGCCTACTGATCCCTAAGCAGTTGGGAGGAGCCCGTAAGACCAGAAAGGATTTAGAAGATGGAGTCAACTTGATGTTTTTGGAATCTTGAATTGAACCCGAGTGCTCTGGAAGAACAGCCAGTCCTCTTAACCGCTGAGCCAGCTCTCCAGTTAAAGCTAGGAAATTCTTAACTCTTCTGTCTGCTCCCTGCCTCTGTTCTCTATTCTGGCCCCTGATGACCTCAGGAAGAGCTGATTGGTGTTTGTTGTAGGTCTGTCGTGACCCTGCACTGTGCCAAAACTAAATCACCATCTCCCCTCCATCCCACCCACACCCACCCCCAGTCTTTGCCCTATGTTCACTGTCCCTGACAGTGAAACTATCACTGCTTGTTTAATTTACAAATTAAACATCCAAAATTTTTTTGGTGGTGGTACTTAAGGTGAAACCCAGAGCCTTGCATTTTGCTCAAATGCTCTACCACTGAGCTCCAGAGGTTTGGTTTTGGTTTGGGGTTGGGAGACTCCCTGTTTCCCAGATGAGCTTGAATTCCTGGGCTTAATCAGCTTTCCCAGGAATCTGGGGCTATAGGGGTCCAGCACACCTGCCAGCGGGCGTCACCTCTTCTGTTCTGCTTTTGGTGTTTTACAATAGGTCTCACTATCAGCCCCGGCTGTCCTGAAACTCACAGAGAGCTGCCTCACCTTCCCAGTTACTGGGATTATGGGTTGTAGCTGTTGTGTGTGTGTGATCAACTAACTTAAAAGTGTGTCCTTATCACCATTGGATAGGGCTTAGTCACATTTCCCTTCCTAGCATAGTATCACCCAGGTTAGTGAAGTAGAGATCTCAGCTCATGACATAGCTGTCCCTTCATTGTATAGTACCTCTGAAAGTCCCCTGAGATCTCTTACTCTGTTGATGTGCATTCCTTAAACATGGAAATCGGGTAAAGACGAGCATAGAGACACCCCCCTCCCCCACTGCCATCAGCCTGTGGCCCAGCTGTCTGGCAGTCGGCATGGGGCTAAGGGACACTGCTGTGTTTGTGTGTCTAGGTCTCTGAGTGTGAGCAGTGTCTCCTCGGTGTCCAGCGCCACCTCAAGTAGCAGCTCAGTGCACAGTGTGGACTCAGAGGACATGTATGCAGACCTGGCCAGTCCTGTGTCCTCAGCCAGCTCTCGATCCCCCACCCCTGCCCAGACCAAGAAGGAGAGAGGTAGGTAGGGCCCTTGCCCTGGGGGTGTGGGCTCAGGGGCGAACTTGAAACAGAGACTATTTCACTGTCCATGTGCACAGGAAGCCATGACTGAGGATTTGTTGTTGACAGGGAAATCTAAGAAAGAAGATGGAGTGAGAGAGGAAAAGCGGAAACGGGATCCGTCCACACAGCCACCCAAGTCCTCCAAAGCTCCAGCAGGTGGGAAGTCCTCCCAGCAGGCAGCGGCACCTCAGCAGGCAGCCCCTGGGCAGCCCCAGCAGGGCTCCTTTGTTGCCCACAAGGAGATAAAGCTGACACTGCTGAATAAGGTGAGATCAAGGGGACAGGCCAGTATTACTGCACCTGGACCTGGGTGCTAGGCATTCCACCCTGCCCCCGAGCTGAGAGGTCCAAAGGTTAGCCCCTCAGAATTACAGTCCATGTGCCTGGGTCCTGCCTTCAAGGCTCCATTGTCTGGAAGGGCCAAGGCCTGACATGTTGGGGTCCTACAAGGCACTTCCCTATGCAGCACAAAGGGCCCCATCACATGGTTACAAGGGCCACAGAACTGCTTTATAGAGGTGGGGGAAGCAGGGCCAGAAAGAGGACCATGGGAGCAAAAAACCATTCGCCGGTGACAACGGATACACCGCCACCCATTTCCTTGCCTAACGACCACTCAGGCCCTACCACCCTCACAGTACTGTGCTGTTTCAGGCGGCTGATAAAGGAAGCAGGAAGCGCTATGAGCCATCAGACAAAGACCGGCAGAGCCCTCCAGCCAAGAAGGCCAATTTGTCCCCAGACCGAGGTGAGCCTCCCAGGTCCAGGGCCTGAGGCACACCATGGGTGCCACAAATAAGCCAGAAGACCCACCTGCAGGGCCTTGACACTGCATCTGTTCTGAAAACGAGGGAGGACCCTGAGAACTCCATTGCGTGTGTTCTGTCATGCATGCTATAGCGCTAGAGATTGCAGCTGGGCTTTCATTTCGCTTTTAAACATTATCTTGCTCTGTAGCCCAGCTTTATCTCCAACTCATGATCCTCTTGCCTCAGCCTCCAAAGTGCTGGGGTTAGAGGTGTATACCGCTGTACATGATAAGAAGGTTTTAGTATGGGGATGTAGCTCAGTATTAGAGCCCAAGACCCTCTGTTTGACCCAGCACCATAAAAAAGTTACTGATAATAAGCCTCTGTATATTGACATACACAGTTTGTTAATGGTGAACAACCCTTCCAATACAAACAAGATGGGGAGTGAGGGGGATATGTGACTCAGTTTGTAGAGTGCTTGCACAAAAGCCCTGTATTTGATCCCCAGCACCACATAAATGGTATGGTGTGTACATCTGTAATCTCAGCACTTGAGAGGTAGAGGCAGAAGGATTAGAAGTTTAAGGCCGCAGGGCATGGTGGCACATGCCTTTAATCCCAACACTTGGAAGGCAAAGGCAGGCAGATCTCAGCGAGTTCGAGGCCAGCCTCGTCTATCTATAAAGTGAGATCCAGGACAGCCAGGACTGTTACACAGAGAAATCCTGTCTCAAAAACAAACACAAAAAAAAGTAGTTTAAGGCCATCTTTGGCTGCATAGAGTTCCAGGCCATCCTGGGCTCCATGAGACACAGCATTAAAACAAAAGTCAAGGGCAACAAGCAAATGAATGCATGTGCATTGGCTTTCTGAGCAAGTTCTAACACCCAAAGTCTTTGTCCGGGTTTCTGTTGCTCTGATGAACACCATAACCAAAAGCAGCTTGGGGAGGAAAAGGTTTATTGGGCTTATACATTGCTGTTCCTCATGGAAGGACGTCAGTAACCTTGTGAGCAGGAGCTGATGCAGTGGCTGTGGAGGGGTGCTGCTTACTGGCTTGCTCAACTTGCTTACTTTTAGCACCGAGGACCACCAGCCCAGGGGTAGCACCACGTATAATAAGCTGGGCCCTCCTACATCAATTACATATTAAGTAAATGCGCCACAGACTTACCTATAGCCAGATCTTAGGCATTTTCTCAGTTGAAGTTCCCTCTCAGATGATTCTAGTTTGTGTCAAGTTGACGTAAAAATGAGCCTGCATACCCAACATCCAAAGTCAGAGAAGCCCTCACTCCAGACTGATCAAATTGTGCCTCTGCACACCGTAAGCTCATTGGGATTTGAGAAGGGCACAGTGTCTCTGAGTCATTATTTAACCTTGGAGACTCTCCCTCCCGCCACCCCAGATCTCCGGGACACTCTATCAAGCCCAGCAGGAAAGATGGGGGCATCCCATCTTTGATGGGAAGAGCAAAAATCCATGTTTTCTCCCTGAAGCAAATATGAAGGAAGCTGACTGCTGTAAGCTGGGGGGTTCTGGAGCTCATTTCAGGCAGGTTGCTGGGCCAGGACCCTAAGGCTTTGTACCCTGAAGGGGCTTCTTTTCCCAGAGTCAGAGCCTTGGCCACTGCCTTGATTCATGCTTAGACCCTGCCTTCCACTCTGTGTTGCCTAGCCCCAAGCCTGAGGCCAGTCTCCCACTGGTAGAATAGAGTGCTCCACTCTGGAGTTTGTTTCCAGTTGTGAACTGTCAGGTTCTGCTCATATTGTCAGACCTGTGTGCTGAGGAAGGTCTCATTAGAAAGAGTACTCCGGCCGGGCGGTGGTGGCACACGCCTTTAATCCCAGCACTTGGGAGGCACTCACTCTCTGAGTTCAAGGCCAGCCTGGTCTACAGAGCGAGATCCAGGACAGGAACCAAAACTACACAGAGAAACCCTGTCTCAAAAAAAAAAACAACTAAAAAAAAAAGTGTACTCCAGGAAACCAGAGAGATGGCTCAGCAGTTAAGAGCACTAACTGCTCTTCCAGAGGATCCAGGTTCAATTCCCACTGCCCAAATGGCAACTCACAACTGTCTATAACTCCAGAATCCAACAGACATACATGTAGGCAAAACACCAATGCACACAAAAATAAAAATAAAGAAAAGAAAGAAAATGTACTCCATGAAACGGGACCCAGTGATGCAGTGATGTAAGCACATGCCTTTAATCCCAACAGTCAGAGGCAGAGGCATGTGGATCTCTGAATTGGAGGCCAGCCTGGTCTACAAAGTGAGTTCCGGGACAGCCAGAGCTACACAGAGAAATACCCCCTCACCTCCCCAACCCCCCCCCCCAAATAAAACAGCAACAACTAGGCCCAGCTCTAGGCCTGCGTGCATCACAGCTTCCTGAGCTCTGCTTTCTGAGGCAGCACTTGCCTTGTCTGCTTCCCTGTTTTTTTTTTTTATAAGGGAAGTGTGCCAGCCATCCTGACACTTTGACTTTTTGAGTGGGCCTCGTGGTAGCCCAGGTTGACCTTAAACTCACGATGTAACCAAGGATAGCTCCTGATCCTCCTTCCTCTACTTCCCAGTGCTAGGGTCATAACACACCACACGTGGCCACCTTGACACTTTGTCCTCTGGTGGCCTCAAGTACAGAACAGTGGTTTCACTCTCTCCTCTGTTGGCCAGGTTCTCGAGACCGGAAATCAGGGGGAAGAATGGGCTCCCCAAAACCAGAGAGGCAGAGAAGCCAAAACGCTAAAGCCCCTGCTGCCCCGGCGGACAGGTAAGTCCCTGCTCATCCAGGATAGGCGCTAGGCTCTAGCATGTGGAGACACGGAGGCTGTGGAAGAACAGCAGACAGCAGTCCCAACCCGCTCCTCTGAAGAGCCCTCAGGCTCAACCTGAGCGTGCTGCTCAGTCCACCTTATCAAAGAGCCCTAGACAAGGGGCACTGAGTCTCAGGGTGTCCTCATAGTGGGGTGACTAGGAGAGGCTGTGGGCTAGCCCAGACCCTGCTTATCTCCCTACAGAGGAAGTGGGGAGCCCTGGCTGCTCATCCCAGGCAGGCTCTTTCTCATCTACTCCCTCACATTTTTCAATCCTACAGGAAGCGTCCACTGTCACCCCAGTCTAAGAGTTCCAGCAAGGTCACCAGCGTGCCCGGCAAAGCCACCGACACTGCGGCTGCAGGCACCAAGTCAGGGAAAGCCAGCACGCTGTCACGGCGGGAGGAGCTCCTTAAACAGCTCAAGGCTGTGGAGGATGCCATCGCTCGCAAGCGGGCCAAGATCCCTGGGAAAGTGTAGTGAGCCCAGCTCACTCCCTGGAGTAGACTCTTAAATGTTTTTATAAAAAAAAAAAATAGGGTAAGCGCAGCCATTTTGGATTTTCCAGTTAATGTCTTATTTTGGCTGTGATTCTTTTTAAAAATTAAAAAAGAAAAAAAAGTTTCTCAGCTGGAAAAGAAGCCACACACAAGATGAAGATGACGCTGAATCCCAACCTCTCCATCAGACTGAACCAGCTCCTTCCAGAACAGTCTCCACGGACAGACAGACAGACGGACGGACAGACGGGCGGACAGGGCAGCACCAGCTCTATAACTTAAGAGCTTTAGGCACGCAGAGCTGGGCTCACACTCTTCTGCCTCCGTCCTCACTTCTCCCAGCTGGCCTCCTGGGCTGCGTGTTTCCAGCAGAGTCTCCTTTCTGGGAACAGGAAAGCAGAATATTTCCTGGACTACAGGCAGCACCATCCCCCCACCTCCCCCAGATCAGAAGTATATATATATATATATTCTTGCCTAAAGTCTGATTGGGAAACCATTTCCTGTCTTTTATTTTAAGCATCAAATTGTTTTAGTTGATTAAAAAGGAAAAAACAAAAGACAAAAAAAAATAAAATAAGGCCAAGGGTATTGTTGGGGTGTCTGTCCAATGTGGAGAGTCTTTTTTGAGCGATCTCCTAAAATAAAATATTTTGATAAGCAGTTTCTGGTCCTGGTGATGTCTGCATGGGCCTGGGCTGCCTCCCCACTGGGCACCCATGCTTAGCTCAAAATGGACCAAACGTTCTAGCAGAGACCCCAGCCCTGGAGCAGTTGATGTCTGTCACTCATAGGAACCAGCAGGCACAGACTGCTTGAGTCTAAACCTCCGTTTTTCCATCCTGTGGTTGAACAAAGATAAGCCCAGCTCTTGTGGCTGACTTCTTGGAGGGAGTTGGTAGCTACCTCTCTGCAGGGAGCCCTGGCTAGACTGCTCCCAGCCATAAAGCCACTTGTCACTCTTGAATGTATCGCCTGGCCCTGACCCAGGCATGTATTCGGGTCCAGAGTATGCAAAGCCTAGTTAAGACTGGGACGCTCGGTGTCTTCCGTGGTGTTCACTCCTCACCATGAGAACACTTCAATAAGGCCTGCCCAGTGCAGACAGCTCCGGCGAGGCCAAGACCACAATGTCTTCCCAGGCAAATGTTCCTGGTCTGTGGTGCTTCCAACTTGTTCTATCACCACCTTCCAGGAAGTACCATGCTCCAAAGCCCCCAAGCCTGAAGGAGGCCAGAGGAAACCTCGGGTGTCTTTTCTCAATAATGCCTTCCATCTCTTTCTGAGACAGGGTCTCATTGACCTGGAGCTCACCAGTTGGACTGGACTGGTTGGTCTCTTAAGTCCTTAGGATCTACCTGTCTACCTACCCGCCTCCCTGCCACCCCCAGCACAAGTAGCATTTTACATGGATTCTGAGGATTGAACTCTGATCCTTCATCTTAGCAAGGCAAGCTCTCTACCAGCTAAGCAATCTTAGTAACCCGAGCTCTGATCTTCACCCAGGATAGTCCACTATAAACATTCCCAGTAGCCTTGCTACTGAGTCAGAGGAGTAGTCTTGCTATTGACTGGACCCCAGGTCCAAGAGAGCTGCAGCCTCACCTAGCAATTCTAAATGGACCAACAGCAACCCCTGCCTGTGACCCCTCAGAGAAACCTGAGGTCTCCAGGCCTCCTGCTCTCCTGACCCACACAGCCAGGGCAGGATCTGTGTAGAGGCCACTGAAGCATGATGTGGGCAGGCAGGCCTGCCCAGCCGGGACTGGCGGCTGCTCAGCATCATTCCTCCTGGGGGCTTTTCCAGGCTTGCCTAACCTGGGAGAGATAGACAAATAAAGACAAAGGCAACGGGAAGCTGGTTGACTTCTTGATCTGTTTTTTTTTTTTTTTTCCTTCCTTTCTTAACTGTTCGACCTCCATACAGTATTGTATATATTTGAAAAAAACAACAACGAATGAACCTCAGGAGTAAGGCTACCTACCTTCTGCCTCCAACACTTGCGTGTGTTCTGGTCCCCACATCCCACTCTATATCCTCACACAGCCCTAGGCAGTGTCTGCCAGGAGGGCTGTGTTCAGATCCCTCAGACTGCCCACCCAGCCACCAGTGGTTAAAATGAAATTCAAAACAGTCTTTGAGTGGGAAGACAGGTGGGCACAGAGACCAAAGGTTCCAGGACCGTCTGGGACCAAGCTGGACTGGAGATGTCCTGCTGCCATCTCAGTACTCCCATGGAACGTGGGAGCTCAGAGGCCAGAATGCTGGTGCCATGCTAGCCCAGGAGTGTCCTGTATTTCAAGGGCTGGGTAGAATGGATTGAATCTGTGCATGGGATTAGCTGGGCACAAGATAGCTGCCAGCCACAAGTGTGAGGCCACAGGACCAGCAAGGAGCTGCTGTAAGCCAAGGCAGGGGACCCGGTCAAGTCTTCTGAGTTCCGTTTGGAAAATGGTCAGAGCAAGGTCCACAGATCCCAGCCTTAGGACCTGGCAGAAGAGGTGGAACAGCTCATTGAGAGTAACTGCTGGGCCAGCTTAGCCCCCGTGACGTCCCAGGCTAGTACCTGGCAGGCACATGGGCCCCTTGCCTCTTGAGACCCTGGGCTCCACCCGGTCATCCCAGTGTCCTCCCTCTGTCCTCAGGATCCCTCTGTGCCAATAAAGCTGAGGTGGACACGGGAGACAATAGGGACTGTGCTTAAGTACACCAGACACCGAGCAGGCTGATCCCAGCATGGCTAAAACACAGCTCTGCCAACACATTTGCTATACAGCCTGGGGTAAATTGCTGCTAGCCTGGGCCTCAGTTTCCCTGCCTGGGAAGTGGGGTAAGCTGGAGCTTGAGAGTGTAAACAGAGCCTTAGTTGAACATGTCTCCAAAGTCACTGTTGATGTTCCTATCTTCTCCTGGACCTGAGGTAAGATGGAAAAGAGGTAGAAGGTGAGGCCGTCAGGGGATGCCCTCCCACTGGTACTGCCTTGACATAGGCCTTGCCTTAAGGAGTCACGGGGCCCCTCTGGGCTCCTCTCTGGGGGAGGTAGCACTGGAGGGGCAGATGGCTGGTCTAGAGTGGGACACTCTGAAGTGGGCCTTTCCTCCTGATGTTTCTTTTTCCCCCATTTCTGATTCTCTTTCTCTCTCCCCGCTGTCTCTCTGTCTCTGTCTCTGTCTCTGTCTCTGTCTCTGTCTCTCTCTCTCTCTCTCTTCCCAGGACATTGTATACAGAAAGACTCGACCAAGCAGAGGCTGGAATCTCCTGACCTGGCCCTCTCTTTCCAGGATGTAGCTGGCCCACCTCTTCCCTCACCTTAAATCTACCTCCTTCCCACCTGTGTCGTGTGACTCACAGACTCTCAATGCAGAAAGGCCATGGCAATCATGTCAGGGTGCCCACTGGTTAGGCAGAAAAACCGTGGCCTGGAAAACCCCACCTATGTCCACCAGGATCTTCTCCAAGGACCTGGAGCCCTGCAGCTACAGCTGATATGTGGGTGTTTACATGCCTGTTGGTGGGCATATGGATGTGCCAGGGAGAAACAGGAGGGCAGCAGGCCAGGCGAGGGATGGCCTGTGGCTTGGCTTTGCACAAAACATCTTAGCCCCAGCTTCAGGCTCCTTGAGGACATTTCAGAAGGGGCTTCTTGGAGCACTTAGCCAGTCTCAGCCCCCTTCTGCCATGGTTCTATGTCCACACCCAATTCTGAGAGGCCCTGGGAAGAGGCCAGCAGCCCGGTGCTGGGTGAATCTGGTGACAGCAACGGTCAGCCTCCAGTGACTCAGCTGACCCCACGATGGCCCTTCACGTCAGTGAGCAGAGCTGTCCCTGCATCCCTCGGGGATGTCACTCACAGGGCACTCTGATGTGCTGCCCAGCTCTGAGGCTGATCCACAGCCCCTGCCCTCAGGTGGATGCTGCTTCTGAGTGTGGAGGCTGAAAAAGGATCTGTGGCTACACTCCCTCGACCTGCCCACAGCTGGACATTCTAGACTCTCGCAAAAACCAGGACAGACAGGCCCTTCTGCTTTGGAAGTAGCCAGAACCCCACGGGGCCTCAGGGAGAGGCCTTCCTTCCCAGAATGACATCCAGACCTTAGGCATTCAAAACATCCCAAGATCTGGCTCGCACTTGTCCTCCTTTTCAGATGAAAGCACCCACAGTATCCAGCCCACCCTAGCCAGCTGTGCTAGATGGGATTCAGTCGGGGGGGGGGGGGGCACTTCAGGTGGCTCCAGGCTCGAACAAGCTTCCTTCAGTAACGGCACTCATTTCCAGCGGGCTTACCTTCCCCGCCCCAGGATTTTCACCTTGAATAAAAAGCCTGTAGGAGAGGGGCTGGAGAGGAGACTCAGCAGTTAAGAGCACTGGCTGATCTTGCAGAAGACCCAGGTTCTGTTCCCAACACCCACTTGATGGCTGACAACCAGCCATACTCCAGTTCCAGGAGGTCCAAGGCCCTCTTCTGTCCTCCATGGGCACCGGGCACACATGCAGACAAGACACTCAGCCACTTCGAAGTTCTTTTAAATATTAAAAACCTGTAGAACCCTCGCTAAAACCTAAGGCCGTCCACCCCTAGCTACCATCTCTCCTGACTACTCAGGGGGGTACATTATGACCACCTTGGGCAAGGAGCACAACCTCAATGTCCATCCCCAGGTCCGGAGACTGAAACCCCAGTACCAGCCGCAGAGTCGGTGAGCTCAGATAGCAAAACGGACCCAAATCAACACAGCAAGCTGCTGAGAGCAGCTCGGCCAAAACCCCGTTTCCTCTTCCAGAGTGCCCCCCCAGACAGGTCCCCTGGCTTTTCACGGGCATTCCACTGGGAAGGTCCCTTTGGGGCAGAGGTTGCCTCAAAGGGGCTCCTAAGGATCTGTGACGGGGGTGGGCGGGGCGGGGCAGGGCCCAGGAGCTGTTCTCAGGACCTACCTGGACGACGACTCTGATGCACAGGGACAGACCCAGAGCAGGAAGCAGTGTCGGATTTTCCCCAGGTGTGGCCCCAGGTATAAAGACGCACACAGCCAGTCTCCGCCAGGTGCAGCGCTGGGACCGTCGCCAGGTGTGAGGAGGCTGCTCCATAGCTGCTGCCATGGCCACTGTCATTGCCACTGTGATGGTGAGCCTGGCACCTTGCCCAGCCTCATAATGACAGCCTATCCCAGAAGGGTGGATGTTGGGGCCTTCCGTCTGCGCCTGGGTGCACTGGGATGCCTTCCGGCTAAGCCTCTTTCCCCACCTTCAGAAGGAAGTCTAAACTCCATCTTTTCAGTGAGAGCCAGCAAGCTTTGGAGGAAATGGGGTCTTCTCTGGGCTACCTCTAACCATACACCTGCCTGTCCCCCAGCATCTCCTGCTTCTAGCCTGGTTGCCTGCTGGGATCACCCACCAAGATCTCCCAATCCGGGGGAGGCCCCGAAGCCATGGGACCCTGAGGTGCTACTCTGCTGAGGAACTGTCTCATGGCCAGGCTCCCCCACACCTGCTAACTCGAAGTGCCAGGTGGGAGCAGGCCCTCCCTGTGGCCCTGGTGTCCACTTTGGAGGCCACGGGCCACAGGAGACAGTATGAAAGACCTCTAGCTGGAACCCGGTGCCCTGTGCTGCGGCCAGAGGATGTGCTGGAAGCCGACACCCACCAGCGCTCCATCTCACCGTGGAGATATCGGTGAGGTTGATGGGGTCCCCACTGGTAGGGTGGTAGGGTGGCTGTATTCCTACTCTGGAACCTTAGGTCCTCGTCTGTTCAATGGGCGTGCCTACCCCACCCTCTAAAAACACATTCCCCTGAAAAGCTTGGCCTAGTGAGACCAGGGCCCCCCATTAGAGCCCCTGCTTCTGTTCTCAGGGACCATGGGTTAAATGTAGGCAACCTCCGTTTATTGAGCACCAACTGAATGCCAGCCGTCTTGGTTCCTACGCCTCTGTTGGTAGCGTTCGAATCCTGAACTCCCAGACTGCCCATTCCAGAGCAAGGGATGCAGCCACAGGAGGGTGGAGCCCCAAAGGGGGCGGGGAGGGACGCCGTGCCCACCACGCTGCTTGTGAAAGCTCAGATGAGTTCTAGACAGGGCCAGAGTGAGTATTCTCACTGCTCCTGTCCCCACAGCATTGACACAGACAAGAACCGCTACCCACAGAAGTTGGCGGTGGCAGAATGCTTGTGTCGTGGCTGCATCAACGCCAAGACCGGCCGCGAGACAGCCGCCCTGAACTCTGTGCAGCTGCAGCAGAGCCTGCTGGTACTGCGGCGACAGCCCTGCTCCCAGGACGGGACAGCGGGCCCCACCCCAGGATCCTTCACCTTCCACACTGAGTTCATCCGAGTGCCAGTCGGCTGCACCTGTGTTCTTCCCAGGTCTGCACGGTGAGGACTTCTGCCGTGGTACACCAGGCTCCTTCCAGGCCAGACAGTCCAGGCATCCCCTCAGAGGATGCCTTCTATTTATATGTATTTATTGCTTATTTATTGACTCAAAAGTGCAGCCGGGGCTATACCCAGCCCTTGCCCACTGATCCCTGACCGGTGCCCGGATGCAAGCTGCTGGTCTCAGGACTGGGGAGGTCGGGCATGCCCCTGTCTAGAAGGATCACTTCCAGTGGCTCTCCAGAGTTAGCTTACCCTGTTACCAAAGGGAGAGCTGGGCGTGGTATAAAGCGCATCTGGAGTCCCAGCCCTCCGCAGAGGCTGGAAGGTTGCCTCAAGTTCTCAGACAGCCGGGTCTACACAGCGAGTTTCAGGAAAGCCAAGGCTGCATAATGAAACTGTCTCAAAAGAGAGGGTGGGGTGGGCCCCTCCTTGAACCTCTAGCCACAGTGACAGGCAGGGAGATGAGGAGCTGGCTCTGTGTCGCCCCAGAGCCCTGGTTCTGCTTGATGTGGCCCTTCCAGCTGTTTTTAAACAATTATTTATTTTAACTGTTATTAAATGGACATAGTCCAGTGCTTCCTTTTAATTATTCCTGCAAGTCCACTTTTCTTCCCTCCTGGTCCTGTCCACCCAGTGGGTGCTCAGAGGCTGCCGAAGCCCCAAATTCCGTCCCTAAGGAGTGCATGTTGAGAAGGTGCTGCTGGGGTGGAGAGGACTTCAACACAAGATGCACAGCCATTAGCCTGGGTCTCCACCTTTCTACAGGAGGCAGCTGCCACCCTAAGCAGGCGATAGATTTTTCCTCAAGGTCACATCGTGCTCTCTACCCTTATTATTGCTTTGACCATTTGGGGACAGCATCTCAGCCGGAAGTCAATCCCCAGGAACACTCCTCTGCATCAAGGCAGGCAGGCAGGCAGGCAGCCATTGCCACAGCATGACCCTGCCAGGCCTCTCCGTAGTAGAGACCCAGGGCTGTGAGGCCAAACTGGAGACCTAGACTCCAGCCTAGAGCCAGGAGCCACCAGAACAGCAGCATGGACTCTGGACCCCTTGGATACCTTTGGCGAAGGGGACTGGAAGCCAGTGGCTTCCACTACGGAAAGACCTGGACTAGACTCAGGGTCCCACTTGTAAGCATGAGCCCACCCAGGGTGCACGGGGCCGTTGTCAGGCCTTCAGGTTGCCAGACAGGACCGGGTGCATGACAGACCTGGTGCCGAGCACAGCCCCTCCCCCAGCCTCACAGGAAGAACCACGAGTCCACACAAGCTAGTCACTATGTTTATTACAGTGGGCATCACCACCACCCCACCCCACCCCCAGCAGCAACTCCAGGAAACCTGAAGCAGGAGCTGCAGACAGCCCTTGCAGGTCACACAACCTCGTCTGTCACTGGAATTGGGTTGACCTGGGGGCCTCCAGCCGTGGCTGCCTCCTCCTCCTCTACACTTGGCTTCTTGCGGACCTCCGCTGGTGGCCGGGGTGGGGGGTTGGTGGGTGGCTGCTTGATGGTGCCTCCAACCTGTGGCCGCTCCTTGGGTTTGGGCTCAATGGGGGTCCATTGCTCACCCCGGATGGCTGCCTGAGGGGCAGAGAGGGACTACGTTATGCTTCAAGCTGCTTACTGTCACGAGGGACTCCAAGCAGACCTGGGTCTTCATCCCTAAGCAGGATGGGAGTGGCTTACACTAGTTGACCGGCCCAAGGCCACACAGTCAGGATCTGGGACTGATTGACACCAAACCCAAGCCATGTGGCTGTGCCAGGAGGGCCCTGCAGAGGAGGGAGCATAGAGCCCCTGGACTTCTATAACACTCCCAGAAACACTTCCAGGTACAAATTCCATGATCCACACAGCTCCCGGGTCCCCTCCAAGGGATACCCACATGCACTGAGGCCTCCCCAAGGGTGTCCAGCATTCTGTAGGAAGCCTGTAGGGCTGGGTGTTAAAGAAATCAAGCAGAGTACTTGCTGGAAACAGTGCTGCCATCCCCCACCCCACATGCACTTCCACAGCAGCTGGCTCAGTGTATCTGGGAATGTGCATTTCAATGTAGTATCCCACGGGGCAGTGGTGGCGCACGCCTTTAATCCTAGTATTCGGGAGGCAGAGGCAGGCAGATCTCTCTAAGTCTGAGGCCAGCCTGGTCTACAGAGCAAGTTCCAGGACAGACAGGGCTACACAAAGAAACTCTGTCTCAAAAAAACGAAACAAAACAAAAACAAAAGCCATAAATAAATAAATTTAGTATCCCACAATGCTTTAGAGATGGAAACTCTGCAGCACACAGACACCTGTGGCTACACCTTCAAACACCTGTGGGTGCACCTTCTAACACCTGTGGCTGCACCTTCAAACACCTGTGGCTACACCTTCAAACACCTGTGGCTACACCTTCTAACACCTGTGGCTACACCTTCAAACACCTGTGGCTGCACCTTCTAACACCTGTGGCTGCACCTTCTAACACCTGTGGCTACATCTTCTAACACCTGTGACTACACCTTCAAACACCTGTGGCTACACCTTCTAACACCTGTGGCTGCACCTTCTAACACCTGTGGCTGCACCTTCTAACACCTGTGGGTGCACCTTCAAACACCTGTGGCTACACCTTCTACACCTGTGGCTACACCTTCAAACACCTGTGGCTACATCTTCTAACACCTGTGACTACACCTTCTACACCTGTGGCTGCACCTTCTAACACCTGCGGCTACACCTTCTACACCTGTGGCTACACCTTCTAACCAATAAGCTAGAACATTCTATACAGAAGACAAGAATGGAGCTGCAGAAGAGAATCAGAAAGCTATCTATATGACCTCAGAAAATGAAAAAAAGACTTTTAAGGAACACACGCTAAGCTAGTGAAGCAGCACACGCCTGTCATCCAGCATTAGGAAGTGGGGGTTAGAGGAACAGGAGTTCAAGGCCTCTTCAACTACAGAGCAAGTTTGAGGCCAGCCTGGGCTACATGAAACCCTCTCTTTCTCTAAAAATAAACAGATAGGTAGGTAGATGATAGATAGATAGATAGATAGATAGATAGATAGATAGATAGATAGATAGATAGATAGACAAGGCAGGTAGATGCTTCTGTGTCATTAGCCCCTGGGAAGTCCACCTGACACGACCCCAAACACAGGCAGACTTCGATGAGCAATGGGCCCGCACTGAGGTGGGGCAGTAGCACCTGGGCCAGCCACACTGCCTGTCTGAGTTTATCCACCTGCTCCACAGAGTACAAGGCA
Source organism: Peromyscus maniculatus bairdii (assembly GCF_049852395.1). Taxonomy (NCBI): domain Eukaryota; kingdom Metazoa; phylum Chordata; class Mammalia; order Rodentia; family Cricetidae; genus Peromyscus; species Peromyscus maniculatus. The sequence goes on from NC_134856.1 coordinate 55,936,061, forward strand.
GCGTCAACAGGGAAGTGCCCCGTATACAGCAGCAGAGGTGCATTAACCAAAGCTGATGTGAGCAAGTAAGCTGTCGTGAGGGCCGAGAGCACCAAGGACAAGGGAACTGGGGGTAGAGGAGCTTACTGTAGAGGGCAGCCACTTACCAGCAGGTAGATCACACTGGCAATGACCAAGCAGACGGTCCCCAGGATAGTGGCCAGCAGGAAGCCCGCAGGCACGGACAACCTGGAGGGGTAACAGGAGGAAGCCAGCAGACAACAGTCAGAGGGGATCTGGAGCTCTTGGCCACGTGGTCTCAGAGGGAGACTTCATCCCCAGGGCCCCAGAATGAGCAGAGGCCGGCTCTGCCCAGGTCCGGCAGAGGTTTGGTATGAACTGTCCTCTGCGGTGATGTGTCCTTTGATTCAAGCTCCAGCTACTGTGCTGGGGGAAAGGGGTGTGGCCACATGGGTGTGTCCCAGTCCAGGCTTAGCAAAGACCATGAGAAACAGCAGGTGTAACAGGCCACGGAGAACCACCCGGCACCACACTGGAGCTCAGCTGCTAGGTTTGGTGTGCACCACACAACAGATGACAGATGCAGGTTCGGGACCTTCCGCCCTCTCTAAAAGCCGGGCTTCTCTAGAGTCTGGACAAACATCAATGAAGAAGGCTACAGACCCACGGGGTGTCTCCTTCTAGTCTCCTGTTACCCAGGGCATTGGCAGGGGGACTCACAGGAAGTGGAGGACAGCCCGGACGTAGTAATTTCTCGTGAGGGGCCCAAACAGCTTCACCACAGTGGTCAAGTACTTCTGTCCACTGGAGGGAAGACAGGTCATGGGGTCAGCACCAGTCACACTCAGGACCCCTCGTCACTCCCTATCCATCCCCTTCCAGGGAAGCCCCTTTTCCTCCTGGTCACATGGGCCCAGCAGCTGGGCAGGCCTGGAGCTGGCAGGTCGCGACAAGCCAGCCCCAGGCCACTGGGGTGGGAATGACTTACCACCGCTCCATGGTGGAACCCTTTTTCCTCTTCCCCCGGGGGTACTCCAGCAGGCAGATCAGTACCCCCGCAGCGCTGTGGAGTGGTTAAGGAAAGCCACGCTGGGCCCCAGCTAGTGTGCACTTCTGCTGACAGGTAAACGGAGGCACAGCCACTGGCCATACCCACTCTCCCATACCAGCTCTCCCATACCCGCTCTCCCATACCCGCTCTCCCATACCCACTCTCCCATACCGGCTCTCCCATACCCGCTCTCCCATACCGGCTCTCCCATACCCGCTCTCCCATACCGGCTCTCCCATACCCGCTCTCCCATACCGGCTCTCCCATACCCGCTCTCCCATACCCGCTCTCCCATACCGGCTCTCCCATACCCGCTCTCCCATACCCGCTCTCCCATACCCGCTCTCCCATACCCGCTCTCCCATACCCGCTCTCCCATACCCGCTCTCCCATACCCACTCTCCCATACCGGCTCTCCCATACCCGCTCTCCCATACCCGCTCTCCCACCGCATCCGTCCTCAGGTTCTGGCCAGAGGGCCCATTGTCCAGCAAGGTAGGGAGGAGGCAGTGGACTCCAATCCAAGCCTTGGGATCGTGGGCCTCAGCTCCACGTTTGCCTGAAACCCACTCTGTGGCCTTTGGCAAGTGGCTCCCCAGCCCTGGGCCTTGGCTTCTAGAACTGGTCCTGCTTCCTGAGGCTGTGGCCAAACAGGATAGGTGTAGCACCCCGCAAACTGTGAAGTGCTAGCCCGGGAAGCAGTTGTATCACCACACCTTCCTGGTCCCCCGTAGAAGGATACATGGAGTAGGCACCAAAGTACCACTGTGTGAAGCGCCCAGCAGTGGCCACGATGCCTCCTGTGATGAGGACTAAGGATGGAGAGAGGTGGTTAGGAGGTGGTTAGGAGGTGGTCGGGAGGTGGTTAGGAGGTGGTTAGGAGGTGGTTAGGAGGTGGTCAGGAGGTGGTCGGGAGGTGGCCGGGAGGTGGCCGGGAGGTGGTCGGGAGGTGGTCGGGAGGTGGTTAGGAGGTGGTCAGGAGGTGGCCCCTGCTGCAGGTGTGAACCCACTTGAGCTTGCCCCTGGGCCAGGACCACCTCCAATTCTCTGCTCATTGGGGCAGGGCACTGCCCCAGAAAGGAAATGCTTGTATTGCAGGGGGTACATGGGGCAGAGAGGACACTCGGTGACGTGGCCAGGGCGAGCTGAACTTGCTGGGGGAGTCCTGCCTCAGCTCCATGGTAGCTGTCTAGAGCTTACATTCTTGTTTGCCTGACGGCTACTGTCCCTTCTTTTCAGCTGTGGTGGTTTTTCTCGGTCCTTTTGTAAGCAGCACATACCTGGGTTCCATCCCCAGGAAACAAAAAACAAAAACCTGCACAGGGTCGGGCCACAGTCACATGGCCCTGCCGTCATCTCAGCCAGCCAACCCACTCAAGACCTCATTGGAGCAGAATACGCAAGTGTGGCTTAGTTCCCCCACGGAACCACATGACTTACAACCTCCCTCGTTTCAGAAAGTTCTTGTGTCTGTGTCTTTAGCTCAGATGAAGCTGAAGAATGGGCTCTGTAAATAATTAACAGATCACTCTTCTTTCGCTGTTGTTTTTGAGAAAGCCTGGACACATTGGCTGGTCTGGAACTCCCGAGCGGGCTCCATGCAGCATGGATCACCACACCCCACTTTTTTTTTGGACAGGGTTTCTCTGTGTAACAGCCCTGCCTATCCTGGAACTCACTCTGTAGACCAGACTGGTCTCCAACTCACAGGGATCCACCTGCCTCTGTCTCCTGAGCACTGGGATTCAAAGTGTGCACCACCACCACTTGGTATAATTTTCAGTTTCTTTTTTTACCTTTTTTCTTTTTAATTGACTGCTTTTCTGGTCCCTGGGTCAACCACAATTCATTGATTCATTTTTCTGTCCTTGGGATAGTTGGAGGCTTCTAGTCGAGAGCTACAATGGATAAGGTGATGTGGCTATGTTTTTATTTTTTTAACCAATAGTAAGAGTGAATTGAGTCATTTTATGAAACTGGCAAGATGATGGAATGAGTCAAGGCACCTGCCACCAAATCTGATTCATCCTGATGACAGGACCCACAAAGTAGGGGAGAACTGACTCTAAATTGTCCTTTGACCTCCATGTGCTTATTGTCTTAGCATGCTGATGCCCAACTATAATCTGAGTGCTAGGGAGTTAGAGGCAAGAGGATCAGAGTTCAAGGCCGACCCAGTGAATTTGAGAACAGCCTGGGCTACGTGTGACCCTCTTTCTTTTTTTTTTTTTTTTTTTTTTTTTTTTTTTTTTTCCATCACAGGCATTTTATTTTGTTCTATTCATTCACAGTTAATACAGAAAATACTTGGAAACATTTCCATATAATGTTTGACACAGAAATCATCAAATAGAAGTATACAATGTTGACAGGAGGCAGTACATTTATAATTTATAACCCCAAATGTATTTATAAATTAGAAATGGAAAGATCTACAAATGAAATTATGAAGGTTCACCAAAGTCATTTAATCTGTCAGTTTCTCATTCATTTTTATGTCTTAATAATATTCTATTGTATGAATAAGCCACATTTTATTTCTCTCCAGTATTTGATAGCTATTTGAGTTGTTTTAACTTTTTTACTATTAGCAACACACTGCTGTAAACCTTCATGTACATGTTTCATAGGTGCACATTTTCAGTAGTTTGAGGATATATTCCTAAGGGTAGAATTGTTCAGTAACAGAGTAACAATGTTTTGCATTTTGACCAGCCACCAAACTGTTTTGCCAAAGTGGCACACCATTTTACAATCCCACCAAATCCTTGTTTTTAAGGCTCTGATTTTTGTACAAAAGCATTCAATCATTCTGTCAGACCAAACCAGGAAAAGTAAGCTATAGTTCAGAGCTGTTCTATTCCATTTACTATGCAAAGCCATTCTTGGCGTTTGCAACTCTCAGCCCTTTTGAGTATTCTTGCAGTGTTCACCTTTTCCTCCACCACTTTTTTTTCTTCTTTTTTTCTGGTTTATTCCTATCTATTACAAATGTATAAAAAATCCTCCATCAACGCTGCTGATAGCAGCAGAACCTTGAGAAATATACCTTTGGTTTGCCTCAGAAAAGGAACACATATTGTACTGTAAAGTTTATAAAATTGGCGCAAAACATTGTGATAATGTTACAATACCAGTTTTAAGAGTTCAGTGACTAATGGGGAGCCGATGGGATACATGTGACCCTCTTTCAAACAAATGAACAAGCTAGGGAGGTGGCTGGGTTAGTGGAGTGCTTGCCCAGCATGCATGAAGCCCCCAGTTCAACCCCTACCAATGCTTAAACTGGACATGGGGGGCTTGCATGTAACCCCAGCACTTGAGAGGTGGAGGTAGGAAGACCATGAGTTCAAGGCCAGCCTCACTTACATAGCATGTTTCAGGATCGGCTGGGATACATGAGACCCTGGAATCCTAGCACTTGGGGGAGGTGGATGCAGGAGGGCAAGGCATTCAAAGTCATCTTTTGCTGTGTAGTGTGTTTGAGACCAGCCTGAAACCCTGAAACCTGAAACCCTGTCTCAAAACAAACAAATAAAATACAGGAACCTGTTGTAGGTTTAGAAAGATGACTGACACACCAAACGTAAGAAAACCATAAGATCTTGATTACATGAGGGCTGGAGAGATGTTCAGTGTCAGAGAACACTGGTTGCTCTCCAAAGTATCATTTTCAGCCAGGTGTGGTCACACCTGTTATCCCAACACTCTCGAGGCTAAGACAGAAGGATCACAGATTTCAGGTCAAGACTCTATTTCAAAACAAAAAAAAAAGCAAAAAAAAATTTCCTTTTTCCTTTTTATCCTAGAAGTTTGCAGTAAGGTTTTGTTTTGTTTTTCGAGACAGGGTTTCTCTGTGTAGCTTTGGTGTCTGTCCTGGATCTCGCTCTGTAGCCCAGGCTGGCCTCAAACTCAGAGATCCACCTGCCTCTGCCTCCTGAGTGCTGGGATTAAAGGCATGTGCCACCACCGCCCGGGGGTAAGTTTTACTCTGACTTCTAAAAATGTATTTTTAGCAAGCATTTTTCAAAGGTAGTGATTTGTAGTTCCTAATTTTCAAACTGAGATGCACATGGCCAAGTTATTCTCTTTCCTGTCCTAATATTTGAAAATAAATTCTCCCAAATAGATAAGGCCACTCACTGCACCATCCTTCCTAGCCGCGGGTGGACTTCAGGAAGCTCCAAAGGCCTCACTTCTGCCGCCTCGCTGGCTGCCACTCATCGGGCAGTTCCCACTCTCGCTCCAGCGCCGCCTTCCCGGGCCTCAGTTTCCCTCATGCTGAAGCACACCCACCTTTGCACTGAGGGTGTGTTAGCTGAAACTCAGCAGGACCCTGCAAGTGGGGAGGGTCTGCCCTTTTCTCAGCACCTAAGACATCTGCCTCAGTGACATCATTGCTGCACTGTCCTCTGGCATCTACGGTTTTGCTGAGAACTCTACAAGCTGGTATTAACCCATGATTCCCGCCCCCCTTGTCTAATGTCATTTCAGTGTGTTCAAGAAGGGATTTGTTTCCATTAGTTCTGAAAACCACTTCTGACTCTCTTCAGCCCAAAGTCATTTCTGGCAAATGTTTGCCCCGCCTCCAGATCTCCCTTCCCCCACACCACGGATGCTCACATGTCCACTCTTCCTGTACAACGTATGACACAACTTCTATGTAGAAATCCCCAGGTCTGTGTGGTTCCTCCCAACTTCCTTCTGCTTCCGTCTTCAGGGCTGTGCATCCTCACTGTATCTACTACCACCAAGACTCGACCTATGTGCATCTGTAGACACCGCACGTGAATTCACTTTCTCAAATCCAGTTGGTCACTGATCTCCTTTGGCATCCAAGGCACACTTTTTCCACTTTTCAGTGGGACCAGCAACCCTGCCCTATGGGTGCCCTGCCCTATGGGTGCTGAGTCCTCACAGGGTTCACTTCCTCAAACAGTGAGCTAATGTGAGCTCATGTCAGTAGGGCGTGCATTCCACAGCAACCTGTGTGCCCAGCTGAGGGCTTCTCCCTCAAATCAGAGTTCTCTAGCTTCTGCATCTGTGGGTGAAGGCAGCCTCACTCCAGCAGCCTGCACAGGCCCAGATCTCAGGTTTTGACTGTTCATGGTCCTTTCCACCTGACCCTTGGCCACAACAGCTCATGGCAGCTGCAAGGATATACGTCCCGTGTGAGTCTTGCTCAGGTGGTGACTCCTTCCTTCTCCAGCACAGAGACCCTGGAGCAGCCTCAGGAAACATGGCCATATTGTCCTGGGCATCCCCAGACTTCAGGCCCCTCTCCCAACCTTCAAATAGCACTGGTTTATTCTTATGCTTGGCTTGTAGCTCAGCTACATATTAACCTTCCTGTTTTGCTGGTCAGTATTAAGGGTGTGCTCTGCTGGTCTTTCGGTCATACATTCCCTGAGCCTGTTATCCACTAGTCCTCAGAGTGTCCTGTCTATTCTGAGCTTCTGCTCTGCTGCCCACCGTTAGTGGGAGGGGACACCCTTTATCCACCAGGGACATGCAAGGACTCATTCCTAAGTCCAACCAAGAACAGCTACTGTGTACAGGGACTCTGAAATAACATAAAGACCAGAGCCTATGGCTTGCTTAAGATGCTTTAACAGAGGGTCCTCATCCCAGGGAATCAGGCTACATGAGGTTGGATGTCTCTGAGCAGGTAACATCTGAGTTGAGAGAGGAGGAGAGGGGAAGGGAGGCGTCCGCTGGCAGTTTGTGCAAAGGCCCTGTTGCACATTCAGGAAACTCAGAAGCAGAAAAGAAGCTGTATGGCAAAAAGAAGGCAGGAGAGTGCCCAGGAGGCAAGCAGGGGCTCCGGCAGTCAGAAATAGGTCCTGAGATGGAGCCAGGTGATGATGTGGCCAGAGTAGATGGCATTTTCTATGATTTCAAAACAAACAAATAAAAAACAGCCAGGCAGTGGTGGCACACGCCTTTGATCCCAGCACTTGGGAGGCCAATCTGGCCTACAGAGTGAGTTCCAGGACAGCCAGAGGTGTTACACAGAGAAACCCTGTTAATCAAATAAACAAAAACAAACCAACAAAGCCGGGAGAGAGGTGGCTCTGTGGTTAAGAGGCTCCCTGCTCTTGCAGAGGACCCGAGTTTGGTTCTCAGCACCCATATCAGCAGCCCAGAACCACCTGTAACTCCAGCTCCAGGAGCTCCGGGACCCTCTTCTAGCCTTTGTCTGCAAGCACCGCCCTTGTTCCCATGCCCAGACACAAATGCATACACATAATGTGAAAACAAAATGCTAAAAAGATTATGTTCCCGTTGGTTGGACCCAGACTGTCCAGGACCTTCCCAGGGTGGTTGTACTTTCCAGAAACAAGGAAAGTCAGAGGAAGTCCCACTTGATGGAGAAAGTGGCCACTGCCAGTGAGTTCTCTAGATCTCCACTCTGTCTCTAAATGACACAGGACCGTTGTGTCAGCCTGGGCACTGTGGACAATGCGCAGAGACCTTACACAGCACATGTAGACAGTGTAGACAGGAGAGGCTAGCACTCACAGGAGAGCCTGGGTCTTCCCACCCCAGCTGTGTCTCTGTCACCTCTGCTTCCTGGAGGGAACTTTTGAAGAGTAGGGAGTGTCCTCAGTACACTGTCCACCACTGGCAGGCAGGTGGGAAGTGGAGAGAAGAGGAGTCTAAACTGGCCCACCATTCTCAAGGGGTTTCAGCTCCCACCCCAGAATGAAGCTTCCATCTTCTCCATCACCACCCCTATGCATTATCCCCAGGTGGAGCTGGGTCTGGACTCCCCACCCACCCCACCCCCTTGCAGGTCTTTCCTGGCTAGCTTTGGCTTTGAGACATGTCTACAGTTTCTTGTAGTCTCAGGCATGAGGCTCCTGGTCTGTTCTGCTAGGTTCCTTCCCTGGTGCAGTGAAGCCCAGGGGTCTCACTACCCCCTTGGCAGACCTCCCAGGCTATCCTGATTATTTGAGCCACAGCCAGCGTCATTCAACCAAAGCCAAGTGTCCAGCACCTTAGACCTGAGCTAAGATCACTGAATGGTGTGCGGACTCTTGTGAAATAGTTTCTGCGCACATTCTGCTTGTGGGATGGAGCCAGCTGCTCCTCCAGGATGAGATCAGCTCCTATCCCAAAACCCTCTAAGAGAAGACCTAGCGACCCACAAAGCCCCGACTCCAGGCCAAGTGGGCTATACACAGAAGTGGGTGTTCCGGCGGGTTTTCCTAACCAGGCGGGAAACCACCGGGCGAGTGCCTCTTCCCCAGCTGCGAGCAACTTCCTCCTGTGAGGTCCTAGCGCAGACAGACAGGGTGCAGGGCGGGGTCGCAGAGCAGGAGGCCGACCGAGCAAGGCCAGCAGCGGCCACCGCCCGCTCCGAGCCCCGGGTTCCCCGGCAGCCCTCGCTGGGAGTTCCGCAGCGCCACCGGGAGCTCCGTTTCCTATCGCTGCGCCCCAGGGGTCCTGACCCGCCTCTCCGCCCGCAGCCCGCCTCACTCACTCAGGCCAGATGCCAGCGCCTGCTCGTTGGCCCACATGGCCCACTCGATCTGCCCCATGGCGAGGACCCTGAACACGCAGCCGCCAGGTCCAACTCTGCAGCCCACTCTGCAAGTCCTCACGGGTCGGACCGCCCCCAGCTCAGGCTCCGCCCCTTCGGGTTGTGCCCCAGAGGCCTCCTCTGTGCCTTCCCTTTGAGCCTTGGTGGGTGGGACAGCCTCCCCTCGGGCATCCCTCCAGCTGGAAATGTGCCCGGGCTGCTTAGGACTTGCCTGTGACTTGTGACGGTTTATGTCCCCCCCTCGCCCCCCAGGACCACTGGAGTAAGTTTCACACACACACACCCCTTCCAGCTCCTACGCTTATCAAAGACAAATCCGAAAGGATGAAGTTACTTCCGACCCACTGAGCGCTGGGGCAGGTGTGGCCTGGATCACATGACTAAGTGGAGGGAGGGGGGCGGACATGATATGCAAGGCTGGGAAAACCCAGAAAGCAGGGGACAGCTGAACACTTTTGCTCTGTTGTCTCTGGCCCCGAGCAGCTCAGCAGCAGCGGCGTGTATGTTGGGGTATGGCATAGGGTGACAAGGAGGCAGGAGACTGTCACCGGAGGGCACAGTGGCTGGGGCTGGCTGGTGGGCAATGGCAGGCAATCCTAGCAGAACCTACTTCATGCCCCACCTCTCCGCTACATACACAAGATGGAACTCGGTGGCAGGTAGGGACCTGGGCTGTCACTGAACTGTAGATCGCAGACCCCAGAAAGCTGGTTTACAAAGAGAAAGCGGAGCCAAGGCAGGCAGGCAGGCAGCAGCACACTTTATTCCTGGGGCCATCAGGTCCATTACCTGCACCTTCATGAGGCACCCACTCCCACAATGGACCCCACCCTGGGGGCTTAACAGCCTCTACCCTCAAGGTGGGGTGGGTCCCTGGTCTTTATAAAGAAATATTCCATCCATGGTGTGGCCTGAGTCGAGGAGCCTGAGTCTCAGCAGAGGCTAGCAGCACCATCCTCCAAGCTTAGCCTGTTACTGAGGCCCTAGGGGCCTCTTCAATGGGACGCCCCTTCCCTAATGAGCTCCCGTCTGGAATACAGAAAGGTCCACGGAGTGTTTCAGCAAGCCCTTCGGAAACCAGCAGGGAACATGAGGCACTTGAGAGGGGATCCCCACCCCCACGGCTGCCTGGACAGATGCTCATCACCGCTCATGGTCCCCCAGTCCAGCATTATTACCAAGCAACCCCACAGGCATGGCCAGTAGGCACACCAGCTCCCTAGTCCCAGTGAGCAACCCTTTCTCCAATGGCACGAGGGATTGGCATGGAAGAGGTCAGGGGTCCTGCTGGGGCAGGCCATCTGGGCCCAGAAGATGAGCGTGTGAGTTGTCTAGGACTTGAGGCCCCGGTCCGACCTGGGGGAGAAAAATCGGTGTCTAGTCATGGGTAGCAACAGTAGCCCTACCCACCTCTCCAGGGACTTTACAAACCAGAGACTCTAAAATAGGATTAGATGGGGGGGGGGTCCCTTCCTGGTAAATCTACACCAGCTTGTCCATGCTAAGCCAGCCGAGCTGCTAGGTGGCCCTTACCCTGGCTGGGCCAGGTCCTGGGGATCTCTGTGGCCCTCAGCACATGGCTGGTGTAGAATGTGGGGATTTAGAGTGAGCCCCTTTGAGCAGGATGAGGAGATACAGGGATGCTGGCCTGCTTGTGGTAGGGAACACCCTGAGGAGAGAGTCTTAGGGACCCCAACACCTACCTATGCTGGTGATAAAAGTAACCACTTTTTTTTTTTTTTTTGGCTGGAGAGACAGCCGTGGGTGCTGGGAACCGAACTCTTCTATTTTTGGTTGTGAGTCTAGCCTTTAACGGCTGAGCCATCTCTCCCGCCCAAGTAACCACTTTTTATCTTCCTGGTTTCTCTTGGTCCCGAGTTACTAACCTTCTCATCCCAAATGCCCCCCCTCTCCTCCCATACTTCAACTTGTCCCCAAATGACCACCGAGAGGAAATGAGTGTCTGATGACGCTAGCCTAACAAACAGCACGTGGCTACTTCTGTACCATGGCTGATGTTGGCTTCTGCTTCCTGTCGGAGACACAGTGGAGGGAGGGAGCCTGGACCCCTCAGCAGATAAGGAGGTACCTGCCATGTATTGACTGGGCCTCACCTGAGTGGCAATGATGTACTGGATAGCTCCAGGGCTGGGCTCCATAGCCAGGGCTGCTTTCAGCTCATCAGAGAGAAGAACAGGCGTCACTGGCAGCCCCTTTAGGAACCTAGGGAAGGAAGCAGAAGTGTGCTCAGGATGCCATTCCTGGAAGGCCCAGATGGCCAGCTTTTCAGATGGCGGGCTCCCTGCAGATGGTAAGGGCGGAAGGAGGGCAGGGTCGGCTAGGAGGGAGCTTTCTATTAGGGATGAGAGCATTATGAATTAGAGATTTTGCTAAGTGGCACAGAGCAGTCAGACCAGTCCCGGGAGACAGACCTGAGCCACGAAGAGACCGGGGACCACATGCACAGGCTCAACCCTGTTCAGTAAGGAAGAAACTGGGGCTGTGCTCGAACCCTATGCTTCAAAGTATCAGATGTTTCACACGCCCATCAGAACGCCTGATGCCTTTCCTGATAAAACTCAGTTCTGGGCTGGAGAGGAGGGTCAGTGGTTGAGAACACTTGTTGCTCTTGCAGAGGACGGGGGTTAGGGTCCTAGCACCCACATGGCAGCTCATAACCACCTCTAACTCCAGTTCCAGGAGACTGACGCCCTCTTCTGGCCTCCAAGGATACTGCACACATATGGTGTACTGACATTCACACAGGCAAAATACTCAGCCTAAAATGTTTTTAAACAAACAAAGTTGTTTTTTTTTAAACAGCAAAGTTGACCTTTGCTGAGGGAGGGCCCCTGACCTTCCAGGGGCATTATTTCTTGCCCTTAAAAAAAAAATCAACTTTGCCGGGCGGTGGTGGCGCATGCCTGTAATCCCAGCACTCGGGAGGCAGAGGCAGGTGGAACTCTGTGAGTTCAAGGCCAGCCTGGTCTACAGAGCTAGTCCAGGACAGGCTCCAAAGCTACAGAGAAACCCTGTCTTGAAAAACAAAAACAAAACAAAACAAAACAAATCAACTTTTTGGTATAGGGTCTCATACTATAGCCCAGGCTGGCTTTGAATTCACCTCCTAGCACTGGTACTCGGTGAGGGCCACCTCACCTGGCTGAAATGTCTTTTCTTAGGAGGGGAACATGGTATTTGTTGACACATCTGCAGCCTGTGTGGCTATTAGGAGAGACTGTCGATGCTGCCATGTGCCATGGCTGCATCCCTGCAGGAGGACGGTCTGCACCTGAGATCTAATACACACTAGCTGTATGACCCACACAAGTCATGCACCTGAGATCTCCTGGATGAGGAGCATAACCACCATTTGGTCCTAGCAGGAATGTTCTGGGCCTCCCAAGGCAGGGACGAGGAACACACACTCACTTGTCTCCATTTGTTGCAGGGGGAAAGCTGTGCCTCACAGCTGCCACAAACTCAGCCACCGTGTCATCCAGGGTGAAGATCACAGCATTGGGGCCCGCATCAAATGTGTACGCCACCTGGAACCCAAAGTGTACCCCAGCTGTCACTCAGCACCCTTAACTCTGTCGCTCTACCTGCTGGGGGACCTAGGGTCTCCCACAGCTGAATAGGGGCCCATGCAACCAAACCAGGGTGTGTATCAGTTAAACCACACTGGAGCTGTGACCTGTGTGGGTCATACAGCTAGTGTGTATTAGACAAGACACAAAACACAGAACAAACCAGAACTGCGGGGTGGAGCTTGTCTGGGCTTTGTCATGTCTGTCATGGTCTTGAGACTCAACCTGGAGGCCACTCACAGCCCCACCCACGTCCGTCCCCTTGGTCTGCCCATGGATACCACATGCCCACTATCTGTCTGTCGTCCACGCTCCTTGCAGCTGGCCCCTCTGCTTGACTGCATCCCCCACGTCCGTCAGTCACCTTTGTCTGCCCGTGGTGTGTGTTAAAGCGGTGCACGAGCTGGATGATGCGCCTGGAGGTGTCATTGAGGTAGGAGATGGGCGGGAAGGTGTCAAGGCAGGTGGCATGAAACTGGTTGCTGTCCTTCATGGTCAGCTGGGCAAAGGCCTGGAAGTCCCGCTCTCGGATGCAGCGGGTCATCTCCTTCATGCGTTCAGGCACAACGGACTCGGCCCGGAACTGCAAAGTGAGTGAGCGAGCAAGCGAGTGGGTACAACACTCTCTGCCAATAGGTCTGGGCAAAGACTCCAGAGCCTTCCCCCCACCAGGGGAGCCCTAGCTTGAGTAGTACACTTCACTCTCCCCAGTGGAGACTCACCTTGAGCAGGGCTCTGGTCTCCACCCTCCCCAGCAGACCTGGAGCAGGGCTCTGGTCTCCACCCTCCCCAGCAGACCTGACCTGGAGCAGGGCTCTGGTCTCCACCCTCCCCAGCAGACCTGACCTGGAGCAGGGCTCTGGTCTCCACCCTCCCCAGCAGACCTGACCTGGAGCAGGGCTCTGGTCTCCACCCTCCCCAGCAGGCTCTACCTTGAGCAGGGCTCTGGTCTCCACCCTCCCCAGCAGGCCCTACCTTGAGCAGGGTACTGGTCTCCACACTGGTCTGCATGCCCACAGTGCTGCCCATCTGCTTCTTCTCGGCACTCACCTGAATGGGAGATGGCACTGGGCCTGAGCCACAGGGGACCCATAGCACAGTCCTATCACTTGGCCCCGCCCTCCGCCAAACCAACCCCAGGCTCCTGGTCAGGGAGGGGTGATGTGGATCCGGGGCTAGCCACATCATGGAAAAGTGGGTCTGGGTCTAGCCACTTCATGGAAAAGTGGGTCTGGGTCTAGCCACATCATGGGAAAGTGGGTCTGGGTCTAGCCACATCATGGGGAGGGGCACAGCCCTGCCATGTGGGAGTCACTCCTGATCCTACCACCTACCACCAACAGCCTTGGTCTATTGTCTAGCCTCTGCTGGCCTAGGATCCCGGTGAATCTCAGATAAACATGGCCCTTCCGTTCTTAGCCCAGCCCCGGCTAAACAGCCGTTCTCTCACTGGCTGCACGTCCATCCACTTACCACGAGGATAAGGACTCGGAGTTGGGGCCAGTGCCACTCTGGGGCTATCTGCCGGGCGATGCTGTCCTTCCCATCTGCCTGCTCCCCCATCTGCCACTCCACGAAGCCCCCATAAAGACTGCGGCACGCGCTGCCTGAGCCCCGCCGGGCCACTTCAGAGAGGTCCCCCTCAACCCCATAGACCCGGGCCAAGGTGTAGGCTGAAGGCACAGGAAAGAGAAACGGAGGCAGGTGAAGGTTTATGTGCCGTACAGTCCAGCTCCGCCAGGTGCTCCCCACTGCACGGGAGGCAGAGCTGGGGCGCTGGCATCCGGGCTGGCATCTCCCAGCTCCACATCGCTTCACTCAGCATTGAGTTTGGAAACGCAGTCCGTCTCATAAACCACCTCAGGACCGGGGCTGGGAAGTTTCTTTGAGGAGCAGCACCCAAGTGGGACACTAAGGGAAGGGGTGGCGTTCAGAAGGCCACCAGGAGCAGGGACCAAGGTGAAAGCCTGAGTAATGTGTCTCCAGGAAGAGAAAGGTGGCTCTGGGGGAAGAGAGTCTAGCAGGCGGCGAGGCAAGCTTGCTGCTCATCGGCACGAGGCCTTCTCTGAGTCTAGCAATCTCCAGAAGGTGACGCTGTGTCCACTTCAGGATGACGCAGGAGCCAGCTGGACCAGGAAGCTATCACCCCCGGAGCTAAGGGATAAGGGTGGCCTGAGCTCACCATCATGAGGACTGCCTGTGCCAGGGATGGGGGGTGTCACGTACAGGGACCCCAGTGAAGAAGGCACGGATGACACTGACGGGAAAAGGAGTGTTCCTGACAACAGGACCAGACAGCCAGCGTGCAGCTGTGCCTGAAGCTGGGCCAAGACCCCTCAACTGTCCGACGTCCCCCGCCGCCGCCGCCGCCGCCCCCACCTCCAGGTATTTTCCACCTTCGGGTGGCTTCAGTCACTAGTGTCACTTGGGAGTTGGAGGACCCTCGCCTGAGTGCAGAGAGGGTCTGTGGCCAATGCATCCTGGGAAAGGGCAAACTTAGGGCCCGCTTACAGCAGGCTCCAGCACTGGGAGCCCCGGGTGCTGACCGGCCAGAGAACCCCCCACGACTACAAAGCAGAACCCTGGGTTCCCCGGGCCCTGGGAGTACCCACCTAGGCAGGCATAGCCCGCTGCTGAGGATGCCAGGCCTGCAGCCGTGGGGAAGTTGTTCTCGGAGGCCACATGCACCTTATAGCTGAGGCTGAGGGGAAGTGCATCCCCGTCCCCTGCACTCCTCCGCTTCCGAGCCAGGCGGCGAACTGCAGGGGAGAGGCCCTGGTGAGTGGTCTTGCCACCCGACAGACCCACTGGATCGACCCCTGCCACCTCATCTGCCTGGGGCTGGGAGTGGGGAAGAGTATGGCTGAAATCTGTGAGGCAAGAACTCCCCGACTTCCCACATGGACGTCCTCCTGGGGTGCTCCAGCCCCAGGCCCTCTCTGTCCACCACTAGAAGCTTCCTATGGGCACTCAGCATCCTCAAGGGCACACAGCAGGAGCGGCCGTCATCCCAACTCACTCTCCCTCAGGCAGGCCTGGAGCCGTGGCTGCCCCACATCCTCCTCGTGGCCGTTCAGCCAGATGCGGTCCTCTGTGAAGTCCTTGCTGATGGCGGCAGTTGTGATGGTTTTTAACTGGGAAGGAAGAACAGGGGCCGGTGCTGAGGGCCAACGGCCACAAAGCGTCCCTTTCTGCCCAGGAGGCCTTTCCTACCTCTAGCTAGTATGGCTGTCCACCTAGGCTGGGACAAGCATGTGGAGGGTCAGGGGGCCACCGAGGTCAGACCTGGCTAGGCAACAGGGAAGTCGGCAGGCGCCTCAGGCTGGCCACACTGGCCTGGCCTTCACTATGCGGGGGTCTATCTCACGCACAGCAGAACCAAGGGTACCTGATCCCTCTTGAGTAAAGGAACCTGGTATAGAACCGGCCCTGTGGCATTGGGAATTTGTGTGTGGATGAGGAGACAAGGGGACTGTGTGCTGGGCAGTCCAAAAGGAATGAGAAGGACGCAGGCCGGTTATGGTCCCCCTAGAAGCCACCCCATTCTAGCCATCAGAGCTCAGTGTCTATGTGGTGCACAGTCACCTGGTCCTGATGCAGAGTGACACTCAGCGACGAGTTGATGGGCAGGATCAGTGCTTCATCTCGCTTCCCCCCTGCAACAACAATACAAGCCAGTGAGTTCCCGGCACCCCACTGGCACTCCCCACAGCTGCCCCCACCCCTCTGTAGTAGCCCCCCCGCCCCATCTTGTTCTCATTGCACTGGCTGCTGCCCCCCCCCCCACATCAGGAACACCTCCTAGGTTGGCGGCAGACTCAGAGCTCAGGTCCCAGAGCACAGCTGGAGGCCAGCCCACCTCTGCCTCATCCTTCTTCCCTCATTCTTTGACTCCACAGACACAGGTGTGGGCATCTGCTAGGTATCACGTGCTTGTGTGGCTAGTGGTCTACTCTTCCACCTGCTTGTCACCCAGAGGAGCCCAGTTCCGGCATGTCTCAGATGGCACCAATCAGAATGGCCCCTCTCTGTCCAGTAACGCCAAGCCCCACCTATTACAGCAAGCACGGTCAACTCTCCAGAAAGCCAGAGGAAATACTACCCGACAACACTCACAGAACTTAGCTGGTGGTATCACGTCTTTGTTGAGCATCCGCACATGCTCGGTTAATTTGGGACGTTTCGGCAGAAGATAATAAAAAACTAACATTGGGCAGGTGAATCTTTCCATCCTTCACCATCTACAGACATCTGCACACAGGCGGCTCTCCTGGGGTCATGGGCTGCTTTGAGGAAGAAGGAGCAGATGTCCTATGCCCTAAGACTGAAGCCCACATGTCCTGCACAAGCCAGCAGGAGGTCCCTGAGGGAGGAAGGAAGACCCTGGGCCCTCGGCTCCAGGCACGGCTAGGGTGCCCGGCTTTGGGTGCACCACCTGGGTTTCTTTCTGCCCACCGGTCTCAGGCCAGCAACCCTCGCATAGCATCAAGGAGACCAGCAAAAGGCAGCTGAGTGAGACAAACTTTTTGCCACAGCTTGCTCCAGCCTGGTCCTCTTCCCAAGGCCCTGGGAGCCTGGCTAGATCCTTTCCACCCAGAAGGTGTGTGGCGGGTTGCCCTTTCAGCTCAGCGGGCAGCCTGGACTTCATCTACAGGGCTGTTTGGACAGGTGCCTCTTCCAGCCTTGCTGGGGGGTTTCCAGAGGAGGCCTGATGGCTCCTGCAGGAACCCTACAGAACCCCAGCAGAAACAAGTACCACACATGTGGGTGGAACCCCTCTATCTGCCAGAAGAGAAATGAAACCACCTGCTGAAGGTTTTAATAGGACTTGAGTCTCAGAACACAACAGAAAACCATTAGATCTCACCCCAAATCATTCGTCCTACCAAAAGGGAGGTTCTCAAACTGAGAAAAAAAAAAACAGAAGACACTAACTGACGTGTCAGAGGGGCCATGCCGACTGCCATCAAAGGTTTTAAAGCAGCCACCATGAAACTGCTTCAAGCAGCAGCCAGAAGTGAGTAAGAAGACATCTGCAGAGAAGATAAAGAAGGAAATGGAAACCTGAATGGCTGGGAACGGAAACAAAAGCTCAGGGGTGAACTTAAAATGAACAGATGGAGGGAAAACCCAGCCAGCCGGAACATGATTGACATCCAAACACCAGGCAACCGCAAAGCATCCCACACAGCAACATGCAGAAGAAAAATAGCATGCATTTGAAAAGAATGTTGTATTTATTCTTTGAAAATTGTATACATGTATCCAATGTATTTTAATTATTTCCACCGTCCATTCCCCCTCCAACTCCTCCCAGGGGCCCCCTTGTTTGTTTTTGAGGTTCTGGGTCTTGAACCTAGGGTCTCTCATACATGCTAAGCAAGTGCTAGACCACTGAGCTACAGGCCCAACCCAAGATCATGTGATCTTTTGTTTTGTTTTGTTTTTTACAACAGGGTTTCTCTGTGTAGCCCTGGCTGTCCTGGATCTTGCTCTGTAGACCAGGCGGGCCTTGAACTCACAGAGTTCCATCTGCCTCTGCCTCCTGAGTGCTGGGATTAAAGGTATGCTCCACCACCCAGCCAAGATCATGTGATCTTATCAACAGAAAAGATATTTGATAAAATCACAGCCATTTGTATTTTAGGGAAGAATTATCAGAAAAAAATTGGGAAAGATGAGGGCCCTTTTTTGTTAAGACAGAGTCCACTTATGTGGCCCAGACTGGCCTAGACTGTAAAGATACTTTCATGGACCAAGGCAGGAATGTCCACTGCCAACAGCCCCATCCTCTTATGCTGTGGGATGTTCTGTATGTCCTGTGGGAGCCCGTTCTTGGGTTCTTTGTGGCGTTACCCAGCAGGTCCGCATAGAGGATGATTAGGACCATGGGCCTGAGTGCAGGTGTCTGAGATGGTCTGCACTTGGCTGTGCTGGGGGATGGTCTGTATGTCAAGTTGTTCTGATTGATCAATAAATAAAACCTGATCGGCTGTGGCTAGGCAGGAAGGATAGGCGGGACTAACAGAGAGGAGAAATAAAAGGACAGGAAGGCAGAAGGACTGACTGCAGCCGCCGCCATGACCAGCAGCATGTGAAGTCACCAGGAAGCCACCAGCCACGTGGCAAGGTATAGATTTATGGAAATGGATTAATTTAAGATAAAAGAACAGTTAGCAAGAAGCCTGCCACGGCCATACAGTTTGTAAGCAATATAAATCTCTGTGTTTACTTGGTTGGGTCTGAGTGGCTGTGGGACTGGCGGGTGACAAAGATTTGTCCTGACTGTGGGCAAAGCAGGAAAACTCTAGCAACACTCTTACCTGACACAGTGCCGTTCACCAATTGTAACTGGGCAAGAAAGGAAACACAAGACACCCAGGTCCTAAGGCAGAAACTAAAGAAAGCTACTCCCAGCAGCGGGAAGGCTTGTTTGTCTACATAGAAAAATCTCAAAGAACCTGCAAAAGTTCTCAGAAGGAAAGAGTCTGTTCAGCAACACTGCAGAACACAAGATCAACACACACCTTCAATCCCAGCACTTCGGAGGCTGAGGCAGGTGGATCTCTGTGAGTTCCAGGCCAGCCTGGTCTACAGAGCAAGATCCAAGACAGCCAGGGCCATGCAGAGAAACTCTGTCTCAAAAAACAAAACAATAAAAACCAAAACCAAAGGCATGGGGGTGGGACAGAACAGGCTCAAGGAAAGGATAGTTCATACCGGTGGCCATCGGGAAATGGAGGCTGAAACCACACGGAGCTGTTGGCTTATCTGCCAGACAGACTAAAGTGAAAAATAGGCATTCCACTGAAATGGGCACTAGAACATGGAAATCAAGATGGCCTGTGTACCACCAATGGGAATGCATGATGGTATGTCACCCCGGGGAACCCACAGTTCCTTAACAGAATAAAGAACAACTGCCATTCATTCTTCCAGAGGCTCTCCGGGGCCCTCTTCCTCCCAAGGATGAAAGTTCACACAAAGATCTGCCCATGAACGTGGGTAGCAGCTTGACTGGGAGCAGAGCCCCTTGGGGTTGCTTATGCTGTGGACTAGGGCCTAGCACCGGTGGGCAATGAACCCTCGCTGCATGCACCGGGATAAGCTTCCAGAGAAGTATGCTGGGTGAAAATGAGCCAAACTCAAGACTCCACAGGCTGTGTGGATCCACTTACAAGACCGGTTCTAAATGACCACCGTGCAAGAAAGAAGAGCAGGTGTGAGAGGCGCGGCTCCCTGCGATCCCTCCTTAGTTTACAGGGGTCACCAGGGAAGGGGGAAGAGCAAGAAGCTGCTCCTCACAGCAGCAGGTGCAGCGGCACCTGGGTCAGTAGCAAAGCTTCAGGAGTGACAGTAGAAGCCAGACCAGGAGTACATAGCATGTGAGGCTGAGGCTGGCCACCGAGAGCCCCGCCCCTCCTTAGCAGCGAAAAGCCTTCATTTCACCATCCCAGACCTGCAGTGGTGTACCCCTCTCCAGCCCTGAGTCCGCTATCACCGCCGTGATGATTCGCCCCATCTCCAGCTCCGGGATCTCCGATCCCTGCTGCGATGATCCCATCTCCAGCCCAGCGCGGGTTGATCCCGGGTGTGGTGACGCCCCCTTCAGCTCTGAGCCTCCCCCCCGCCCGGTCCCAGACGTCTCTGGCCCAGCTTCTACAGATCTGGGCCATGGGCCTTTTCCCTCCAGCCCTGGGACCCTGAATCCTGGCAGCAGTGACCCTCATCTTCAGCCCTTTGCCCGATCTCCGACCCCCCAACCCTGGTTGCAGTAACTCCCGTCTCCAGCACTGTGCCCATCGATCCCGGCGGTGGTGACCTACCTCTCCAGCCCTGTGCCCCGACCACCCCCACTCCCCATCCCAGCCTGGATGATCCCGTTCTCCAGCCCAGCTACTCTGGAACCTGGCCCTCCAGCCCAGGGGCTCCTGGTTCCAGTCCGGTAACTTCAGCCTCCAGCCCTACGCCCCGATGCTAGCCGAGGTGACCCCCCTGACTCCAGCACTCACAGTACTTGATAACCGCGATGTTGACCGGAGCGGTGCAGGTGACGACTAGATCCTGAGGCTTCTCCGAGGCCATGGCCGAGAGGCTAGAGTCAAACCTGCAGAGCCCAGCACCGGTCTCCGACCGGTGTCTACAATCTCACGCGCTGCCATATGATTGGCCCATGGACCGGGCTGCTCCGGAGCCGTCCAATAGGCTGTGGGCCGAGCCCATGATCCACTTTTTAGCCAATGGACAGAATCGAATGATGTGCGGCCGACCCTGAGCCCGCCCCCAGTGCCCCTAAGCTCGTGGCCGCCAGCGAGGGGCGGAGTCTGCTCAGGGACGCTGCGCTTGCGCCTTGTGCATGGGTGGAATTTGCGCAAGCGCGGGAGGCCTCCTTCGGGCACCGGCACCTCGGGCTCCTCGTAGTGACTGTCGGGACCGTGGAGCCATCTGCTGCTGGAACTGTGGAGCTCAAGAAGGACGTGCATCCAGCCTCTCCGCTGCACACACAAGGCACTACACCGCCCTTCGGGAGGGATTCCCTGATCCGCAGCTCAGGGTCGTGCCAGAGCCCGGCATCCTGGAGTCTTCTGTATCCACAATCTGGCTTCTCTTATACGCACAATCTTGAGCCTCCTGCGCCCACAGTTTGAGGTCCTACAACCTGTGTGGGCCATCCAGCTTGCTTGAGGTGTCGGGCTGCAGGTGGATGTGCTGCATTCGAGATGGGCATTTTCAAATGCTGTCCTCTTTCCCAGGCTCTGCACAAGCAAGAATTTTGTCACTTTTCCTAGTTGAAATGGATTAACACATTTCTATGTTTTGTTGTTGTTTTATTTTTCGATAAAGGGTTTCCCTGTGTAGCCCTGGCTGTCCTGGAACTCACTCTGTAGACCAGGCTGGCCTCGAACTCACAGAGATCCGCCTGCCTCTGTCTCCTGAGTGCTGGGATTGAAGGCGTGCACCACCACCACCCGCCTTTTTTTTTTTTTTTAATTTTTATTTCATTTTTATTATGCCAAAATATGCATAGTAAAAATCTTGCCGTTTAACCTTTATGTTTTTAAGTTATAGTTTAGTATCATTTTTAAGTGACATTTAGAATCTTCAGTTGGTACAGCCATCACCAGTTTCCAGAACTTTCCATTCATTCTCCAACAGAAACAGATACAACTTCCCAGTTCCCCCATCTCTTAAAACTCCTGGATTTTGAACGGCTCAGACTTCAGAAGATGCAAGAGTACAGGATATGAAATACCCAGGCCACCAGTTCTGTTCCCAGGCGTGTAGATGGTACCAATTCTTTAACTGCCTTTGGTTGATGTTTTATACACAATAAAAGGGAACTGCTCTTCCTCCGTCTTGCTTTTTCCACTTGTGTGTGTGTGTTTTTTTTTCTTTTCTTTTTTTCTTTTGGTTTTTCCAGACAGGGTTTCTCTGTGTAGTTTTGGTGCCTGTCCTGGATCTCGATCTGTAGCCCAGGCTGGCCTCGAACTCACAGAGATCCGCCTGGCTCTGCCTCCTGAGTGCTGGGATTAAAGGCGTGCACCACCACTGCCCGGCTCCACTTGTGTGGTTCTTGAACAATTTTCAGCTCCACACCAAAACAACTTCCTCGTTGGTCTAGACTGTCTGACATTTATCCAAACTGCCCCCCCCAAGCCATGCACAGTGCGGCCCTTGCATTTTGTGCAAGTGTGCTTCTGTAGAAAGATTCCTGGAAGTGGATGGCTCAGCCAGGCAGCTATGTGCCTGGGGCGGTGCTGATAGCTGTTGGCACGCTGCCGTCTTGGAAGCTGAATCGGTTGTTCGCCTCTCTCCACGAGAGTAAGAGAGTGAGCAGACCTTCAGCGACACGGTGGACAGCCTGTCACATCGGAGTGTGACATCTACCCGTGGGGTCGCACTGTTGTTTCCTTGCTGAACGTCAGACGGCTCTTATTTTCAATTTCTCTTGCAGTCACTTTCCTGCTTCACAAAAATAGCCCCTAAGACTTCTCCAAAGGTGCCGTCTGCTTGCTCCAGAGGAAAAACAGTCTCGGTACCTTCCCTGAGCTACCTGGCAACGAGGATGGAGAGGGCACCCATGCACCTTAGTAATCCGCACCTGCCCATCTCGTGATGAGGAAGTGAAGGGCTTCCACAGAGTCTCCGTGTTAGACTCTGAGCTGGGCAAAAACCTGGGCTCCCGGGCACCTCACTTGTTCTACTGTTTATAATCATACTATTACATGGCATAAAGCCAGTGAACACAGCCAGGCCACACACTAGAAAGAATTGGCCAGGCAATGGTGGCACATGCTTTAAATCCCAGCACTTGGGAGGCAGAGGCAGGCAGATCTCTGAGTTCGAGGCCAGCCTGGTCTATAGAGTGAGTTCCAGGGCAGCCAAGCCTGTTACACAGAGAAACCCTGTCTCAAATAAACCAAAAGAAAAAAGAGAGAGAGAGAGAGAGAGAGAGAACTGACTCCTGTAAATTGCCCTCTGACTTCCACATGTATGCCACAGCATGTACATGCACACACAAACAAAATAAACACATAAATCTAAGAAGGGGGAAGAGAGAGAAAGTAATGGAGCTGAAGAAATGGATCTTCTGGCCAGGCTGCGGTGACTCACACCTTTAATCCCAGCACTCAGGAGGCAGAGCCATGGTGGATCTCGGTGAGTTCGAGGCCATCCTGGTCTACAGAGTGAGATCCAGGACAGGCACCAAAATTACACGGAGAAACCCTGTCTTGAAAAACCAAAAAAAAAAAAAAAAAAAAAAAAAAAAAGAAAGAAAGAAATGGATCTCCTGGAACTGGAGTTACAGACAGGTGTGAGCCTCCTTAAAGGTGCTGGGACTCAAACCCAGGCCCTCTGTAAGAATACTAAGTACTCTTTTAACTACTGAGCAATCTCTCCAGCCAATGGTGCAAGGCTTTAATCCCAGCATTTGAGAGACAGAAGCAGATGGAGCTCTGTGAGTTCATCACAAGTTGCAGGCCAGACATGGGTATGTAAGACCAAAGCTCCAGAATAAAATCAAGAGTGTTCTGCATGCTAGGCAATCACTCTACCAACTGAACCACATCCATATCCCCACAGGAGAGTTCCACACCAGCTCAACCTTTTGTGATGTTTTCAGACAAAAAGCAGACTCGGGAAAGTGGCAGGCAGACTTCTCTTCAGCCGATGTACATTGGGCACAGAGGAAGCCATTTATCCAGCCCCTGTCTTTGCCTGTTGAGACAAAGTCAACTGTTGACTATAACCCAGCTGTTGACTTTGTACTCACTATATAGCCTGCAGCATCACCGCCTGATAGAAGAGAATGTTTCTGGTTGTAGAGGTGGCTCTGGTTAGGAGCATGTACTGCCTTTGCAAAGGCCCGGAGTTCAGTTCCCAGCACCCACATGGGGTGGCTCACAAGTGCCTGTAACTCCAGCTCCACAGTATCTAATGACCACTTCTGGATGCTGTGGGCACCTGTATGCACATGTGCACCTGTACACACACACATACTTAAAAAGAAGATAACCTGCTGGATGGTGGTGGTGCACCTTGAGTCCTGCCTGCCACTTGCCCTGAGTCTGTTTTTGTCTGAAACCATCACAAAAGGTTGAGCTGGTGTGGAACTCTCCTATGGGGCTATGGATGTGGTTTAGCTGGTAGAGTGATTGCCTAACATGCAAAAAAATTCTTGTTTTTTTTTTTTTTCTGGAGTTTTGGTCTTACATATTCATGTCTGGCCTGCATCTTGTGATGTAGACCAGGCTGGTCTTGAATTCAGAGATCCACCTGCGTCTGTCTCTCAAATGCTGGGATTAAAGGCTTGCACCATGGGCTGGAGAGAGAGAGAGCTCAGTAGTTAAAGTACTCTTACAGAGGACTTGGGTTTGATTCTCAGCACCCACAAGGTAGTTCACACCTGTCTGTAACTCCAGTTCCAGCAGCCTTTAATCCCAGCACTCAGGAGGCAGAGGAGTCGGATTTCTGAGTTCAAGCCCAGCCTGGTCTACATAGTTCCAGGACAGCCAGGGCTACACAGAGAAACCCTGTCTCAGGAAAAAAAAAAAAAAAAACAACAACAAAAAAAAACCCACAAATAAATAAACAAACAAAAAAAACCAAAAAACTTAAAAAAAGAAGAGGGACAGGTAGATCTTTGTGAATTCAAGGCTAGCCTAGTCTACATAGCAAATTCAAGGCCAGCTGGGGCTACACAGTGAGACCCTGTCTCTACAAAATAAAAGCATTCAGTTAAAGAAAGAAGAGATTGAAGAGAATGCTTCAGTCTGGAAGGACAGTTACACCCACGGGAACTTTTGTGTGTTGTTATCAGGCACAGAGTCCAGGATCACTCACAGGCTGAAGGACCTCAGTGTCTGACATCATCCTGGAACCCTGTGTGCTTAAAGCTAAGAGTCAATGGGAAGTCACTTCTCTGTTCATCAATGTCATAGTGTCTGTCATGTGTGTGACAAGGATACACATGTCTGAGACACAGGAAGGCAGGGGCTTTGGGGAAAAGAGATGTGAGGGGAGTCCAGCTCCATACTGGGCTGGGAGGGAAATCCACCCAAGGCTGAGCATCGCCTCCATCTGCTGCACCTTGGAGCTTGGCCTGGACAGGCCGGCAGAGAGGACCAAAGTGCAGCTGTGATTTCCATACAGGCCTTTCTCCAGGCCAGGCACTGGGGACAGAAAACCTTCGAAAATGACCTAAAAGGGGAGGATACTGTTTGTGGATTTCTGTGTCCCTGTTCCTGTCCCTTTGAACTCGGGTCCCCAGGGAAGTTTTCAGAGGTCAACGTCTTTCCAGAGCAGTTGGCCTGGGCAACTGGAGAGACAAGGAGAGAGGCAGATTTCATCCAGGGGTTCTGGTCCTGTGTGAAAACCAGCACAGTGCAGGGCTGAACACATGCAGCCGGTCAAGCAGGTGGCTACAGGCTGCCAAGTGTCGCTGTGTTCAGGAGGAGCTGAAGTCGGACAGGACCCAGAGCGGAGGTGCAGCCTGGGCAGAACATGGGGAGGAAGAAAGATGGGGTTAGGGTGAGCATCAGGGAAGGAAAGAGGGAAGGAGACACGTTGGGGCTACCCTGGGCTGGAATTACCCTCCCTTGAGAAGAAAATTCCTTTCTTAGGCCAGGCCAGGAGAGAAGTCCTTAATCCCTCCTGAGTTCTGGGTTGGTACCTGGCCATCAGCCCGCAGGACTCTACCCCTGCCTCTCACTCCCCCCGTGTGTTCTTTGCCTGGGCTTTGGCCCTGGCACATCAGGCCCCTGCACTGGGTGACCTCTAGAGGCCCTTCTTTGTTTGAACTCTGTGACCAACATGACCTTTAGAACAGGTGTGAGCCACACTTCCTGTAAGGGGCCAGAGAGCAAATGCTATTCGTGTGTTGGGATGGGGGGTGCCGCAGGAAATGCCAGCAGCCTCAGACAAGGAGCAAATAAACAGACATGGCTTGTTCCAACACACCTACATAGACACCTCGGAGTGAATTTCAGGTCCTCTCCGGGTATCACAAAGAATTCTTTCAATTTTTTTAAAAATTGTGGCCAAATATATATACTAGCTTAGGTTAGACGTCTTGCCTAGCATGTCATCCCCAGCACTGGAGAAACAAGGGGTTTGATACACATCTGTAATCCCAGCACTTAGGAAGTGGAGACAGGAGGATTAAGAGTCAAGGTTATCCTCAGCTATATAGCAAATTGGAGGCCAACCTGGGATAATTGGAACATTGTCTCAAAAACAATTACAAACCATAAAATTAGCCACCATGGCTCGTTTACATACACAGTAGGTGATGTTGGACACACGCACATTGTGTGTAGCCATGACCTGCTTCCTTCCCCACAGCCCTTCAGCTGAAAAGAACTGTCTTCCGAACCAAACTTCACCATCTTCAGGAGTGACACTTGACCTTCTTCCCCGAGTCCCAGCTGTACCCACACCTTCCAGCCAAATTCGCATGTGGCTTCACCTCTTGGAGAGGGGCTGGAGTATATAAGTGGGAGGACTAGGGGAGAGGCCTCCATCTATACATCCACAGCCGGGGTGGAGGTCAGGCAGGGGTCATCATCTATGCTGGTGCAGACCTTCCAGTATGGCTGCTTTAAGATCACCCGCTCTCCTGCCTGTAACCCCTCACCCACTGCTCCATCAGTAAGACAAATAAACTCCTTAGTTCCCCAGAGTGAGCTTTGATGGAATTTTACCTTAGTTTGTCAAAGGGACCCTTAGTGAGTGGGGGTAGACATTGTTTATATCTCCCCCCCCCCGCCCCCCCGGAAGAATTTTAGGCACACAGCATAGCCAGCTGGCAGGACACAATGAAACCAAGGATGAGTTCTGGGAGAACAGCGGTGGCGTCCCTGAGATGGCTGATGAGACACAGCCGAAGCTGTGCTGCTGGAGGGTAGAGCATGGCCGGGCAGCAGTGATGCACGCCTTTAATCTCACACTCGGAGGCGGAGGCAGGTGGATCTCTGTGAGTCTCAGGCAAGCCTGGTCTACAGAGTTAGTTTCAGGAAAGCCAGGGCTACACAGAGAAACCCTGTCTTGAAAAAAACCAAAAAAATCAACTGGGGGTGGGGGGCAGACAAAAACCCAAACAAACAAAAATCCCCAAACCAAAAACTAACAACAAAGAAAAGGGTAGAGCATCTGAAGAGGGAATCTTGACGTGGCTTTCCATCCATGTGGCTTGTGGTAACGTGCCTCTTGGACATAGTGCAGAGGGTAATAAGAATCCGTCCCTGATGGGCTGGCTCAGACGAGACATTGGAGATAGTTTAGTGTCAACCTGACATAAGCTACAGTCACCCGAAAGGAGGGAACCTCAGTGGAGAAAATGCCTCCGTAAGCACTGGGCTGCAGGCAGGCCAGCCTGAGGGGCGCTAGAGCAGTTCTTCCCCTCCTCCTCCCCCTCCTCCTCCCCCTCCTCCTCCTCTTCTTTTTTGAGACACGGTCTCTCTGTGTAGCCCTGGCTGTCCTGGAACTCGCTCTATACATCAGGCTGGCCTCAAACTCACAGAGATCCGCCTGCCTCTGCCTTTGGAGTGCTGGGATTAAAGGCATGCGCTGCCACCACCAGCAGGCTATGGGCATTTTCTTAATTAGCAATTGATGGGGGAGACGGGCAATTTCATTGTGGGTGAGGCCACCCCCCAGCTGGTGGTCCTGGGTTATAAGCAAGCAGGCTGAGCAAGCTACAAGGAGCAAACCAGTAAGCAGCACCCCTCCACGGTCTCTGTATCGGCTCCTGCCTCCAAATTCCTGCCTGGTTTGAGTTCCTGCCTTGGCGTCTCAAGCCGAATAAACGCTTTCCTCCCCAAGTTGCTTTTGGTCATAGTGTTTTTATCACAGCAATAGAAACATTAACGAAGACCCTTGGCCATCGGCATGGGGGTTCTCGTGGATGTCAGGGGTTGGAGGACAGTAGAGAATAGAGTTAGGTGCTACTTAGGGAACTAGATATGAGGGAAGCAGTGTATGGTACCCAGGACAGGTGGCCTGAGAGGACAGTGTTCACTGATACTTAAGGAAGAACCGGACTCAGCAGGGACCTTGAATCTGGCTTGGAGCTTTGCTGTCTTTGCTGGCCCCTTGGTGGGGTAGGATCTTTATGAAGAAGGGAAGTGTCTTAGGCGAGTATGGTAGAGTGTTAGTGAAGTGGGAGATTGGCCTAGAGGAGATAAGAGAGAAGCAAATTAGAGGAAGAGAACTAGCTGGGTTATTTGGAGCAAATGAGTCCAGATTTGCCTGAGTTCTAAGGAAAAAATCGACAAAAAGATAAATTCTGTACTAAGAAGCTGCTGGAAGGCTCTGAAGCATGAGGAGCAGTCTACGAAAGGCATCGCGATAAAATCATACAGGTGGAGAAGAGCAAGCCTGACCCAGGGGTGGGCATTCTATCCCCTGACTAACCAGGGTACATGTCCCTCCTGCAAAAAGTTACAAAAAGGTCAAGACTGTCTACCCAGCCATGACCTCCTCCAGTAGCCAGGGGTGGCGGATGCAGAGGCGACAGCTGCCGCTACAGCAGTGCCAACGACGGAAAGCCCCTTGGACCCAGGGAGCCGGGAGCAGGGGAGAGCAAGGCATGGGTGGGGCCACTCGGCCCTGGGTAGAGCTGAGCAACCTGAGCCAGCCCCACGGGGTTCATCAGGGGTGGGGAGACACAGGGAGGCTGCACAGGGGGCTTCAGCATCTGGAGGCGGAAGGTTAGAGATTGAGGACTGTGGGGAGCTAATTTAGTGCCCCCTATCCACACAATTGTACCCAACCTTGATCTCTGGAGGAGGCAATTGATTCTAATGTGTGGACTTTTCCCATGCTGTGTTAGACCTTGCTCACCTTTGACCTTGCTGTCTTATTAGCTGTGAACTTCTGTGATGACCCGGCACTTACAATGGCTTTCAGAGGGCTTTGCCAGGGTTACCCTTGTAACCCCACTAATTGTTGGGTGGTTTGCAGACTTGGAAATCCATTTGAGATGTGTGGGTGCACCTGAAGGAGCAAGTGTGCGAAATCAGTTCAAAAGGGTTCGAGAGCCAGGTTCAGCCGTGCGTGACATTCTTGGGAGCTTTATGGCTGGGTAAGGTGCAGACGCTGCCCACCAACGTGGTTAAGACAAGCCTGCAATAACTTGGGTCTGTAAATGTTAAGGAGTAAATGGGAGGGGGGCATCTTGTGAGAGGGGAAACAGATGCTGCCTGAAACCGTGTTTTTTTGTTTTTGTTTTTCTGGGTTTTGTGTGTGAATGGTTTGTGTTTTTTTGTTTGTTTGTTTTTGTGTGTTTGTTTGTGTTGTTTTGTCTGAGGCAGGTTCTCACCATATAGCTCTAACTTGTCTAGAACTTGTTATGTAGACCAGGACATCCTTAACTCACAGAGATCCTTCTGCCTCTGCCTCCCAAGTAAAGTGTATACCACCACGCCCAGCCCATAAAGTTGTTGAGAACCCAGTGCCAGTCAGTGATGGTATTACCTCCCTAGCAGTTGTTGGCTACAGAGGCCTTAGAGGCCCCAGAAAGATAACACCTATTACCACAATTGCTGGTTGTATTTCAGAACAAAATGGTAAGAGCTTATTGCTGAAGACATTTTATGCTCTGGTCGCAGGACTTGGAGAAATGAAGCTAGGACTCAGTTGGCAGTTTCTTCTCCCTGCCAGCTAGCTCCTGGGTGCCAGAAGCTGCTGCTAAGGATGCTGAGGAGGACTAGGACCAAAAGTCCTACTCAGTTGTGGACCGGCACGCTTCACAGTGTGCCAGCTAGTGCAACAGTGGACCAAGTGGTTGTGAATAAACCTTTCTTAGTCAGGTGTGCTGGCACACGCCTTTAATCCCAGCACTCGGGAAGCAGAGACTGGTGGATTTCTGTGAGATCCAGGCCAGCTTGGTCTACAAAGTGAGTTCCAGGACAGCCAGAGCTACATATAGAGACAAAACAAACAGCCCCCCAAGTTTCTGAATGGCCTTAATGCCCTTCCAGAGGAGGAAATTCACATCTGGTACTGGAACCTTAGACAAAACACCATCACTAAGGAAGTCATGGGCACCAGTGGAGAGACAACTGCCATTGGTTTCTTAAATGATACACTCAATAAAAAAGTGCTTCCCTACATTAGTTTTTACTATTATAGCCGAAGATCATCAAAGCTGGCCTTGTTGACTATTGACCATCACTCTTGGAAGGAGGGGGCAAGAAGGGTCATGAGAACATCACCTGAGGATCAAACCATCCCTCCCAACAAATTGTATGCAAGTTTGCCTTATCTGCATGTGACTGGGGTCTCTGGCTAGGGCTAGATGGTATACTTGTGAGGGAAGAATTTGGGAAGGAGTCTCCACCTATAAATCCATAGGGAAGTCATCTGATGGCATAGTACCTTAGTTTGTTATTGGGATCATAGAAGTCGGGTAAATGCTGCTTCTGTCTTCCAAAGGGAAGGAATTTTAGCAACAGAAGATAAGGAGGGAGGGAGAAAGAGAGGGGTGGATGGAGGGAGGGAGAGAGAAGGAGGGGGGCAGAGAGAGCTTGAGTGACTCCCCAGAATGATGTCCCAGGCAATCACCAAAACAAGTGTCAGAGTTTTGGGGAAATGGTGGGATTCACATCACATGATTTAGCTCAACATAGCATGCAAGACAAAGCGTATGGAGGAGGCAGGTGTCTTAAATTAAGAGCTGTCAAGTGGGGGAAGATGGATCAGCAGTTAAGAGCGTTTGTTGCTTTTGCTAAGGATCAGGGTTCGATTCTCAGCTTCTACCTGGTGGCTTATAATTATCTGTAACTCCAATTTCAGGAGATCTGAGACTCTCTTCTGACCTCCATGGGCACCAGGCACACGTGGTGCACAGATATACAAGCAGGCAAACAACAGGTTACTTGTTTTTTTTTTTTTTTTTTTTTTTTTTTGTAAGACAGGGTTTTTCTGTGCAGCCCTGGCCATCCTGGAACTTGCTCTGTGAACCAGGCTGGCTTCAGACTCAGATCTGCCTGCCTCTGCCTCCCAAGTGCTGAGATTAAAGGCATGTGCCACCACTGCTCAGCTAACAGACTACTTCTTAGCTCTGTCCCAAAGAGAGCTGCAGGGAGGTATGGCCTGATTTATTCAGGGTATGGGGTCTGGCCTTTTAAAGTGACCACTGTCTTTAAGGGGCAGAATTATGTCCTAACAGAGTTTAAGGTACAGTCATACTGTGGTTTAAATGCCCGAAGGATCCATTTATCCTTCCTTTTCTTTTCCCTGGGTCTTCAGTCATGCTAGACCTGTCTTCTACCACTAAGCTATATCCCCAGCTAGAGATATATAAATAAGATATAAAATTCAGAGCCAAGGATAAACCTGGGCCTTAGATGTGTTCTTATTCCTGACATAGAACTGGAGCCCAGGCAGGCCTCGAACTCACAGAGATCCGCCTGCCTCTGCCTCCCAAGTGCTGGGATTAAAGGCGTGGGCCACCACCACCTGGTTTAAGGATTCTTTTCTGTTTGTTTGTTTTTTAAAGATTTATTTATTTATTTATTTATTTATTTATTTATTTATTTATTATGAACACAGAAGAGGGTGCCAGATCTCATTTCAGATGGTTGTGAGCCACCATGTGGATGTTGGGAATTGAACTCAGGACCTCTGGAAGAGTAGTCGGTGCTCTTAATCTCTGAGCCATCTCTCCAACCCTGTTTGTTTTTTGTTTTTGTTTTTTCAAGACAGGGTTTCTCTGCGTAGCTTTGTGCCTTTCCTGGAACTCACTCGGTAGTTCAGGCTGGCCTCAAACTCACAGAAATCTGCCTGCCTCTGCCTCCCAAGTGCTGAGATTAAAGGTGTGGGCCACCACTGCCCCGTTTAAGGATTCTTTTTTTCATATGTGTGTCTATATGTCAAATGTGTGTGGGTGTCCATGGAGGCCAGAAGAGGGCGTTGGATCCCCGGAGCTGGAGTTCCAGGTGGTTGTAAGGGGCCTGACGTGTCTGTCTTAACTCCTAAGCCATGTCTCCAGTGCCAGCGTTTCTTGTAGATATGGAGAAGCCAGCCATAGGACTAACTCAGCAGACACTGGATGTTCAGGGCTGGGCGGGAAGGGTGTGGCTGCTTACCTCAGCAGCCATGCACTCTCCTTGGATGTTCCACAGCCGCAGCACCCTGGAAACTTGTGTTCCATCGAGCTTCGCCAGAGAGCTATACTTAGCCATGTGGGTGTGGCCAGGAATGGGTGCTCTGAGTATAGATAGTAACAAGTGAGCTATTTCAAGCATCTAGAGAAGCCCCTAGAATATTCCAAGGCCAAAATGATATTTATAGAATCCACCGGGCTTTTGGAAGCAAAAGCCATAACCTTAGCACCTCTTTGGCTTTCTGAACAGGCTTCTTTCAGCAGGTTATGCGGAGAAGGACTGGGTCACCCGGAGGCCTGCTGTCCCTCATACACCTGTTTCCAGAAAGCCAAGGATGATCTTTAATTTCCACCCTGACTGGAAGAGCAGTGGAGACCCTCAGACCCCAGACGTTCTCTCTGCAGGTACCTGTCCTCTGAGCAAACAGCCGCACACGGGGAGAACGGCCAGCACTTCGGAGGAGCCAGCTTACAGATGTTATATGTTTACCTTGTTCATCAGTGAGCTTGGAGGCCTCTGCTTTCAATAGACACAATTGGGCCGTGACTAAATTACCTGCTTTCCAACTCTCCTCGGCTCATGTCCCTCCTCGTCCCCTGCTCATGCTTTGGAGAATGGCTCTAACAAAATGACCAGAAGGTTTCTCAAAAGACCCTACTGAGAGCTGGGCAGTGATGGTGCACGCCTTTAATTCCCAGCACTTGGGAGGCAGAGCTGTGAGTTTGAGGCCAGATCGAGATCCAGGACAGGCACCAAAACTACACAGAGAAACCCTGTCTCAAAAAACCAAAAATAAAATAAATAAAAAATAAAAAAGACCCTCCTGGGAATGTGGGGCTTTGAAGAGTAATTTGGTAGAAGGGGACAGACAAGAAAGGCAAAAAAAAAAAAAAAAGGCTGGCCAAGCACCTTGTGGGGACCCGCCCCCCAACTCCCTGACCCTCGTTCTGCAGGTCAGGGACTGGGCCAGAAATCAAGTGAGAAGTAAACAACCTCAGTTCCTTTGCTGTGCTGTGTGAAATAAGGTGAGACTTTGGAGGAGGAAGCCACGGAGCGCCAGGCTGGCTGAGCAGGCACAGGTGTCTGCAGGCGGGGCCGCTCGGCCGCCGTGGCCTGACTTCGGCCTGGCCTGCCGAGTGGAAAGTCCTCCATTCATCCCGTATCAGTTCCCTGGCAGGTGCCCTCCTCCTGCTCCTCTGCCAACCCCCACCCTCTGCTACCTCAGCCCTCCAACAGCCCAGATATAAATACAAGAGCATTTTCCATGGGCTGGAACCAAAGGGGGAAAACATTCCACTTTATTTTAGGCTGTGAGATTCCCTGCTTCATGCCGACAGGTGCGACAGCCCCATTTAGACATGAGAAACCAGAAATAGGACACAATCTACAATATAGCTTCCTCTGGGCATCTGGATGCTATTTTAAAAGAGCGCTCCTGTGAGAAATCCAGGCTCATGTTGGTTAGAGCTCTGAGGGCCCCTCTGCCTGGGGAATCTTGACCTGCTTACAGAGGCCAGACATTTGGGGACAAGGTTCCTTCTTTTGCTTTGACAGAGAGATGAAGAGGAGGTGTGTGTGTGTGGGGGGGGAGGTTCTTACCCAACCTTTGAAGCTATTTCAGGTAATTGACTAACTCATGGTCCTGTGTAGATTTTTGAGAAGGGATCATTTAGACCCCTTTGCCTTGCTCTAAAAGTGAGGGTCAGTCACAGGGAAGGTGACTTGTCAACACATGTTCTGGGATGTTTGGACTGAACAGCACTCCTCCATTCCAAATCCATGTCAAAATCCTAACCCCTAGAACCTTAGACTGCAACCTGAAGTGGATCTTTGCAGATGTTAAGATAAGGTCACTCTGGAGAGACTCACAGGACAGGGCAGTGTGATGGCTAAGGCAGAAACGGAGGAACTCTTCCTACAAGCCAAAGACAAGATTCACCTCCGCCCTGAAGGTCTCTTTGGGCTGGGACTTCTGGCCTCCAGAACTTTTGGTGGGTGCTTTTCCATTCAGAGGATACCCTCATGTCCAGTTCCTACCCATCCCCCTGGAAGGCAGTGCTCTTGGTCTGAAGACATGAGTGTGTCTGTCTCGTGTGTCCCTTCACCAGCTGGCATAGGTCTGGTGCAGTCAGCCTGCAATCATCTTTCTCACGGGAGTCTGGGCGGGGTATTTATGCATTTGCAGCCGCTCCTGGTGTAGAAGCCCAACCTCAAGGTAACATTCCTAAGCCAGAAATGGTGCTCACCCCTATAATCCCAGAACTTGGGAGGCTGAGGCAGGAGGACTGCTGTGAGCTCAAGGCCAATGTGGGTTATAGACTGAGACTGTTTGAGACTTTCTCCAAATAGATTAAGTTTCCTTTGGGAGGTCCCTAAGGCCTCTTAGGGAGCTATCCCTCACACCAGCAAACCACAGCCAGATGCTCATTACCGAGCCTGGCCTGAAGCAGCTGCAAAATCAGAGGTAAAGGTACCTGCATGACCCGTGGGCTTTCTAGCAGGCTCCTGGAAGCTCAGAAGAAGCTGGGCCTTGGTTACTGAGCCTGAACAAAGGATGCTGGCTCATGTCCCTTGTTCTGGGCCAGAAGTGGATTGCCCGATAGCCTCTTACCTAAGAAGGTGTCAAGAATTCTCTCTTGCGGACTCTGTGGGATTCCTTTCTCTGTCCAAATGCCAACTAGAGTCAATCAGATCCAATGGAAAAAGCAAGTCCTTCCCTGTTCTATGCTCAGGATGCTACTCAGCTGCACACAGTATTCCTACCAGTTCTCAGCCTTGGTCCTGTCCAAGCATCCTCCACGGGCCCTTAACCCTGGTGTGAGTTGTAGGCTCAGCTTCATTTTCCAGGCCAAGCCACTTCATGCAGCTTCTCTCTCAGGTTCCATTTCCAGTGAAGGCCCCAGCCTCACAGGGCTCTGAAATGCTCCCACAAGATGCCCTCAGTCTCCTGCCTGCTCTGTGCCCAGAAAGGCCCAGGTTATCTGGAATCCCATTGCCCCTGGAGAATTCTGCCTCTCCACAGATCCAAGTGGACTGGTAAAGACTCCAGACTTCAAGGCTCAAGACAGGAGGCCTGAGTATGGAGGCTCTTCATTCACTACCTCACGGCTGCTCTCCTGAGACATTAAGCAGTCACTGAGGCCAGCTCCAAGCAGGACAATGGAGATGAGGCAGGACCTGGCATCAGCCCAATCCTCCCTGGCCCTGCCTCATCTCAGGGGGAGGAGCCAGGACATATGTGTGCTCATGTGTGTGAATGCATGTGCACATAAGGGGTAAGAGAAAATGTGTCTCCAACCCAAGGGCAAAGGCAAGTGAGGCTGGCTGAGAGGTAGCTGTGCTTCCCAAGGTTATACAGACACTGTGCTCTCCTCAAGTAAAAATGATCGTTTTAAGTTGCACACAGAGGGACCCAGGTGGCCAGGCTCACTGGTGTCATGGTGGGATTTGTCCAGTGTTAGCCACTTCCCAACAGTCTCTCCTTCTTGGAATAGGTCCAGCAGACAGGCCAAGCTGAACATTAAACTGTTGGTTCTTGTTTTGGTGAGTCTGGTGGTGATACATCTACTCTGAATGTAGGCCTGGGGGAAAGATGCCTCAAGGTTCCACTGGGCTTCTTCGTTCTGGCTGGACACAGGCAACAGTAGCCTGGGCCCTGCCTCCTCTGGTTGTCCTGGATGGCATAGAGCCACTGAGAATATAGTCAATCTTGGTCCCTCCACCTTGCTGTGCCTCTAAGGGCCAGAACAGCAGCCAGCTTCCTCATGCCGTGCCAAGAGAGACATGCGGGAGAAAGCCTTGGAGCAGACAGTACAGCGGTACTTCTTGGTACCAGCATGGGTCTGCAGATGAGCCCGCAGGTTGGAGCGGTCAGCAAAGGCCCTGCTGCAGTGAGGACAAGTATAGGGCTTCTCACCTGTGGGAGGAAGATGGGAAGTCAGGTGAGTGACCACAGCCAGGACAATCCCACAGACAGTGGCCAAAGGTGAAATGTGCCTGTCTATTAATGAGTAACTTGCCTCTGCCCTCCAAATGCTCATCACAGCCCTAGCACCCAAGGTCAGAGCCCTTTGGACAACCAGAATGTCACTCTGGGCAGAATCACAGTATCAGAGGCTCTTCTGAGGCAAAGGCACAGTGTGGCTGCTCCTCTGTCTCTACCAAGCCCTGGGTGCTCAGTTCTGACCATGAGAAGTACTGGGAGCCTCTGGCAGCCCTTCCTGGCCACTGGCCAGCATAATATTGAGCCACTGTGAGGGCAGAGCTGGATGGAGTAAGCCATACTCCTGGACACAGGCACCATCTCCAATCAGGGCCACCAAGGATTGGGACAAAATCTTTCTGCTGGGACCTTGGCTTCCAGGATAACCCTTCCAAGTGGAAAGGGAGGGGGTCATTGAGTGTTGTCTGTCTGGTCTGCAGCCCACAAGGGGCACTTATATCCTAGCTGGTTACAGCTCTCCAAATCCAGAGTCTGCCCTTCCTGTTGGAGTCTCCACAGTGGCCAGGCTTCCTCACCTTCACACACTTCGCTGGCTCTGAAGCCACCAAACGTGGGGACAGGCTCCACTGGAGCCCTGCAATCCTCAGTCTCATCTTTCAAGAGACACCTGCTCCCTGACAGCTTCCCTGCTCATAAAGAAGGCCTCTGCAAAGATGACTGAGTTACGATGAGGCCACTTGGGTGGACCCTGGTTTCATGACTTGCAAGGGTCTCCTTCCCCTTACAGCAGATGTGGTCAGTTGCCAATGAGTAAGGCGGCTTCCAGGAGACAAGAGAGGCAAGTAAGTGGCATTCCTATAATCTTTGGGGAGAATGTGGCCTGGCCATGCCTGGATTTCAGGTTTCTGGCCTCGGGACCTTGAGAGGATATGTCTGTGGTGTTCTTCATCTGTGGAGCTGTCCGTCAGCATTTGCACAAGGTGCAAGGACCCTGCCAACGATGGGACCAGCCTCTCTTTTCTTCTGCCCATGGTCCAGCCCCTTCCCCAACCTGTATCCCTTTTCTGGATTGCAGCCTTGCCCGTCCTACCTGTATGGGTGCGGATGTGGCCCTGGAGCAGCCAGGGCCTGGAGAAGGCCTTGCCGCATACCTTGCAGATGCAGGGCAGCGTGTGGGTGCGGATGTGCATCTTGAGGGCCCCCAGGCTGGCATACTCCTTGTCGCAGTACCTGCAGGTGAAGGCAGGCCCAGCCGACAGATGGCAGTGCAGCTGCTGGTGCCTGGCCAGGCCGGCCAGTGTATGATAGGGCCTGTGGCAGTGGATGCATTCAAAACTACCTGGGACTCGCGATGTTCCCTCGGCCCTTAGTTGTTTATCTAGAGCTCCATCTGGGCCCAGGATTGGGGGCCATCGTGTGGGCAGCACCAACAGTGAGGGCAGATTGAAACTGTCTTTGAGGGGAACACTGGGGGCCTGGCCCGCCCGAGGGCCCACCCAGCCGGTTTCCTGGGGTTTGGGCCCAGAGGCTCCCAGGGCTTCCCCAGGGTGTGACAGAAGAGGCCGAGAGATGCAGGCGACGGCAGACGTGCTGTCCCAGGGCTGCAGAGGGTCACGAGGAGTGGAAGGGGCCTCCTCATCTGGAAGGTGGCAGGATCCCACCGGCTCCTCACAGGCAGGGCCGGAGCCATTAGCCTCTAGAAGGGCAGTGGGGGAGAGAGAATACATCGTGAGAAATGAGGCCATAAGGCCTGGCTTCCAAACGTCTGCTCACTTACCTAACTGCAGTCTGGCCTGTCTTATCAGCAGCCAACAGGAAGCCAGAGTTACGCGTGCCTACCACGAACCCATCATACCCAGAGAACCAGGCTTCCCCACCTTCGCCTACTGCTCTGGTCCATCCATGCAAGGTGGTAGTGGCGGGAGGCAAAAGCTGGGGAATGCATGAACTAGACAAGTCCGGACACTAGAACGTGAACTGAACTTCCTTGTCTAAAATGAGGAAAGGGAACTATCTTCTAGGACCTCCAGGGCCTAGGAACATAAACAGTCCAGCAGCCAGTCATGGTGGTACACACCTGCAAACCTAGCTCTCAGGAGACTAAGTCAGGAGGATTCTAAGTCTGAGCCAGCCTGGGCTACCTAGGACACCCCAAGAATCAGCTCCTCACAGGAGTCCTTGCTCTAAGTCTGTGTCTGGGCAGCTTGTCTAAGGAGACCCGGTCCCACATCTGGACAGTGGGCAGCAGCTGGGGCCAGCACCCTTAGGCTCCCACACAGATGAGCTCAGAACAAAAGGAACCTGGTTTAAAAAAAAAAAAAAGTCACCCACCCCCACAGCAATTAGCCTCCAGTGGCGTCAGCCACCCCTGTGGCGTCTGCTTGAGTGTGTCATGATATGCTGTGCTCAGACACATCCTTGGCCACTGCACAGCACATACTTGCTACTTGTCAACATGCATGAACATGCCCAGCCAGGCAAGTGGCTGGAGCTGGTGGCTGCTGCTCTACTAGGCAGCATCAGATCTAAGTCCCGGTTTTGTGTGTCTTTTGGTTGTGGCTCCTGCATTTGTGGCCAGAATTTCATGTGTTTAATCAAATAATGCCAGTATCCCTCCCCCACGCAAAGAGACCAGGCTGCAAATAAGAGGCAAATTTTGGATTCTCCAAAGACAGACGCACTAATCAGCTCTTCATCCACTTCTTCTACATGTGCTCAGACAAATCTCTACCCTTGTTTTTGCCTCGATGACTTTGTTTTGGGTAGAAGTGGCTGTCCACAGGTTGGGAGGGGAGAGTCCCAAATGAAATGTGTTGTGGAATATTAATTTAAAATGTGTTATATCTGTTTATGCTGTGGAACGTTTGTTTAACGATGTAAAGATGTGTTACATTGGTTTGACTAAATAAAATTAACCTGCAGCCAGGAGGCTGAATCAGCAACTAGCTGACAGGAAGTGGTAGGGAGGAACCATGTGCAGCTGGGGTTCTTAAGTGGGGGCCAAGCAGAAGGATGCTGGGTTTTGGGGAGATGTGAGCAAGGAGAGGAGGTGAGCTACTTGCTATTCGGCCTCTCTGAGCGAGCAGAATTTCACCTTAACCTTTGAATCTTGAGTTCTTTAGAGGGAGAGATGTAGATAAAGTTCCCTTCGGCAAATGTGGTAGAGCTGGTGCCTGAGGGAACAGAATTCCTGCCGGCTGTGGCCCTCGCGGCTGACGGCTGCTGGTAGCTGTGGGGTTGCAGTTGCTGATTAGGACTGCCGTTGCTTAAGGGGCAGCCACTATATTTAGTGAAAAACAACAAAAATGCTTGATTAGAATCTAGTATATGTACAAAGAAAGTGTCATCAGCTTCACGATGAAAAGTCTAACAGCACGATTTAAAAACAGGCACAAAAGGGTGCGAGCATAGCTCAGTCGGTAGTGCTCGCCTAGCGCACAAGAAGTTCTGGGCGCCTTCTCCAAACTGGGTGTAGCATTGCACACTTGTAATCCTAATTAGGGAGGTAGAAGCAGAATGACCAGAAGTTGAAAGTCGTCCTCAGCTACATAGAGTTCAAGGTTAGCCTGGGATACACGGGACATCCCCTCTCAAAAATAGTGTGTGTGGGGGGGATATAGGAATATCTATTTCTCCAAAGACAATACACAAGGGAGGTTGGCAAGGTGGTTCAGCAGGTAAACACGTTTGCAGCGAACTCTGACAGCCTGAGTTTTGTCCTGACCCACATGATCAGAGGAGATGGTGGCTCCTGCATGGTAGGCTCTGACTTCCACGTACATGCCATGATACGCACGTGTCCACACCCACCCACAAATAATAATAAAAAAAAAGACGAACATTTTAAAAAGGATATACAAGTGGGCAATCACACTTAATATAATAATAATATTATTATTAATAATAATCACACAAGAAAATGCCCAACATCATTAGACAACAGAAAAATGCAAATTAAAACCACGTTAAGATACCCCTTCTTAGTACAACGATGGCTAGAACTTAAGGAAAAAGACCCCAGCCAGTGTTGGTGAGGATGTGGAGAAGCAGAAAGCTAAACCCTTCACTCTCCCCACACCTGCGCTCTTTCACACATTCCCCCTAACTATGTAGCCAGCACATCACACTCCGAATTAGGGGAGGAGAGAGCAGGATAGCTAAGAGGCTCTCGGTAGAGTTCTGGACAACAGAGTGGGGCCACCATCCTGGAAAGTTTCACTGGGGTCCTGCCTGCAGGCAAATCTCTACAGCTGAGACGCAGGCACGACCAGATTTAAACCCTGTCTGTGTTCTGGGCCCACTCCACAGGCAGAGGAAAGGGACCCATGGCGGTGGCGGGGGTGGGGGATGGGGGTGGGTGGGGGGAGGGGGAGGTTCCAGGAAGATGAGGGTCTCAGTGCTCTCTGGCTCATGGAATCTCTGAGGCCCCTAAAAGGCATTTACGTAAGAGGAGGGAGGGGCCCCGACCTCAGCACCTCAGGTCTTATTCCAGGGTAACATCCTGATAAGAAGAGAGTCACTGGGACCATGGGGTCCTGGGAAAGCCAAGAGGGAACGCAAAGGCGTCAAGGCTGTCCTGGAAAACCCCTTATCCTCCAACAGGGCCGGCCCTGCAGGGCACCTGACTTGTTCATTTAAGTGGTAAGCTGGGGGTGTGCTGGAGGAGTGCACCCTAAGGTCTTAAACTTTGAAAGCTATGGCTTGAGGCTAGAGGTGTGGTTCCATGATCTAGTGCTTGACTAACCGTGTATGAGGCACCGATTGCATCGTTAGCACAAGAAAAACACCACATTCACTGGAAATACAACTTTCCACCTCCTCCGTAAGGAGACCC
This sequence comes from Peromyscus maniculatus bairdii, assembly GCF_049852395.1. Lineage (NCBI taxonomy): Eukaryota > Metazoa > Chordata > Mammalia > Rodentia > Cricetidae > Peromyscus > Peromyscus maniculatus. The sequence continues at coordinate 55,976,635 of NC_134856.1, forward strand.
CCCACCCAACTAAAAGGAGACTTTTAGCCACTCTAGTAGTTTCTCTTCTGTCACAAAATTACAAGTGGTGACGCATCAAATTGAATTCAAAATGTTCCCTGAAGAGCAGGGTCCTAGATAGCACCCCCTAGTGGCAGCATGGCTGACGGGGTCCGATCCAAGGGGAACCCCCCCACACACACACACACACTGGGGTTCTGGGTAAGACTCAGGGGTGCTGGCCTGAGCCCTGAGATCCACGGTACCCACCAGGCTCTGCGCATGTCCCTAGTGGGTCTTTTCCAAAGAGCTGTCCACTTGGGTGGGGATGGCTCTGACCTACTGCAGCAGGGTGGCTCTGAGAGCTAAGGGTGCTTCAGACCTCAAGCCCTGGAGCCTAGCAGGAATGGTGAACACCTGAGCCTGTGTGTGGAGGGTGGCTCTGCCCTGGTCACTGCACCAGGAGAGCAAGGTTCTGCTTGCTCTGTCAGTGAACTCCCCACTCCCAAGTAGGATGCTCGGGGTGGGGGGTGAGGGGTCGGGGGGAGTCCTGCCTTTTCTCACCAGCCACCCTCTGCGGGTAGGACAAATTTCCCGGCTGTGGTCAGTGAGGCCCTCTCTGGGTGGGTGTATACAGCGCCTGGGACACAGTTTAAGTTTGGCCCCTTCCAGGCCTGCAGGAGAGGCCTGCAGGGTCTTAGCCGGAGCTGTAGTGTTGGCAGTACACAGGGAGAGGCGCTCCAGGGAGACCCGGGGCTCGGGAAACTTCTCCAAGTGGGGAGAAGGGCCTCCAGGTGTGTCCAAGTCTCCCGAAGAAGCAGAGAAGGTGCCCTGAGCACATCCCTCTGGGAGCCCTAGTCTTAGCCCAGAAGGGAACCTCGTCCCTGGGTGTGCTGGACAACTTGACCCTCTTCCCTTCTCACCTGGGAGAGGTGTGACCCAGCTCCCAAGGACTTCCCAGTTGCCTCCTTCCCTGCAGCGCTGAGAGCTGGGGACAGAGATCCAGCCAACCCCTACCTCTCCGTGTCTCCAGTTGCCCGTAGTTGGGGACCCTGTGACTGGAGTGCGTTTTCACCAGGAAGGAGCGCGGCATGGTCTCCTCCCTAGAGGCGGCAGAATCTCGAGCCCGCAGCGGGATACGGGGTGTAGGGTCCGCGCGGTGCCCGCGGGCAGCGCGGCCGGCAGGTGCGAGAAGGGTCAGGTTCATTAGCATAGCGCCCCTCCTCGGCCAACCAGCGCGGAGCGCGGCGGGGCGGGGCCGCGAAGCCACGCCCAGGACAGGTGCGCGGGCGGGGAACCCGCCGCGTGGTCGGCGGTGTCTGCCCCACGGGACTTGGCTGGCCCGCGCCGCGGTCACGCACCGACCCTGCGGGGGCTGGTCATCGACCTGCCATGGATGAAAGAGCAGAGTTCAGGGTTGGGTGACAGTGACAAGCCAACTTGAACAAGCTTGTCTCTATCCTCTGCAGCATCCTTCATGCCGCCCATGCCCCGGAGAAGTGGAACAGCCCTGTCTGGTGGTTTAGGTTCTCCATGAGGGTGTTTACGACTTTCGGGGTAGTGGCTGAGTAGCAGGGCTGTCTGGCCAGAAATGAGCTTTACCCTCTAACACGCCATTCCTTGGCATCTGTGGGCTGAGGTGGGGAGAGAAGGTGAATCTTCAGAGACAGTGGGGGAAGAGGCTGAGTCACCCTGGCATTCGGAGCACAGTAGCTGGAGTCATTCCGTTCTACTTTCATAGAAGACCAAGGTTCTCAGGGGGTCTGTGGACAACAGAACGAGGCCCAGCCCACACTTCTGGCTGGTTAGATGCGGCTGTGAGTACTCATTTGTTGATCTGTAAGAAAGTGTGGAAACAGGACATCTGTAGGGAGGCTCACTGAGGACACACGCCGGCTGGCTGCCCATTCACCTGTTCTTTGGACTTGTAAGAGTTCTATTTGTAGTCTTTCGTACCTCTCTCCTCCCGGGCATAGATAAGGCCTATGGTTCCTGAACCAGCTCCCACCTACCCCTTGTGTGGTCTTTGGCCAATCATCCAAACTCATCTCCTAACACCCTTAATGAGGGATGATCTGGCACACCTGAGGGGAACTGCCAGCCTCGAGAACGAGTTCTGGGCCCACCTTTGAGGCATTCACAAGCTGTTACCCTGAAGGAGGTTGGAGGTCCTCACTTCTCAGACCCCTCACCTTGTGGTTGGGCAAGGTCTTTCTTCAGCTGTGAGTCACAGTTACAACCACAGGGCCCCATGCAGGCCCAGGAGGAAGGCGTAGTTGTCTCCATTACCAGGGTTTACAGTTCTAAGTCCCTTGCAGTGGGAAGCCTCTCCAATGGGAAAGAGATTTGCCTCAGCCAGCACAAATCTCTTCAGGGAGACATGCTGTTTAGATACCCGGGCCTTACCTACTGCCTACATGCTGTGCTGGTCATTCACCTCCTTTAGCAGAAACTCGGGTTTGGGAATCAACTCATAGGCTTCAGCCATGCTCTGTAGGTCCCATGCAGCTCCCAGCAACCCCAAGAAGCATGTGTGGAGCAGGCCGCAGGACAACCAGCAGCCCTGACAACAGTGAGGCAGACACCCACCCCTTTATCACAGTGACAACCAACTCCAAATGCGGCCTTGCTGGGGGCTTCCACTAACATGCCCACAAGAGAAGTCATGGTTCGCCCATGTCCTGATCCCTGATGTACTGACTGAGCTGGTAGAGGGTGTCATGGGTTGGACTGTGTCAATTCAATGGGATACAACTGTGTGATGTGATTCAAATGTCGTCTTTGCAGATGTTGCTGATTCAAGACAAGGTCATTAGTTTGGGTTCTAATCTAATGATTAATGTCCTAACAAAGAGGGTAATTAGACTTAAGTGTGCACAGTGTAGGGAGCCACCTGTTGTTAGGACCGGGGTTGTACAGGGTCAGCGCGAGGGTCAGGACGGAGTCCCAAGGCCTGAGCAGTGAGCAGCTAGCGAGTCCTTGCCACCTCCCCTCACAGCTCTGACACACATCCACGTGGGACTTCTGGCCTCCAAACACAGAGAACCACTCTGTGGTACTCCAGCTCAGCATCCCATGACACTTGCACAGATGGCATCCTGAAAAAGTTGGAGCAGGGGGCTCCCACATGGCAGGTTTGTGGATGAGCACATCCCAGCCCTCAACTCCACAGTGCGATGCTGAGCGCTCTGGGGGACACAGTACTGTCACTGCCCCCTGCTCTCAGTGTCTCATCCTCCCAGGACCACAGCCTCCCCTATGGTCTCTCAGGGTTTCTGGAGTTCAGAACCGGACTGATCACACGAGGGAGGTGTGGTCTGCAAACAGCCTCACCAACCCATCTTCTCCCTGGTCTTCCCTGAGAAAAAGCTCAGAATGAGGGAGCTGGCTCAATCTTCCCACTTAGTACCAAGAGATCCCAGTTGGAGACATTCTTTAGCCTTTGTAGAGAGAGTCCGTGAACCACACTAGGCCTTGACACCTGTGTGTGGATGAAGCCTTTTCCTCCAGTGTTTTGAATGTTGGGAGAGAGGGCTGACATCTCACAGGGGAGGGCCCAAGAGGAAGGCAGCTCAGTGACAGACTTTGTGCTACCATCTCTCACCCAGGCCTGGCCCGCCCAGGTGTTTCATATACAGGGAGCCTTTCTCCTGGCATCACATCTCAGCCGAGGGTCTGGGTCCTCTGCAATGCCGTGGTTTCCAGGTGAGCGGAGCAGGAAGCCGGAAGGCTCCACTCACTCCTCTCCCGGACAAGCTGGGGGCAGGGTCTCCAAAATCCTCTCATCCGACGGTAACGGTGGTTTCTGACTGTTTCTCCGAGGCCTCATGAGCTCAGACAGGGGTGTTCCTACACTAAGTAGGTGAGCACTGAGCACACCATACAGATGTGCTTGAAGAATCACAGGAAGGCAAGACTCCTGCAGGCAAGCGGGCTGGTGGGTGGGTGAAGTGCAGCTGGTCATGGGTTGCTTGGTTCAAAAGTGAGGTGTGGGGGCATACAGTGCTGAAGCCTTGAAAACTGTACAGCACACGCGCGCGCAGGTGCACACGCGCGCGCAGGTACACACACACACACACACACACACACACACACACACACACACAATCATACAGCACTGTGTTTGTTCCGGTGCTGTGGGGGAGCACACAGATCTCTTAAGACACAGACGTGGAGATCACTGACAGTTCCTCAGAGCCCTGAGGCTGAGGATCCCTGTGCTCTGATTTTTTTCTCTAGTTGACTACCTAGCCCTGTCCTGAGAGGAAGGTCCAGGAACCTGTGGTCAGGGTGCTTTCTAGGAAGCAGGGGGCTAGCTTCTGGTGCTGTTGCATAACGTGAAACTAAGGGCATGTTGCTGCCAGCCCAGGCTTCTGACGCCTTGGATGCCGCAGGGCGTCATGGGCTGGGGGAGGATGGTTGAGTGTGTGGGTGGGTGACAGGGGAGACCCAGGTAGCTTCTACTATTCCTGGAGTCGTCCAAGGTGGGGAAAGAGCCTAGCTTGCTGAACTTTCAGCTTAGAGGTGAGCCACATCTCAGGACAGGGACTACCTGATTGCAGACACTGTGCTGATTTGTTCACAGCCTGGGGAGACTATTCTGTCCCTCCCTCTAGCAGACTTTATGGCACTAGGTTTGTGTGTGATGCTCTCAAGAAGAGTGGTGCCCCCTCTGTTCTAAGGGGTATCCCACTAGGATTGCTGATTCTAGCTACTTGTCTCCTAAGATTATTTTTTTCCCCAGAAAATACAAGGGAATGGTTGGCTGCTTTCTGAATCTAAGACTGCTTCACCTGGGTATGGGTCTGCTGACATCTGCCTTGTCTGGGTTTCCTACCCTCCTTGGGGTTTATTTACTCTGATGTCCCTCCAGGGACTCCTAGATGTGAAGCCATCTGCAGGTGCCAAGACCAACGGGGGAAGAAGACTAGGTAGTACTTTCAGGTGGATGCTGCCTCATGGCTTAGCTAAAGGGCTAGCTACCCTCAAAGCCCAGCCACAGCAGAGAAGGGGGTCAGCCCTCCTGGGCACAGGAGGTGTCTGTCACATCCCATCCTACAGCCTTGAAAGGTAGCCTTAGGGTTTCCATGGACTGAATCAAAGAAAGGAATCAGGAGTTCTACAAGCCCAGAAAGAGAGCGTATGGGCTGAATTTCATCACGGGGTGGAGTGTTCTAGGTTAAATAATGGACCCATTTGGGGAGGTATGTGCAAATGATAAGATCGACACCTCCTGCCTTTGTTTCTGTTCACTCAGAGATAGCTCTGCCTGTGGTGGGTTAGGGCTTGTTTTGTTTTGTTGTTGTTGGTTTTTGGAGAAAGGGTTTCTCTGTGTAACACCTCTGGCTGTCCTGGAACTCACTTTGTAGACCAGGCTGACCTCGAACTCACAGAGATCTACCTGCCTCTTCCTCCCGAGTGCTGGGGTTAAAGGCGTGCGCCACCACACCTGGCTAACCTGTGGTAGGTTTAATTATCATCTATCCAGGCAAGTGGGAACCATGTACTCAAAAAGTAGCTAGTCATGTGGGACACGGGAAAGGGACCCCTTCCTGCCCCTTGCTTCTGCTCCTAGTAACAGCAGTGTGGTTCTTCCTCATCCCCTCCCCCAGCCCTCTTGAGGGATGAGACCAGATACCACAGTGTTCGAGACCACACTTGATCTGGTGAGCACAGCCTGGGAGATCAGGCTGCCCTGTACCCGACCAAGATGTAACACGTGACCGTGGTGGACAAATGGCTTTACAACCTGCCATTCTTCCTCTTTCCCCACCCCCACAGGTGGGCAGGCTCTGCAGTTTTGAGGAGCCTTAGAGACCGGGCTTGCAGAGTGGCCTCCACAGCGCCAGCACAGAGGAAATCAGGAAGCATCTCATGTGAAGGTTGGGGCTGAGGTCACGGCCTGCTGTGACTGGTCTGCAGCTGCCTCCAGGGTTTCCTGGGCACCCGGAGATCATGCTCTCTGATGTGTCACTGCGGTCAGTCATGGCACAGGCCTGGGCCTGTGAGAGCACCACTTCAGTTCCTGTTGGACAATGAGTGCCTGTCCAAGAAGCGGCAGGCTTAGGTGGCAGCCAGGGATGAGCACACAGCAGCCTTGCTCTGAGGGCTCTCCGATGCAGCTCAGAGAGGTCCATGTCTGCATCACTAGGGAGGCCAGCCTTGCTGCAGCACTACTGACCCGGAATCTGACACTGCCTGTAAAGACCCCGCCCCCCAGCCACGGGAACCTCCCAGATGGAAGTCTGAAGGTGACTTTGCTTCTTACGGGGTATTTATTCATTGGTCCAGCGACCAGTCCCTCTCAAGTTACAGCCTGTGGGTGGGAGGCTTTGACTTGCCTGCCCATGTCCCACTTAAGTGAGACCTGCCACTGGGTGCCACCTGAGAACTAAGCGGGACAGTAAGGCACGCAACAGTCTACCCATGTCTGCTGCGGTAAGCCCAGTTGCCAGGTGACTCCCTAGCTCTTTGTTTTGAGACAAGGTCTAATTTGTAGTCCTTACTCACCTCCTGGAGCTTGCCACATAGCACAGGCTCTTGAGTGCTGGGTACTCCCTGTGTGAGCCACCATGCCCAGCTCTCCTCAGTTAGGAGAACCCCTCGGTGGGCTGGAGGGCAGCAGGGAGCCCCTCCTGGACCAGTTACAATAGCTGGCCTGCCTCCCAAGAGCCAGGATCCAGCCTCAGAATGGTAAGACACAGGAGCCAAAGGCGATGCTAACGTCTCCACCATTCTGTAGGCCACCCAGAGGCCAGGGAAAAGGTGACCAAGGGCCCGTGGTGGTACAGCTACCAGAGAAAAAGCCCCTTGAGGTGAGGAAGAGCTGCGGACAGGAAACCCCGCACCAACGCTGCTGTGGATGCTTGGAAACAATTTATTGAAACTCTTTTGAAAAGACAGCAATTTATGCCATGAACAGAACAAGATGCCGACAAGTATTTTCTAACCTGACCTCCCACCAAGCAGGCTTCTCTGGCCTCTGAGGGCTCTACCACTGTTAAGGGCAGTCCCTGCCTGAGGAGGGATGTGGTTGGCTCTGGAAGGTGACAGGGAGCCATGGACAGTTCCTGGGGCAGGGGAAGGGCCCCCTTCTGCCTGGACTGTCCTACATCTGCTGGGAGCAGCCACAGCAAGTGGCCAGGAGTGCGAAGATTTCTTCAGGGTCACCATCAAAAAGAAAACAGCAAACAAGAACCTCCTCCTCCTCCTCCTCAAAAAGCGAGTGGCTTGGGGACACCACCTGTCTCACACACAGAGGAAGCGCTGGCTATGCCCACTTCTCCTTCACTGTGTACTGATCGATCCCACACAAGTGTTTATTTTTGACTATTTTTTTTTAAAAAATATAACTTTGTAAATGCTCCATAAAAATACTGTTCTTCCTAGTCAAACACAGGTATTGCGGTATGAAGAGGAACTGCTTTGTCTTTGCTCTATAAAACGTGAAAAGATTATCACACAGGATAAGATAGAAAA